>NC_135168.1:44740959-45059141 GCF_041146795.1 Maylandia zebra | reverse complement strand
ATTTAAACTTGATTATCTAAATTCAGATCATTATTTTAAAGCTCAAAAATACAGAACCAGATGACAGGATCTAAACTGCACTTAACAGTCAACAATATAAAGAAACTGCCCTCTGCATTGTTTTGAGTATTTTGCACTGCAAGCCTTTGATTTCTTACTGAGACAAAAAATGAAGACCAGGGTGTTTTTCTTTTGTCTGACTAAAAAGAAAACAGTCTCTCTCTCTTTGTCTATCCCTCTCTCTTCTTTCTGAAAGGTAAATCTGTGTCTTGTCAAAGATGAAAGGACTGTGGCCTGTTTCCTCTGTTGCTCATGGCCACATTACCACATACATATTCTTTATGGGTGGGGTTCTCAGTGAATTTACAGTCCTGCATGGGGACTGCTAGTGAAAAGTGTCAGCCTCGCTTCGCATTGTGCCTGCAATGGAGTGTGACCAGCTTGAGGAAGCTATTGAATAGGTTAATGTAAAATTCTCTGAAGAAAATGCTTAGTGTAAAGGAGCCATATAGAAAACAATGCACTTAGTTTTTAGCCAATAATATCTACAAAAAGGTCTAAAATATAAATAAAATAAAAATGGGCTAATTGAATGGGAAAACTGATACCTTTTTGAAAAGCAACCATTTTGCAAAGTAGTGTTGTGTGTACATACTTGATTATATGCCAGTATTCTCTCTCTATTATTTCTGTTACTTGTCAGTATTTTTCATTTTCAGGGAAGACTACAGTAATAATAGCTACTGTTACCTTTTACACTTTTGAATATAAGCAATTAGAACATTAATGCAACCAGGTATGGATAATACATTCCACAAACTAGTTCCTATCATATAACAGATATATTCTGAACCTTAGTATTGAAAAGTAAAAAGTAAAAGCTCTGGAAAGGCCTACCTTTTAGAGGTTTGGGAAGAAAGTGGGCTGCTGGCTTGTTCTTCTTGACATGATTCCCCTTCATGATTTCTCCTTCCTTGTTCAGACCGAGGTACCAGCCCCTGCCCGACTGCTGCTGCCGGTATATCATGGAGGAGTATGTCACATAATAGTTCTCGAACACTGACTCCTTGAATTTGCACTCCGGTGTAAAGTGTTCCTGTCAGAGGATGAAGACAATCAGATATACAGGTAGTTTGACAGTAGTTTACGAGATCTAACGTTAATTTAAACTATATCTATAAATGGAAGCAGATGAAATAAATAGTTAATTACTTGATAGTGAAACCTAATCATGCTACATGTGCTGCAAGTTCGACAAGAACTGTATCTTAAGTTTCAAGCGTCTGCTTTAATGTGCCATGATAATCTTCTAAAATCTATCCGTTCCATTTACTGTAGTGAAGAATGTAGCATAGATAACAGTGATATGACAGATATAGAAGAGTATTAATAAAACATACAGGCAGATTGAATACTATATTCTTATTTGGTCCTAGCTGTTAAATATGTATGAGAAGATCATTATCTTTCTGAGTTAGGGAACTTTATGTGTACTTGAAGTTGCACATGCATCTTTTAAGGTTTTTTGAATACTTCTTTTCTCTGTCACTGATCTACTGGGTGTGGCAGTTTTGAAGTTCATCTTCTGGACTCCATACTGTGCAAGAGTTCATATGCCCTTTGAGTTAGGTTTAGTATCTAGCACTTGTATGGGTTTTTCTCATTATTGCTACAACAGCATCAGTGAGGCTTATTTCCCCTGAGACAAGTGCCTATGTGTGCGTGCATGTGTGTGTGTGTGTGTATGTGTGTGTGTGTTGGTGGTGGTGGTGGTGGGGGTATGTGCTTAGCTGAATGTTTGCAGTGTTTGTGGAGCTGCTTGGATGGTAAGCACAGAAAACAGTGTCTAATCTGTTAGGAGACAATTTCCCTTGAGAGAGATCAAGGGACAGTGCGTAAGACTGTGCATAAGGCAAGTAGGGCAAGTCACTGGTGATTGTTCCTGCTTTAGAGTTTTCTTCTTTGGACACTTTGAAAATGGAAGTACATAAAGTGCATGCAAACACCAGCATGTGCACAGTTAGTCATATGTAGAATAACCAGTAAAAAATAAGGATGCCTCTCACAGATTAGAGTTAGACTCAGTCTTAATCCAAGTAAAAAAAAAAACCAAAACATGACAGGTGAAAGTGATGACGTGTCTCCAAGGCCAGCAACCCAGTGTGAGAGCATGACAAACAACATGTCACTACCAGACACAGTCATCTGCAACAGCGTATCTTTTTTTTTTTTAACAGTTCAACAGTGTCACTTTTGTGAGCAGTAACAGGACTTCAAAAGGCGGAATGTCATGTGTGATGGTTTGGTTTGAAGCGTGTATACAAGACAGTTAAAGCACACAAAAGACTGGAATTTGTTGAACTTGTTAAAACAGCTCTACCACATCACACTGAGCCTTTTGTCACACAAAGCCTCAGAAGTTACTCAAGACATAAAATCTACACCTAGCTACAGTAACTGAGAACCAAGCTCATTTATCACCCCCTCTCACTGATTTAGCCTTCACAGACCATGCATCAAAAATCTCTAAAAGAAGCAGAGTGAAAGTGAAAGAAAGATGATGACACATCACCTTAATAAGATGTATCCAGTAAGCTCAGACCTAGTTCTCAGTTTTGCTTCAGCATCATGAGTACCAAAATTCTACTGATAGATCAATGTTTCCACTACCATTGCAATAAGAGACAGACTCTTTTTTGCATATCTTATGTAATTTACAGTCACACTAGTCTCTCTCCTTGCCTCCATTCTGGGCTTTTCCGACTTTGTGTCTATGTGTGTGTCTTTCTACCATGGGTCGGACTACCCAATTACCAGAGTTACTAATAATCTTGTATTCAAATGCATGAAAACATATTAAAGGCTTCTTTTTTTTTTGCTTTGTATATTATCACCATCATCTAGCTTTCAAAAATAAAAATTAGAGTGTAAGATCTTCAGTCATGTCCGTGCAGCTGTAGGCGGGCCTATAAGTTTAAGCAGTTATGTAAGTGGCTTCAGTGTGTTCTTACTGGATACCCAAAGATCGTGCTTTATTTTTAAAAGAGCTAGAAACTCCACATCAGGAGGTTTGAGGTTTGAGGGGTGGTTACAGAGCAAGTCACAGGTTTTTCAGTCTAAAGACTGGAGTTTGCTTCCTGATTTTTGCAGTTTATCCATTTTTTCTTTCCAATTTGTTTTTTTTTTTTTACCACTTGTTATAATTATTCCTTCTTAGCATTGCATTGGAACCTACTATAAGAAAATATGTTTGCATGTTTTTAAGTTAAAATATGCCCCCTTGTGATGCAAAGGGTCCTTTTCCATGCATCTTTTAGGTTGGAAACCTCTCTCTCACTACTTAAGACCAGTGTGTCAGGACACAGATGAAAATGTCACCCTGTGCATAATTTTGAGATACCAGAAGTTTTGACAAATCAGCATTTAAGGCCTCAAGGAGGAGAAAAAAACAACATATCTCAATTGCAGCAGCCTCCTTCAGCAGGACAGTCACTCAATGAACTACAAAAACTACTTTGAACACAGAGCCCAATGATCCATGGGTTGAAGTAGAACAAGCCTGAGCTGGCAATCCATTAGCAGGGGCACAAGGGGCAACGTACATAATATGCTGGTGGTTTTAATGTTGTGGCTGACCAGTGTAGAAAGACTAAGCAGCAGCCATCTCAGTTATGCACGAGCAGCAATTGGAACCAGAACAATAAGCTACTCTGAAGCCAAGAGTTCTGTTCTACCTTTAATAACGAGCCCATGTGGGTTTGGCTCATTACTCTCCTCCTGGAGAAGAATAAGTCCGAGTCTATTGATAAACAGACAGATACAGACACACGCACAGTTAGAGCCAGGATGGAGGAGAGGCTATTGGCCATTACAACTGTATCTGAACCGATCTCTGGACAGAAGCCTCGCTCAAACTGACGCAAAGAGGGGCCAAAATGGCAGGGGATCCCCATTTCTATTCTAACAGGACTGTGATAGACAGAAACATTCAGACTCTTTGGAGTTTGCTCCAGTAGCATTTTCTTCAGTCAATAGCATGCTGATTGTTCACTAAAACCAATCTCCCAGTGAAAAAATAAAAAAATCTTGCATCACTTTAATCATGACTCGACTGCTAGACGAAGCAGGGGGAAATCACTTTAAAAATAGAAAGCAGCCTTGTCATCTCTCTCAAAGCATTTCTCTATGGTGGATTGGCTAAATAGACCTTTAATGATTCCATAGCGCTGCATGGCCTTTTCAATGTGCAGCTATGAAAAGTCATTTTCCTAATGCTTCACAGCTGGCAACCTTACTTGGAAAAAGTTCAGAAAAGCTGTTTCACAGATACCAGAAATGGCTGAAGTAAATCAGATGAAGTAAGTCTCCCGTGTGTTTGATATAACCTGGACAATTACCCCTGCTGTGCTAGTACATCACCTTGTTCCTAATAATGAAGCCTGGAACTGTTAATAAATTTTTTACATTTAATACAAATGGAAAAAAAAAATCTGTCCTTGTCTATTCATATATTCCTTCTAAAGAAGCTTTGTAAAGGATGCTTTTATTTAACTTTATAGACCCTCTTTGTATTAGCATGCTCTTTGACATGCCTGGTAGGCAGAATAGAGATGGAGAATTAAAGGTTATCTTTTCACGATTTATTATCATGAAAAGAGTCCCTTTTTATTCACACATTTTTAAAAAATATTTCCCTGTTCATTAATTACACATTGAATTGTATGATTTGTGGTTCACAGGTTGGCTACCCATATATTCTATGTTATAAAAAAGATGTCATACCAGTAATTCTTAGTTAGTAATTGAATTTTTTTGTGTAGTTTTTTTTATCAGTATTAAAACTTCACAGCGTTCATACTTAGGTTTATTAAATTTTGCATTTTGAAAACGACAAATGAGCTCTCATTTCAGCAGTCACAAGCTTATCCAAATGTAGTCTTATAAACAAAAGGCTTTTATTGTCAAATAATATTGCATACAGAGAACCGTCTGCTGTTTTACAACAGCTGAAGGCATGGTAGTATTGCCTGAGCACGGTCTAATAACTGCCTGTAGGAGGGAGACATTTAAAAGCTGATGAAGCGTTAAACATACTGTGCTAAAGGATGTTTCCTTGTCATTTTAAAAAATACATTGACATGCATGGAAAGACCCACAATCTCCATCTGGGGAACCTGCACACACACACACACACACACACACACACACACACACGCACACACACACACACACACACACAATTAAACAAATCAAAAGTGGTATGGGTAACCGTTAAATGAGTATTCCATTAGCAAAGCAATCATGTCAAGAAACACTGTCAGTTACGATGCACTCTTAAATTGTTTGCTTCAGGGGAGCAATTGCAGCCCAGTAATGATTTTCTGATCCAATCAGCTGGAGGAGAAATACTAGCATAATGGAACTGATCTCCTCTGTAAATATACTGGCTGGATTTCGACGAGACAAGACAAGCCAAATCAATGCTATGTGCGTATTCAGCTGCCATATCAAAACAAAAATGACACCAATTATACCAGTGCATTCAGAACTGAGTGTTGTTCTTTGCAGACACATTAATTCACAGTGACTGACTGGGCAGTGGAGGCAAATCTTACTAAAACTGTTTTTTCACTGCCAGTGAAACTGGACTAAAAGGGTTTTTTCTGGGGTTTTTTTTTTTAACTTTAGCTAAAGAAGAAGAACATACTGCCAGTGGTGTTCAGTTGTTTGGGGATAAATTGAGATTTTTAATCTAGTGGAAAAGACCCTTGCAAATACCAAACACAAACAGGCACACCCACACAGGGTACACATTTAATTTACAAGCACAAGCACATACACACAGCACAAAGTAGTTAATGACACAGCTCAATGGAGTGAAACCATACAGCAGTGGCTATTTACCAAAGGTATTGTGCTTGCTAAATAGCTGAAAAGGCGAGCGCCAACCACATATCAAACAGGAGTGCACTAAAACACAAATACATAATGTACAAGGACATAATACACTTCTTTGATACCCTTCTATCTGTAATTTTATTTGCTGTGCAGTGCTAGTTCTGAAGAGCGTTCATGGGATATTTTCTGTAATTACAATTTACAGATGACTCTTGAATGCCCCACATGCTGACAGCTTGTATTTGTGATTGCTGACACAAACCTCACAGGCAGTAGATTGTCATGAAAAGTGAGAAAAAAAATTTTTTTTACTACAAACACATGTTTTGGTTACATTTTAAAGAATAAAACATGCCCTTTAATGGCCTCTGAAGAAAAATATTCTGAGTTAAAATGCATTTCTAAACATAAACTAAAATAGTAAGTGAGACTTCAAAAAGAACCTTTTTCTTTTCCAACCCACTCTTCTGATGATCTGTCCTTTAACTTTTGTATTTTTTGGCACTTTTTAAATGAGCATGCAGGACTTCACAGAATGTATGACCATTGTATAGATTTAAATGTCAGGTATTTTAGCCTATACACTTCAGTAGTTGCCTGATAAATATCTTCACCCCAAGAGCCCTGAACTCTCCATTTTACACGTATGCTCACACACAGCAGTCTAGACGAGACTCAACTGGAGCCATAGTGACTCACACTAATTCAAATTTGACCCACCAGGAAATTAATAACACCACTTCTAAGGCACCTCGTGAGATATGTGCACACACCTTAGCTCAGCATCTAAAAACATGCTTGCAGATCTGAAACTATATCAGCAAGGATTGTTTTATCCATATTAAAAAGCAGTGAGTTGGTAACTGCATGTTTTTGTTGATTCTTTTAGATTATACCAACAACAGTTATTCCTTGTTAATAATATTAGTCGAATTCTAATGCTAAACATGCTTCATTAATTCTGACAAAGGAGAGAAGCAAACAGAAAAATAGAGGATAGTAAAGTAAACTACATATTAATTGGATCTTCCTCTCCCACACGTTAACACTGATAGATGAATATATTTTCACTGGTGCATTCTGTCTCACCCACACATGTGCATTCTTTTTTCTCACTTTTCATTTCTCTCACACTACCTTTTTCTTGGTGTATGTCTCCTGCTCCTAAATGTACGGAACACGTCGTAATGTATGATCAAATACACAGGGAGGCAAAGCAGTCTCCAAAAGGTATTCACTTATTGGGATCAAAGGAAATGCAGAGCACTGGTTGAATCTAAAAATGCATATACATTTATAATAAATGACAAAATAATATTAGTGTCTAAAATGTAATCTGTAATCTGCCTATATATGAATTTCGGGAATCCCCTTTGTTTTATTACAAACGTGTTTCCACACTTATTTATGCACAAACCAATGAATGCAGAATAACTATATAACTATATCTATAATATAGCAGCACCACTCAATTCCCAACCCAGAGCACATTATCTGCTGTTCCACTGTTGATTAGGATTCTCCCTACAATAACTGACTCCTGGCTTAATGTGTGGCTAGAAGCCAACACTTTACCAGAGCAGCTATCCCAACAACACAAATACTAATTGTTGGCTTTCCATTCACTTCGGTTTCATTTCTAATTTAGCTGAAATAGAAAACTCAACAACCCAATACTTATCTGCATTCATACAATTTAAAAAAGAACAAAAAACAAAACAAAAAACTACTCTATTTGATCTGAGCTCTTTTATATCTCTTTATATCTATTACATATAAAACAGCATATGTAAAATACTGTTTTAGCATTTTGCCCTGGGATTCCCTCATTGGATAGAAACTGAGCTTTCAATATGGTGATCCAGATACTTGTTTCCCTAAAAGATGTAAATATATATAACTCACATCATCCCACAACATCTTTTTCACTTATAACACTGATCATGCCGCCAGACTCAGCCAGAATCTCACCAGGATGAGAAACAAATGGGGTAAAATTACATTACACACCATCTAGTGTTGTAATGACTCATTATCTATGCAGATGTCTTACCAGTGGAAAGTTCTTAGTGTGATTATATAGACTTTGAATTGGATTTTGAGTTCAACAAGAAGGCATCAGTCAAACATTTCAGGAAACCTGGTCAGAAAGTTTGGAATAAATGAATATCATCTGCATAGAAGTGACAGAACCAGAAGTACCACCGTCAAATAGTCTATTTTGTAAACGGGTTTTAAAATGTTATTTCAAATTCACAACAGAGTTGTTGCAATCAAATACAACACATGTAACCAAGACTGAAATGTAAAAAAAAATGCATACTATGCCAATCTAAGGCAATAGATTGAGAGTGTTTGCTAGCGCTGTCCTTAGAAAACGTCGTTTTTACCGTTTCTTGCCGCTGTAAACGCCACTGTTTTGTTCAGAAAAAGTTGAAATGGAGATTCTGGGTCGCTGCATCTTGTTGCTGTGTCATCTTAAATCAGTCGTGTGATTTTGACACGCCGGCGCGTCCATCGACCCCAGAGGGTTCATTTTCATATAACAACTATTGTTATGTTTTTAATTTTCAGTCTGTTTTTTGAGGTCATTATTTTTATGCTAACATTATTTTTTAATGCAGACACTTTCTCCTCAGTGATGTTTTTTTTCCTTCAACTTCTGTTAATGTTTTGGCATGTAGGAAAGGTGTTTATAGAAGGAGATAGCCAGAGCACAATTTCCATATAATCTGCATAAAATTTGCATAAATCAGAGTGATTGTCACTCTTCCTGTCTGACGTCTGCCTAAAGCACGGATATATTCAAGCCTACAAACTGATGGAATGGTAAGAAAATATTTTAATAGATAAAGTGAGTATCTCAGAGACTTTCAGTAAAGACTGAAGGCTGTTGAAACTTTCTCACTTGACTGTAGATTTTTTTAAAAGGTCATATTCATATCATCTCAAATGAGTTTAAGTCTTTGCTAGAGCTGCTGGTTTGAATCTAACTGTTTTTTTGCAATGCCACCTCTGCAACAGGCCAATCATTTTGTTTTAATACATATAAATTGACTGGGTTATAGTTTACTTTTAATTTGCCAGCTAGCATTATTGCTTGCTTGGTCGTGGCTCAGGCAGTAGAGCAGGTCATTTACTAATTATAAAGTTGGTGCTTTAATCCATGGCTGCTCCAGTCTGTATGCCCAAGTATTCCTGGGCAACATACTGAACCTTGATTCGTCAAAGCATGAATGTGTGTGAATGTTACATAGAAAGCACTTAGGCATAGAAACAAATGACTGAACTGTTGAATGAAACATGTATTATAAAGTACCTTAAGTGCTCAAGTAGAATAGCAAAGCACTATATAAGAACCAGTTTATTTACTGTATGTACACATACTAAATTCTGCCTTACTGGATATTGAACCTGCCAGATATTTTACATGTTTGTAAGACATTGTATAGCAGCAGTAATACTGGCCTCTAAGAGGGATATCAAAGGCTTATCTGCCTTTTACTATGGGTTAATTAGCAAACATAATTGAGTTAATGTTAGTTAATGCTCAAGTGGATCTCTGTAAAATGTGCATATGTTTATTAGTCAAGCAAACTTTACGCCTGATCCATTTTATTTTAGGGGGAAAAACTGCAAAGACAAGCAGACACACTTGCAGCTTGGAAGTTCCACATGAATTCATAGTAGCAATTGCTTTGTCAGGGAGCCAAAGGCTTAAGGCTGATATCGGCTTAAGAAGAATGTCCCAGTATGTCGTAAACAGCATGCAAACTATCCCTGGATTGCCAAACTTTCTTCAGTCCCTCCCACCACCACTTAACCTTCACACCAAAGCACCAGCAAATCTTTGTTCAGTACCAAAAAGAAACTTCCAGAGCTGCAAAATAAAGCCAACACAAAAGTGGAAAAACCTGGAGTTTAGTTTCTCCAAATGGTAATCAGACTCCACAGACTTTCATGTTGAAATGTCCAGCTTAGCAGCGCTGAAGAATTATATTTACGTCAGGTACAGAAGACATTTTTGGCTCTGTGGATAGTTTCCTTTTTCATGGGATGATCATTAAAGTGGACTTATCTGTGTGCTGTTAGTGCCTTTAGGATCATTTTAATGGATTATGTGACTTATGTCATGGCTTTTGTTTTGGTACAGTCAACTAAAAAGTTTATGTCTTAGTTTTGGTGAGTGAAATTTCAGTATTTTGTTACTTTAGTTTGTTACTTGGCAACAATTAGCTGATATGTCTGACTATGCATTATAGCCATACAGTAATGATTGCAACTTGCTAACCAAGATAGCAAACAATAAATGATAAATTTGCATTCCACTTTTCATCCGTCCAAGTTCACTTGTGGCTCCAAAAAATCAACAGAGGCCAAAATATTAATCACGATGGTGTGTGTGAAGTACAAAACCAGCGAGTGACTGTGGCTACATATTTTATGCTGCTCAGTACTTTTCAATATTTTCTTTTCACATTTAAGGTTTTAGCTCTATTGCCAATTTCAAATTTAAAGTAATGGTGTCAGCTCCATATAAACCTATTTATTAAGTGGTGCTTGTGTGTGTGAAAGAGTACATTCAGGCCAGAGACAGAGTGGCCAGGAGGTTTGATCGTCTTCTTTGTTCATCTCATTATTTTCAAAATGTGTAACAGATAATTTGTCAGCAGCAACTGCAGAGTAAAAAGTCACAAGATCATTAGGTTTGTTGTTTCCAAGCTTGATGCCATTAATTATTTGGGAGACCTTTTACCATAAAGAACAATTCTTAGTAATTTGATTATGAAGACATTCTGTCTACAAGGAATGTGTACATGGAAGCCCTCTGGGTGCACATCTAACCAGCCTGTCAGTCTTCTTAGTGGCACCTGCCACTGAGAGGTAGTACGGTGGTGGCATTTGCAAAAAAAAAAAAAAAAAAAACCCCACTAACAGGGGTAGGCAAACAACTGAATGATGCACTTTTTCACTGCTAAACCTGCTTACACACTCCTTGAACTCCTTATTCATGTTAAATTACATCATTTTTTGTTTTGTTTTGTTGTGTTTTTCTTTTTAGTCAGGCTTAGTATGATGTGTCTTACCGATGTGTACAGGAAGCCCTCACTGTTCATAGCCAGATAGAGTTTGGTCTGCACCCCCTGGATGGCCACAACTCGTAGCCCCACTGGAATAAGGTTGAACATGGCTAGAAAGAGATTGGACAAGAGAAACAAATGATAACAAATTTATTCTGCAAACAGTGCACTTATGTTAAACAATATATATGGTAAATAACAAAAAATGTCAATGTAAACCAATTACAATATTGTTTTATGATTTTATTGTTTCACTGATATTACAGCAGCAATGTCATCTAACAGTAAATGGGGTTACTATGGCCACAAGTGCAGGAGGACATGTCATGCTGTTTTTAGTAACTGTAGTCAAAGCACAGTCAGTACAGCAAAATGCAATCATTGAGAATCATTGAAGAATCCACTGGTAACGGTAACAAAGAAAGCAACCATATGTTTATTGTTTTAGCTCTTGTGTTGCTAATTCTGCATTCACATCTAAGAAAGAAAAAGAAAACCTTGCATAACTTTGGATGCATAGACCACATACAAACACACACACACACACACACACACACATATATAAAAACCTGTCTATGACCGGAGGGCTGAAAGCAAATTGTGAGGTTGACAGAGCCAGCGGCAGCCCGGCTGCTGTGTAGTATATCTCTACCTAATTAGTGTTAGCCTGTATAGTGTGTGTGTGTGTGTGTGTGTGTGTGTGTGTGTGTGTGTGTGTGTGTGTGTGTGTGTGCGCACACGTGTAGATTTCATAAGTTGCTGGCACTGAACACCGCAGGCTGACTAGAGGAAAGCACATGAATGTCCACCTGAGAGTCTCCATGCTTGCTTCTGTTCCCAAAAAAGGAAACTTCTCGCCTATTGTACTGACTATTGTTGGACACACTCCCAAATTCCACTGCCACTGCTGTGGGTTGTTGTTGTAACATTTGATGGTACTAAATAAAGCAAGTAAAGTCCATAGAAAAATAATGTTTCTCTTAAATTTCCCCTTTTGAGTGTCAAGCGTTTATGTTATCACATTATAAGAACTTTTCGATTTAGACACACGAGAAGACAAAGTAAACTTCTGTCAGTTGAGCTGTGAGTCAGTGTGCTTCCTTACTATAGATCCTCTTGTCAGCCACTTAGTAGATCTGTAAAGTCCTTAGAGCAAAGCACACTATATGGGTTTTATGATAGGCTATTTCTTTTGCTCTTAATAAAAAAAAACCCTACTGACTCCCTTCTCTCTGGGTTTTTTATTATATACAATGCTCAAAGGCATGTGTGATATATTTACTTTGTACTGCATTTTCAGGTCATTTCTGGTCCTGTGAAAAGCCCCAGAACCAGTCACTCTCTAGTTCTGTCTCTTTCTTATCTCTCTACTCCTTCTCTTCTTTTAATCCATATTTTTGTTTCCATCTTCAGTGAAGTATGAAGTATTCTTCCGAAAATACACTCTTGTCTGTTCTAATATCCTTATTGACATGTTTCAAATCATCTATCCCAGCTATCCTTCTGCTTAATGCTAATGAATTTTGTTTATGCATGGTGGATGCTCTCCCATGCATCCACAATTTTCAGAGACATTCTTAGGTGCTTGTGTAGTTGAGTCAGTGCAGAGTAAAAAGTCACAAGCCCATTAGGCTTGTTGTTTCTGAGCTTGGAGCCATTAATCAGGAGACATTTACCATAATCTTCAGTAATTTGATTATGAAGACATTCCGTCAACAATGACTGTGTACATGCAAGACCTTTGGGTGCACATCCAACCATCCTGTCAGTCTTCTTAGTGACGCCTGCCACTGAGAAGCACTGCAATGGTGACATTTGGAAAGAAAAACACTAGCAGGGCCATTGTTAGGCAAACAGCTGAATTATGCATGACTCGTTCACTCTTGGACCTGCTCACATACTTGTTTATTATAATATCTGTTATGACATGTTTCAAATAATCCATCCCATGAGTGTATTTTCCAGCCATTTAAAATGACACATGAATTAGATGGTGACTTGGCTAATCAAAAGTAATATATGAGAGCTGCTTATATTCTTAAAGTACTTTGGTAAAGTCTAGTTTATAATGTCCATATTATACAACAGTTATCATACTTTTTCTCTAATCTATTCATTATATAATCAGACCTTCTGTTTATTTCTCCTAACAACTCTAACTCTTGCTCACTGCTGCTGAATGCTGCATTTGTATGGTAGATTTTCTTTCATGCAATTCTCAGTGAGATTTGTAGTATATTTAAGTCAAATTGTTAATTAACTTGTCTGGCTAAAGATGCATCCCCTCTCAAACAGAAATGAAGACCGTCATCATTAATGCAGCTTTCAAAAAGATGGCACTAAAAATCATAACGCTCTATATTGAAGACGTAAAAATTACAGTCTGGTGCATGTTGATGTTTTATACAGCTCAAACGTAGGACCTACCACAGAGTTTCTGCAGTATTTTTAGGTGTACTCTAACTTATGCATTTAAGCTGATAAATATGATTGCCAAATATATATTTGGTGATTTTGGACCTCTGTAATTGTATTTGGACCTGTGTAATTCAATTTTGCATCGACTATTCCTTGTCTGTAATTTTGACCTGATTTGATGGCTCCTTTTCTCTAAAACCTCTTGCTGTTCTTGTCTTTGTAATTGCACCCTTCTCACTGCATCATTCCACTGAGTTTTCTGCCACGATACTCCCACCAAGATGCGCACGTACGCATCTGCACTCTACTTCATTTCAGAAGGATTACCAGCTGGTTTACTGATGGGGATTTTCGAGAGGTGAAACTCAATTACTTCTTGGATCCTAGAAACACCTGAGCACACTGGAGAGGATGATAGGTCTACCACCCACTCACAGACCTTTCCTGCTGCACAGAGGAATATGGAGTAAGAAGGGCGAGGAGGCCTGAGGGATAGTTTTCACAATTGCTTGCAAGCTGTCTAAGTTCCACGTACTAACAGCCATGAAGTCACAGAACAGTCAAATTTTAAATACTTTCTTTTACTCATTCTGGGAGCAACATGACAGCAATTAGAGTAGCCTGAATATGACAATATGACAAAGTATTGAAGCTTAAAAGGAAGCTGCGGTGACAACAGTGTAAGGCACTTCTGTGGTGAGATTAGTGTTGAACTAGTGACTCGTTGGTTGAGGAAAGTGGGTTACTTAAAAAAAACCAAAAGACTGAATTAGATAAATAATAAATAAGATTCTTGTGATGTGATTTGACTATGTACGACATAACTGATGTGTTACCCATTAGGAGCCGTGCCAATTAGTTTGCCCTTTGGGATTTAGAGTATCTAAAATTATGGATTCAAACATCTAAATCTATTTACAAAAATGAGGTATGAATGCCTCAAGATTGACAATAGTGTGTATGCTGAACCGTAAAATGCCCTCCTTCTTTCCTCCCCAAAAATGAGTTGTCTCATTGTAGTGCTTGATTTTCCTACTAGGTTTTCTTAGTTGTGATACAACACAAGAAAATATCTGATACTGTATAATATTGGAGGAAAAATCCATATTATTCTGTGAGACGTGTATGTCTTATTTGTGCCACTGGTTTAACAGCCACACTTGGTCTTCTAAACAAGTGGAAGTAGCAAACATCAAATCTTTGTTTGTTTTTTGGTTTGATTTTTGTTTTGTATTGTTTTGTTTTTTCTGTGTATCTGTGTGTGTGTGTACACATTTAAGAAGGTCCTCTCCCACCATCACAAGACACCAGTAGCTCCAAGAGGACTGTGCTCTCCGTCACCATGGAGACAAGCGCACCCAGCGCCTAACAACGCTATTTTTGGAGCAGTGCAAAGAGCTTCACTCTTTTTCCTTTTCCTATTCAGCAGCAATCTTTTTTTTTTTTTTTCCTCAAAACTATTTTAGTCCCATAATGCAGGTCAGTTGTTGCATAAGTTAATAAAAATGAGACCATCCAGATATTATGGGTGGGGTGGTCTGTGTAAGAAGTGAAGTGCAACATTTTGTGGGTGCATGTTTGTTTAAAACGTTTCATAAGCTTTGCTTATACTACTGTACGGTGTGCTCTGTGTATTATGGAACTTGATATTCTTATATTTAAGAAACAAACTTCACAGGACATTATAAGGTATTGCTCTGCTTAGAAAACATCCTACATCCACAGAGTTGCTATTTATATGTAGGAGACACCAAGGGACTCAATGAATACTAATTCAAAGGCCTCAGTAGTGTTTACATCCACTTAATGGTGAGATTACACAGCACTGAACAAATCCTGTTTCACAGAATACTGTGCACACTTTTCCCACATTGTTAGATGTTATTTTCACTCAGCAGCTATTTTATAATTTTAATCTTTCAGGGATATGTAGTAGTGCTCATTGCACCATCTAATTAAAAGTTGGTCAGTGTCTGTTGTATTGTTACGAGACAACTGCCTGTGCTATTCCACTTCCATTGATCTCTTTAATCAATTGGAAAACAAAGAGCTAGTGGGTGTGTGGCAACGAAAGGAATGCATCCACACATAGTGTAAGGCAAAACTAGATCTCATGACAGAGGCAGTGTGTAGGCGTGAAAAGCCAGTTATGACCTGTGTTCAGTTTGGAAAAGGATGATTTTGATTAGATCAAATTAAACAGGGTCACTACTTCACCGCTTAGTTTGTATACTTGCAAACATGTATACAAACTTAATATTTTCTATGTAATAAGAAATATTTAATGGCAAAAAAAATCAAGATCCATTTTGAACAGTTTAAAATGCTGCTCTCTATTAGAGTTAAAAGAAATTCAGCATTTAAAGTCAAGCCTAAGAAACCCACAAATAAGGAGAAAAAATATATATATCAGCTCTCCTATAGCAGTTTAAGGAACATGGGCTTTATGACAAACCTGAAACAGTCTTGACACACTGCAAGATGAATATAAGTGGTGTAACCTCAATTATAGTACATAGTATAGCACAGTGCTGATAAAAGGTAAAGTGGGTGCATGATTGAAAAATAAGTGGAATCCATACACCAGTACAATGGAGTGAAACTTACTGTAACCATTGTCCTCCTCCTTTGTTCCATCAATGGTTCCATCTGCCTGCAACTGCAGGTGGAAACCTTGTCGACTGTAGAGTTTCGTCACAATCCCCTTCAGCTGGGGCTCTGTGGAAGAAGAGAGCAGAGAGGAGGACACAAGGATGAAACCACAGAGTACAAGGTGGAAGATAAAGTCGTTCGTAGGTTTGTAATGGGACATACTGCCGCTTGCATTGTACTCTTTCCAACAGCTTTTCAGCTATTAAAACCACAAATAAAAGAAAACAAAATAAATCATTTGAGTCGACAGGTAATTAATGAGGCTGAGTGGCACACGTGATGGGAGATTTAAAAAAAGGAGAAATAGTCACAAATGAATGTGATGTTGTGAGACACCTGTCAGTCAAACAAATGCAACCAAAATGAGCAAAAACATGCTGGAAGGAGTATATTAACTTACTTTGCTCTCACCTTCTCGTGAAAAGGAATTAGAGACTACTGTAATTATGTCTTTCTAGACAGCATTAGAGACAGATTCTGGCCTCAGTTAGAGAAGCTGCAGTCAGACACGTTCAACTGACCATTTAAATGGTAAACTATTTAAAAGGTATTTAAATGGCAAACTATTAAGAGCTACAGTTATATCAAATTGTGTTGTGTCAACATTTTAAAAAGCATTATTTCTGTCTTTCGTCTGCAAAATCTAAGGGCCAGTAGCTTGACAACAGAGATGAGATCAAAGATGGACAAGAGTATCCAAATAAGAAATTGGTTCTGAGGGCATGAAGTGATTTAAAATGGCTGAAATTATGCAAGTAACCCCTCTTTCTCAATCCATGTTTCTTGTCAGTCTCTACTCCATCAGACCTGCCCAACAGATGGACAGCTACAAAAGTAAAAAGGAATACTAATAAAAATCTAAACTTCAATGAAAAATGGTATATTAAATGCTCTCAAAATGTTTGAGGCACACTTTAAGAGACAAATAGCACCGCAAATTACAGCGCATAATATTTCTGTCTAATTTTGCATGGTAAGGAAAGCGTTAGAGTTCTGAAATATCTGTTGAAAGCCTTGTGTTCTTTTGACCGTGTTCATCAAAAGTATGGTCTTAAAAAATGATAGTTTTAAATATTAAATCTGTTTTGCCTGTCTGAGTTACATTAGTGTCTGATAAGTGCTAAGTGCTCTTCAGTCTTTGGTTACTGTCCCAAGTGGAGTGTCCTTTACTGTTGTTAACCACACCATTCAGCTGTCCTATCATCTCATCCATCTTTCAGTGCTGTGATCACCAGCCTTACTAAGGTTGCTTTCGCTGCGCCAGGGTTTATTCAGTCTATAGAGTGGGGATAGCGTAATAATTGTGGTATAAAACTTTGCACAAAGACATAAAGGAGCCTAAATGCATTAGCTCTACAGCCGCATGTACATATAATGTATTTCCTTAAAGATGAGGCACCATATACCCGCCAAAAAGACAACACCCATTGCTTTCCCTACAGGATAACTGGAAATTGGATGTTAGAAAGATGCACAAACTGCAGGATAGTCAAAGTGTTATATAACCGCATGTCTTAACTTTCAGGTGAATTATACACAGAATTACAACAACAACAACTTGAAAATGAGTGAATTGGATAGAATAAAGTGGGAAGAAAATACAGAGATGAACGTTGTAAGGCTATAGGGTCATACCCACAAACATAAGGAGACTGACACTATAGCAAGATGTGATGCCACTGCAATAATGCAAGAAATTGCAGCCACTTTGGACTTGGATTTACATCTCACAGTAGAACTACATACCTAAAATACAGGAAATTCTTAAAAATACTGTATCTGCCAATGCTTTTATTCCTGCTGGATAAGTTTCAACAACAAAGCATTTGGCAACAGCATGCAGGAAATATTATTTGGAGCTAATTGTGAGGTTTGCTTAAAATTCTAAATGAAAGTTGGGACCTGCTTATTTAAATGTGTGCATCTGAAGTTTAATATTAATCTGTTTTTAAGTTCTGCCATCCTGGAAACCAAATATTATATCCATTTTGGAAACTAAAAAGAGTGAAATTTATATTACTTTTGATGGAGTGATTATCCAGATTAATTGGAACAGTAAATCTTATTAATTTGTGACAGTGAAGTCTTATGTGATTGATCACCTAAGCCTTTTTTACATCTAGTTCAGTAGATAGGCAACGAGCGATTGGTTTGATTTATCTCGCACTATTATTTGAGATGCAAGGCGACTTCTGTGTTGATACACTTGATAAGCATGCCTTTCAATCTTGCACCAACTTTTTCATCCATCTTTTCCGAGAAAGTGAGCGTTACATAGTAAATATCTTTTTTAACTGCAAAAAATGGCACTCGTAATAAGAAAGGTGATGATCAGAGTGATCAAAAATGTGAGAGCCTGATGAAATTGGAACAACAGACCTGGTCGTCTCCTTCGCCTTTTCTTGGAACCAAAGAGTTTGACTCGTGAAAAAACGTTCAGTCGACTTGGTTTTTCACAGCTTCCTTTGGTTTTACTGGGGCTGCTAACGCAGCGGCAGGCATTAGACTTCTCCCGCTCCCTCGCCTGCCTTTTCTGCCTTATGAGGGAGCTGGCAATAGCTGCCGCCATAGCCAGTTTGGCAGCTCTCTGGGGGAAAAACTTCCTGAGAAACGGGGAAGATATCACCCCCTTTGAATCCAAGAGATTGAGGGGAAATGTCCAGAATCCGATGCAACAACAACAACGATGTGTTAAATATGGGCTACTATAGAGCTTTCAAAGTGCACTCTAGTGAAAATGGAATAGTCCCAGGGGTGCAGCGAAGATGGCTAGATGATGTCCACATGGATCATTTTGATCATTAATTTAGTCGCTTTTCAGAAACTGTCCGTTGTAGCCTCGAGAAAAAAGTGAAACGTAACGAAAAGGATAAAAAACAAACGTTCCATCCGAAGCTGTACAAAGACTTTGGTCTCACAGCACATTGCATCTTCTTCCGAATGTATCATTTTCTCGGTATCACAACAAATGCGCACAAATACAGTTTGGTGAGCAGTTTTCCGCTAAACTACATGGTCGCACACATGGTAGTCGTGAATGAAGCTCGCTGCGTAGTCATAGGATGGAAACACCTGTTTGCAGACGCCTGGGGAGTGTGCAGTGCTCGTTATCTGATTTCCCTAATCTCTTGCTGTAGCTGCTACTGTTAAGAAAAAACAACAACAACAACGAGAAAAACAAGGAACGGAAAAAGGATTCAGACCGCTTTCGCAGATGATGTAAACGAATAACAACAGAGATCCCATTGTTTTTCTCTTTTTTGTTGAATCGAAGCAAGACAAGGTAACAGCAGGAGCTCCCTCATTCTGGGTCAGTATCCGAGACCGGCTCAACCACAAACTCAGCTGATCTACCGAGAGCATCCCACCTACAACCAAGAGAATGAGCAGTGGGGAGGAGGGAGAGGACGGGGAGTCTAACTGGTGAGACACAAACCAAGTAAGTGTGCACACTCACACACGTTTGACTTAAAGTAGTGATAATTCATATTAGGAGAAAGGTACGTAGACGTGTGGAGGCGGAAAATCCAGAGAGAAAGCGAAAGAGAGCGAGAGAGAGAGAGAGAGAGAGAGAGAGAGAGAGAGAGAGAGAACGAGTAGATGAAGAGAGAGAGAGAGCATATTAGAGACCTTTCTGGTTTCACTTGACAGAAGTGAACAGAAAGTTACTCAAAAACTACCAATATAACTCATTTTCCCCTATGGAAATATGAGAAAACAGCATGTGAAAAATAAATCCCGTATTTTAAACTGAGGTGAGAACGAACTCCCAGCCACATACTACTTGAATTATATGCATTTTAAACATTTAAAGTTGTAGTATTATTAAATATTTGTTATTTCCAATGCCCACCTAAAGGTGCAGATGACTGTAAAGAATAAAACCGTCAACTGTTCAGTTAATGTAAAATGAAAATAATGTATTAAGACCCAACCAACAAAATGACAGTAGATTAACCATCAGCATGTATCCTTAAAATGTCATAAATCCTCACTTAACACTAAACATCAAATTGAACAAATTGAAATCACCCCAATCTAAAACCCTTTCCACCAACATCGTGGTGAAATTTTCATTTCTTAATGTTACAGGAGCTACAGGTGAATTATGAATTGACTTTATGAAAATCGAAACTTAGTGTCAAACGTAGTGTCAGAAAAAAAAAACCGTAGTCTGGAATCTAAAGCTGAAAACAACTTGCCACGGTTTTGTTGTTTTCAAGCCTGACTTACAGCGTCCGTTGCTTTACTGAGAATATTTAACAGACTAACCAATGCTGCCATCTAGAGTTCTCAAGAAAATATTTTTTTAAGTAATTAATATTTTATTTATATCCACTGCTTTATAAATGAGACCAGTAACACACGTCAAGTTTATAACTAGCGTTGAATAAATATGAGTTTGCGCATAACTAAGTGTAAAATCTGGGGAAGTAGAAGTGCAATAAAATCAACTGAAAGGCATTTAGAATTAAGCTCGACAGAGTATAACCCCTTTTTTTCATAATTCTGAAAATAACTCGCTTAAAAATACCACATTTGAAAAAAGTTTGTTCAAACAAGATAAAATCAGTGAAGCACATAAGCGAAGATGAGATCCCCAGACCTTTTTATGTGTGTGTTGTTGTTGTTTTTGGAGCGATCTCCACTTCAGCACCATGGACAGCAACTTAAATGCAGTAGGATACAAATAAATGGACCAAATAGACCAGACGACAAAACACAATAATCGACTTTACTAGAAACTCTTTTACAAAAAAAGAGAGAAATAAATACGAGTTTAGTCCCAATAATTAAAGATAATTGCTTTTTCTTTTCCTTTTTTCAAAGCAGCATAAATTCTAAAACAAAATAAACAGCCTACCTGAAACTGATTTTCTCAAGGGAAAAGTCATATTTTCTCAACAGCGTAGCCAAAGCAGTGACTTGGATACTTGCAGTCCTTGGGTGGTGAAGTGAAGGCGAGTAGACGATATATTCAGCAAAGTTCAAACCATTGTCAGACAACTGTCAGAGGCGTAGTGAAAGAAAAAGCATCGAGGCGTGGCCACCAACAGGAAGATCGTTATAGGACATTAGCGACAGGCCATTATGACTTCTAAAAAGCTCATTAAAGATTAATTTAGAGGTCTTTTTTGTGCGCCAAAAACGTACGTGTATTCAATGTATTGCTCCGCTCGGAGGGGAAGTCGGACGAGCGGGGAGCAGATTGAAGACAAATGAACAAAAAAAACGCAGGCGAAGCTTGTACTTCCTTCTTGGGGCAGTGCAGACTGTTCTCATATTACAAAGAAATGTGTAAAATGATCCGATAATGCATTGACTAAACCTGTTATACAGGCCTGTCTACTTTCGACGGAAAAATATCGATAAGCATTCAGCAGAGACAACAGTACACATTAGACAAAGTGTATTTTGTCCGTATTTGCACTCAGTTCCTTGAAACTGTTCCTTTCTCAAAATGCCCAGTAACACTGAGGCTGACCAAATATAAGATGGGATTGTTATTCATTATTGCAGTATACATTTCTCTCAGTGCAAACCACGAAGCATGCTCTATTGGTTTAATTATACCATTTAATTTGAGTCAAAGTACAGCAAAATACAGTGAAAAGGGACTTGATCGCGAACGGGCCTAAAACCGAGAGCAGAGTGACGAGAACTACAACCTGAGTGATGAGGGCAGTGTACCCTGACTGACCATGTGCGCTTTCTTAACACTAGATGGAGCAAGTGGCCAGGCTATGGGGCAATCAATGCACCCGAAAGGGAAAAACCTACATTTGTCTTTGTAAGTGATTTTAAATTTAGTATACAGTAATAGAGAAACACTTAAGCTCTAATCTAAACTTAAATCCATAATGTAATAAGATGGAGTATGTCTATACTATTATACCAGACATGCCCCCATATTTTAAGGGCCAGTAATTGTCTCCTTTTTCTCCTTAAGGCATAGTTACATTTAAAATCAACACACTACAACTGACTTGTACTGTTGTTGTTGTTGTTACAAACAATATGGAATATTGTAAGATTACACCTTTAGCTACTACAGATTATTTAGTTAAATGAAATACCTAACACCAACATGGCGAAACAAACAAATCATCAAGGTCAAGAGTGCAAAAAAATGAAAAAAATCATAGTAAGTCTTCCCTAATGAAATTCATATATAAATAGATTTCAGGGGTTTTGTGGGCCCTGAATCAGAAAATATATATTTACTGGGAGGTGGAGTGAAACAATTATAACCGTGTTACATTACAGTGGTCTGCTAGAAAAGCTTGGATACCATAATTCACATGGATATTAGTGAGTTTGACACGTACCACCCACTAGAACATTCGTGCACACTAAGCACACCCACCATGATAAAAGCACTCCCAGACAGGAACAGCCTCTCCCAACTGGAAAATGTGCCATCACACTACAAAAATAGCTCTGAAGCGACTTGAGGAATTGATCCAGCCTCCAAACCCCCCAGATCCCAACTTAGTCTGGACGTTTCTGAACAAGATGGATTCACAGGGGCACCACCTTGCAACCTAGAGAGCCCAAAGAATCTGATGTGTCCTAGGCCCAAAAACCACTGTAAACCCACAACCCTGTGTCCACGTCCGATTGATTGAGAATTGTTTGAGAAAAAGAAGGAAAACTTGCACAATACATATTAGGTAATCATTTTGATTGCTTTGATAGATAACTGTAAATTGTTCGCACTCAGTTACAATATACTGATTTACAAGAGAGGGGCTCAAATGGGGTGAGAGTTGAAAATATTTAATTTTTCCATTCACCATCTTCAATGTGCTTCATAGATAGCTCAATATAATGGTCTAGAAACAAAACTAACCTTTAACCTCGCATGTTCTAACAGTATAGGACTGCTAACAAAATATAATTATAATATTAACATATTATATCAGTAACAAATACCCTTTAGAGGGTCATTATCTGTATAGCAGTTTGCACCATAATGTATGCTAGCTGTAGGGGACATTTTCACTGTGATTAATATCGCAATGCAAAACCAAATATTGGCTGTTGTAATCAATTCTGCATACTTTTCATATTTCCTTTCATTTCCTTCCTCCTCACTTGAAAGGCTAAGCTTTTTAAACAACAGAATTACAGATACAGACAAGAAATATTTTACGTTGAAAATGTGAATTAACATACTGTAGCTATGCTGTGGTTGTCAAGAAGCATTTTGTGATTTTTATCTTTACTTTACTTACTTTACTTTGTAATACTGTACGCGACAAAGGACTAACTAAATAATGAAGCAACTAGTTAAGCTGATCGGACTTGGCATGGTCTGTGACTCTTGCAAGTTAAATAGGAGTAGTTTATAAGTGAAACGTTACAATATACTGTATGTTTAGGAGATTTGCTGAATATTAATATGCACAGTATTGTACGTGCCATAAAAACAACTCAATCACAGTGGGAAAGGGGAATATTAAAACTCTGTCCAATCTTATTTATACAATGCAGCATACATTACCCACATCTGGTACTATCCAAAGCCTCTAATTCTGCCCATGGGTAAACACAGAACAGCAGCTTTCACCAATAATCTCACGTTTTGCGTCAGTTGTCCTACTATTGATAAAGCCAGACCATCACTCAAGCAAACAGTGTTGCAAATCTGGAGATGACTGGATTTATCACTGACAGTTAGCAAGACAGAGTGAGGTGATGAGAGTCGAGCTGCTGTGTACAAGCACACGAGATACAAAGAAGGTCGCTCTTGCTGTAGTGCTTATCTTTGTAGCAGCCCTTCTATGAAGGAAAGGTGGGATTGGGTGTGGGGATGTGCAGTGGCACAATAAACAATGCTAACAATAAAATAAAGTTATATTTTATAATGCTTCTTTAAATCTTGAATCCATCATTTTTGTTTGAGAAGATATTTCAGAATAAAACATACCTCTACTCCACTTTTGTCTTTGTATACTGTATATATATAAATATTTTTTTTGTAGGACAAAAGTGCAATATAGCTGTACTGTGCTCATTTGAAGTCTTGCTCTCATGAATTATGCTGTCATAAAATCAACAGATTGGCGATAACACAGCAATCTCTGGCTTTTGTCCAAATGCAAAATCTGTTCCTTTCTCAACAACAGAAAGAAACAGAGTGACCTCTGTAAACAACACCTATAGACACAGTAAATAAGACAAGTCAGTAAAACACAAGGGCACACACAAACACAGAAGCTGTCTGTCTGTGTATGTGTTTGGATGCTTGTGTAGCAGTATGCCCTGGGTACATTAATTATTGTAGTGCCCCAGAATGCCAGTCTACTGTAACCTCCCTGGGGCACCTTGCCTCTGCTTTGCCCACACACATGCATTCATACACAAAGGAAGACTGAGAAAATAGCTTAAAATAGCTAAAAACATACAACTTTGATAGTATCTGTCACAACTGTAGTAATGCAGAGTCTATAGGGTAGTCTGCCTGCACCAGAATCTTAGAACAGAAAACATACAGCATACTTTTTCCCCATTTCCTTTAATTTTCTGTAATATACGTAAATGTTTACATTAATATCTAGATTATCTTTACTTATAATGCAGACACATTTAAACTATAAAAGATGTTTAAAAGCCAGGACTTGGGGGGGGGGGGGGGGGGGGGCAAGAATGTTTGTCCTGTGTATACATGTAACTGTCCAGCAACCACAAAAGAAACCCAAAGGGTCACCCTAGTGCTCCATCATCTCTGGCAAAAAAGGGTTAAACATCAGAGGAAAACTAGAAGATAGCGTGTGTATTCCCAAGGTTGAGTGCTGTGTTAACCTTTATATTATTAAATATCACCCAACAATTAAAGCTATCTCATCTTTTTAATAACCCAAGGCTGTCATGATAACACCTAGCTCTTAATCATTTTTTCAAATTGTGAAAGAAAATTGGCCTCCAAGGGCAAACACTGAAAAAACTACAGCGGTTAACCTTGCCAGTGGTGTTTAATAGTGGGCAAAGTTGCATGATACGATGTGCTACTGACTGTATAAAGATATTTAATGTCAAAGTAAATTGTTATCTTCACGCACCATTTCAAATGGCAATAAGAGGATATTTAACCTTTTTGTACAGCGCGAGGGGATTAAGTGAAACATTATAAGGGAGACAGGAACAGTCTCATAAGCTCAGAGGGTTGCTGCTCTAATCATTTAGCTCTTTGGCAACATTCTCCTGGCTTTCTGCTCTTTGCGTGCGTGTGGGTAACAGTCACTCCACTCCAACAGCAGCTTGCAGCATGCTAGGCCACCAGTGCCATAGTGATACCACGCATTGCCATGGAGACCGCACATACGTAATAGGGTGTGTGTGTGTGTGTGTGTGTGTGTGAAAGAGAGACAGTGAGAGAGAGAATGGGGGTTGGGTTTTACAGAAAACTATCATTCACTCAATGTTTCAGTAGAGCATGGTTCTACAAGTCAGTCATGGGTGACTGGCAGACCCATAGCAATAATCGTGTGATCTCTCCAACTCTTTCTGAACCAGAGGGCTGTGCTCACTGTATGAAACCAAGGAGTCGGTAGACTGAAACTAGAGGACAATCTATTATTCCTTCGCGTGGATGATTCAGGATCATGTCTAAAGCCCCACCATGGGAACCAATATCTATTTTTTCACAAGCTTATATGCTAAAACATTTCCACAGTGGCTGTAATGCCTAAACAGCTGATGCAATTTGAAAAAGTTTGCACCTCCGTTAGAATTATTAAAATGGTGTCGTAGTCCAAATATTTATAGACCCAAGCGCCTTTTTCACTGTCTTTAAGTAATTTACATTAATTGACAAGGTATGTTTGCTTTTAGTTGGAGTGAAAATACGATAAAATATATATTTTTAAACATCTAAAAGGCATTAAGAAGATCATCTCTGAGCTTTTTCCAAGTCTGCTTCTCATTAAATCACCAGTTCCATCTCCACCTCTCTTTTAAATGCTAAAGCTAATTAGGAACAGACGGAATGCCTGGCATTTGTCAGCTAACCTCTCCCCTTTTGTACAACAACCATCTTCAAAGTCTTTATCTGCTGATTAGCGCTGCCATATTTCTTCTCACACAGATGACTACTAAGCTTTTTTGTACCCAAGTGACAGGAAAATAATTCTAATTCGTATATCAATGGAAGCTAAATATGGCAGTGAGACATAGGACCTGAGCACTCTGCCAGACACTTTGTGCCTGTTTGTTTGATAGCAATACAGATAGATGTGGAGATTCACTCCTGGGTAATTGCCATCATTTAGATGTTTATTTGCATTCTGAAAATTTGCAGCTAAACGTGAGGAATAAAATTAGACAAAGATTGTAATTGTGATTTTCAAATAATATGACATTGATATTTGTGATGTTATTTCATTAAGTATTTAAATTATATTAACTATTGAATATAAGAAATGCTGCCATTATGATGGTACAAACAGCACAGAGATTAGGCCATCTTTCTGCTTTTTAAGTGTTAGTGTTTAACTCATTTAGTTGTCTGATTTGTAGAGAAGAAATATTCTATGTTTAGAGTCAATTACAGCCTTTCATTCAAATATATGTTTGTTTAGACATAACATGTCCTTTACAGATGTTTGATATACTTCACAAAAGAAAAAACACAAAATAATACAAAGAATACACTGTTGGATCTGTTTAAACATCTCTGACTGTAGCTGTCACTTGTTAATTTACATTTAGACAAATTAACAAGTGACAGCTTTCGCTGGGAGCATACTCAGGGCTTTCATGTTCTCTGACCTTTGCTCCTATTGTGCCTCAAAATGTGAGCACATGCCTCTGTTCCAGTCTGAGCGTATGTGTGTACAATATGTGTGTAAAGGTTCCTAGGCTGTAATGATGTGGCAAAATCTCTGTCATGGTGTAAGAAATAGCAGCATCCTGCTCTGGATGACTAATGGGGCAAATGTTCCCTCATTATTTCAGCACATATGTAAATATGAAACGATTAGCTAAAGAGACTACCAGTTTTCTTGTCCTCTTACCCTTACTTCTTTTCGGACTTCAAAGATGAGGATGATTGCTGATGATTTGCTAAAAAATCTCCAAGTCACAGACCCTGAAGACCTTAGAGTTAAATCATGCCAATAAAAAAACTCATTAACCAGCTCTGGCATGCCTTATTTGACCCTCAAGGTGCTCTAAGCAGGTTTGCAGAAAAGTAGGATGTATGAAAAATGTAAATTGAAATGTAGCATCTATGTTTTACGCTGGCACATATTTGTGCAGTGTATGTAGATGAGTCATGCATTGCATGACCCTGCAGTTTTCAGGTCCCACGTGAATTATGGCTGAATCATAACTAACTCTGCCGGAGGCAAAGGAGAGGTTCTTAAAAGCTTCAGTGACAGATTGCTGTGCACGGAGTCCTAAGCAATGTGACTGTGAATGTTAAAACTGCAGAAACTGTTCTTACAAAAATAAAGCTATAATACAATAATCATTTAATAAACTGCACTCAGGTCAGGTTATATGAAATAAAGTTTAGCTCCAGAGGAATGTGGAGGACCAAGTTCATAGCAAATCACAGGCTTAGATTAATATAAAATACCATATATTATTTTTAAGTCTTTTTTTTCTTTCATTAATACTTAACTCCACATTGCTTTTCAGTTGGCCATTTAAGGCAGGGTACTAGGAAGAAAAGATTATACACCATGATTTAGATGTGCATCAACTTGAATATACTTCTAGCTGGCCAAAACTAATAGGAGTCTCTAAATGCCTGTTATCAGAACAAAGTCCAGCATCTGTCCTTGCCAGCATCACAACAGGAGTTAGCTGGAGGAGGGAATCAAGTGCAGGAGATGCTCCCTTGCCAAAACGGATGGTTGAACAGTCACATGGGTGAATCATAGCTAGATAAGTCAGTCGAAGCCCTTGGGCAATATCCATCATGATGAGACAGCTACGAGAAGATGGAAAGAAAATAAATGACTAAAACACTTTGATTTTCTTTCAGCTAATCTCCCCTTCAGTACGCTGAAAATGGGCTCCTGTCAAAGTGAAGAGGGACATCTGGTATCAAACATGGGATATGCAATATTAGTGGCTTCACTCGTCTTCTAAAGTGATGGGTAAGCCACCGTACTGTACATACATGATATTTCCCAAATAAGCAAAATTGCACATTACATAAAGTGACTTATAGAGCATGAGATTTACAGCTTTCATACTACATGTTGGATGAACATAAATATATCATTAACTGCTATTTCTATGGAACAGTGACCATGGTGCTCATTGAGATATGAAACCAACCAAGACGTTTTTTAGCCGATCAATAGAGAGTAGCGCGTGTCTGAAAGAGGATATAGAGAACTCGAGGATGTATGTTGCAGAGTTTCTGAAAGTTTGTATAAAAAGCTTCATGCTAATTATACCCCATCAAGTAGGAGCAGTCTTAGTCCCAGAATACTGTAAGTGAAGTGATGTTGTCCTACATAGTTTTTTCTCCAGTACGACACATCAAGGATGAGTATGGAGTATGATTAAAAGCATCATCTCAGACACCGGCTGGCTTAAACTGTCTGCTTACTGATGGAGACACAAAGAAAAGCTCAGAGTCTGGCAGAGCTCAAGGTCATGCTTCCTTCTTTTAAGAGTTGCTAACTTTAGACACATTTATTTTCTTGAAGGATGGGCTCTGTCTAAAAACAGATGATGAAAGCAAAAACATTTCTATTGATTAAGCTAAAACTACACTTACACCTAATATCGTGTCGCGATTTGTAAATTAAAAGATTAACTCTTACTTGAGATAAAAATGTTTTCTTGTCTTGTGTTTTTTAATAAGGAAGAACACTGATAATTGTCTGTATCTTTGTCATTTTGTGGCAACTTGTCTCTGTTTTTATAAGTTTGAGTTTTATTTTGTAACTGTGTTTTGTGTTTATACGTCCCTCTTTTCTTTTGCTTCCTTCACAGCTCTGTGTATACCATTTTCAATGTACACTCCCACCTTCTTTGCACTTTTTTTCCAGAAGTTATTAAGGAACTCTTTTATTTCACTATCTGTCAATTTGCCTGCAAGGAGATTTTTTAGCATTAATCAGGTCTCTGTCCTTAGAAAACCCCACTAACTGGCATCAAGAATAACTGAACATTATGCAATGAGGTCAAATGTGCAGTGCAGCGAACTGGATGTGAACAATATGAAGCTCAATTTAGTCTGGCCACGCACTCTGGGTTTCTAATGCACCTGATACATGTCCTCATGAAAGGTCTTGGTTTTTCATTTCCCTGGGGGGAAGCTGCGGTGCAGTGGCGTGTCATGAAACCTCATTAAGGTTCATAGACAGGAAAGATCAAAAGAATGGCTCTTGTCGTGCATACAGTAAGTGATGAGTGGTTGTACTGTATATGGCATCCCAATTATTATTAAAATTATGATAGTGTTTACAAAAGATCCGAATGTATGTGAACATGCCAGTGTGATTGCACGGTGTCAGATTAGGATGGATTTTTTCAGTTTACTTAAAAGCGTTAGAAGGAACAGATTGACTAAGCTGAAAATGACATGACAGGGGACATGAGTCAACTGATGGAAGTGGGTGGGTAAATAGGTCATGTTCCCTATCCAACACAGAGTCTCTCAGCTTTCAGTTCCATACCCCCATTCCTGTTAGTGAAGTTAGCACATAGAAAAATCAATGTAAGCATAATGAAAATGAATGGCAGTGGGCTAGTGTTTGACATATACTGGTGGGAGGAACCCTACACAGAAAAGATGGAACAAAACAAAACACTAAAGCAGCAGTGGTGCTCTGTGGTCTGAAGCAGGCATATATCAAAGAACAGAATTAGATTTGGAGAATCATACCAAAGTCTTCAGACAAGATTTTTTACATTACATGCTGAGTGGTCAAGTAAGGAGTTTTTAGCAACCTTTAAACCTGAACAAAAGTGTCAAAATAAAGCAGATTTAAGGGTGATAGCATGTTTTTTAAGTGTGAATTGTTCTAAAGAATCAGAAAAAATGTGTTAAATAATAAAGGACAAACTTATGTGTGCTAAAGCTACACTAATAATTAGCTGTTCACAATTTTTCCCAAAGTATTGTTTTCTAAGAACTATAAATTAGACTATTTGGTAGCAATGACATGCTGGCCTGACTTCACTCAACATGCTCTTATATTAATAAGAAGTCTCTTAGTACTGCTGAATCATATTTGTAGCACAGACCATGGGGAAAAGGCCACTGGAGAATCTTAGCATGACCTGCGACATGCACCATCATCCTGGGTCAATGTGTGTGTTTGCAACTGAGGAGATAACATCAGGAGATTATAACATATTAACCAACGCTTTGGCAGTCGTAGCAGATTAGGGAAGGGATGTTTTGTTGGACTGGCCTGATGTGGTGATGGTTTATGTGTGATGTTCAGTGCTGCTGATGGACTGCCTCACTGTCTATGTGATTGCTACCCATTACATCATTCTGTGGCCTGTGACATCCTACTCACACACATCAATAGGGACAAGCAAAGCGTACACTCATCATACCTACTATTCATCATACACAGAAGAAGCACTCATGTTATTACAATACACGAGCGGTGCCTCTCAGTTGATTTGGCTGCAAACAGTGCCCACTTGTACACAAAAAAACTAGCCGATTGGATATTTATCAATGTACTACCAACCTGCGTTAATGCAAACAGTTACAGCTTTTGCTACTCCTGTTCAGATACAGAAAAAACAGGCGGTGAGAGAGTGGTGAGGTCATGTCCCACTTCCTGCATTAACAAAAAGTAATGTAAGCTATTATTAGTGGAGGAGCACTGAATCTTTATTAACCTCATTCACATACGATGAATGACTAAGCCCTCTGCAAATAGTAAACAAAAGTGGATGGATTCTAGTTGAATAATGGAAGGTAAAACGGTACTAAGTTTTAACATTTCCTTCTTTCCTTTTTTGTAATTCTAAAAACTGGTACTGTTTGTACTGTAGATGCTGGATGGGAGGGCTCAACTTGTGTGCAACACAGCTTGCAAAACAATTGTAGAAATCCTGGGAGGCAGATGCTGTGCTGTATGTGGTTCTGGGAGCGGGGGGAGGTATGGCAAAATGCAGCTGGCGGGTCAATGAAGCAACAGCAGAATGCACTAAGGCTCGGAGAAGGCTTTGGGGGGATATGGCAGAAGTCTGCACTGGGTTGCCTCAGCAAGACAAAGCTTGGTTGACCAGTCTGTCTTTGATGTCTGCACATATGTATTTGCATGCACATCTGAATCCTGCATTATTTGATCAGCATTTGACAGCTGAGGTTAAGCACATCCAAAGAGATTCAACATCTCTGTGCTGCTGTTTATTCAGTCCAATGCACTGACCTGTCCCTCTTGGTGACTTACATGCCTACTGGAAAATTAGATTTCAGGCTTCAATAATGACTTCACAGCATACTGATGTAAGATACCTGACAGAGGTTATGTGCTTGTATGTAGGAGCAATGGGGGGGGGGGGGGGGGTGACAAGCTTGAATGACATAGGAGCACTACACTCTGCTGAAACATGTTGAAGGCTACTGGTTTGTATAGCAAGGCCTTCAAGTTACCTACATTTCTGAGTTTATTTTATAAAGACACACCACATAATTAAGAAGCACTGAACATCTTAAACCTGAAGTAGCACGCAACCACTAAATCTATAGATATCTACAAGTCTAGGATACCAATGTGAACACCCAGTTTGATGCAGTATCATGATTAAATCGATGATTTGACAATTTAAGCCTTTTTTTTTTAAACTACAGCTGGTTCCTCAAAACTCTGGAGGAGATAGTCATATCTACACTGTGCTGACTTGGAATTAAAATGTCAACTGTGGAATGCTCTAAACACTTTCCAGACATAAACTCCACTGAAAAGAAGGTAAACAAACAACCTGTCTCAGATTTGTGCAGCACCCCAAAATACAACAAAAGAAATTGTGAAATGGGGGTTGCATTAAATGCTTAAGTCTCAGTTCCCTATAATCCCTTTTGATTAAATGTTCTTAAACGTCAGCTTACAGCACCAACTTTTCTGCAACATTTGGCAATATCACTACACATAGTACACCCTCTGTATGTGAAGGACAGCAAAACTTTTCTAGTCCTTAATCTGGTTTTGTCTGCCTCAACGGAATTGCCAAGTCATCTTAGGGGGATGGCAGGCGACATGATGGGAACAATTGGGTGTCTGTATGAATCTTACCCAATATTAGCCTTGGATGGCAAGCTGGCACATTACTTGGTACCCCTGAGAGTAAACACTCAAGGGTTTTACATAACCCCGCCAGCTCCCAAGATGACCCTCCAACCGTCTCTACTTGTCTATTGTTCTTTCAGTCTCAGCTGTTGCAATGTTTCAGCACTTGTAGTGTAGTGCTTCTGCAGATTAGATTAGATCAGAAGGTCTTAGGAGCTTTTAGTGTCTTTAATGGTAATCACACTTTTTTTGACAGTCATCAGTTTGCCACAACTGATGATTTCTGATAAATATATTTTAAAATGATTTCACTCTGTAAATACCGATCAGATCCTTCAGAAAGAAAAAGCATCCAACCTCAGTTTATTTAGTTATTATTCAGTATTCAGCTGAGTGTCTGAACTCAGCAGTAAAACCTGTCTAATACTAGACCTTTAAAACATATATGTTTATATGCATATTTTTAAGCATATAAACATAATATTAAATAACATGCTGAAAAAAAGCACATTTGGTTATCAGACACTTGAAATCAAAGGTTAAAAGGGGTTGGAACAATCTGGACAATCTGGCACATTCAGTTAATGAGCAATTAAATCTGGAGGCAGGTTAATGCATGTTACTGTCACATGAATACTGCAGCCTGGCATTCTTTCCCGTGATGGCATGGGGATATGCTCTATTACCAAGAAAATAATGACATCCCACAGCATGGGGTCACCCTCAACACATCCGCTTTCTCTCCTTATCCCTCTCAAGCGATCATGGTGCAGATGTGATTTAAGTTGCGATTGTAGTACTAATGTACTCATGTTATGAGTGTAATTTGTTTTTGTTTTGCAGTTACAACAGTAACTGACTATATATAAAACTACAGCTAACGTTTATAATTTACTGTATATAATTTCTACATACCAATAATAGAATGTAGAAAAACTTGCTGAAGCCAGAGTCAATGAGGGCTAAATAACACCACAGAAAATTATTGAACTTGTTACTGTGGGTGCAAAAAGAAAAAAGAAAAAAGCTACAACTGTAGGTAAAAGGAGAAGGTTTAAACACTAATTTTTTGTTTTTTGTCTCACATCTAGGAGGATACGGGTAATTTAACTTTTGTTTTAGCTCTAAGAGTACACACAAAGAAAAAATGGACACAATAAGGACGGTTGGGCAGTCTCTACCAGTGAATCCCTGTGCTATGACTTGGCAAGGGGAACAAGCTGTTGAATAACTAGCAGTGCCATGCTGCAGTGCTGGCAGAGGACCAAATACAGTATAGTGTGCAGTGTATTGATTTTGACTGGTATTGTTTGAGGTTATTATGTAGTGGCAGAAAAATTGTAAAATAAAAGCAAAAAAAAGAACAAAAAAACACGATTTCCATCCAGGCTCCATTTAGAATATATGTATTGTCCATTTGAGTATTTTGCTTCAGATTCCAATGTGGGATTTAAATTTAGTCTCAGCTGCTATCAATAACAACAACGCTTTCAAAGATGCAAGGCTCTCAAACTGTTATAGCTTATTTTCTCATAATTATCTAAAAAAAAAAAAAAAAAGGAAAAGGAAAACAATTTAAGGCGCATTAAGAAAATCGACCCCTGCACTGTTTGTTTTGGCAAGAGCAACTTATTTTTTAATTCACAAATCACCAACTGCCAGTTTTTAAATATATATTATTAGCATAGCAAGGCACTGTAAACTGAAGAAGCGATGATCTGTATAAAGTGCAATGTTTACCAATACAAGAAGGAAGAGAATGAACTTGTGTCGTATAGAGGCACAGTTTTTCAGTTGTAGTTGTAGATAAGGTCACAACAGCATCACAGAAGCAGCCTGTTATACTACTTAAAAACAGAATGTTTTTGAACTGTTAATATATTACATCCACTGAACATCTTCTCCTTCTCTCCAATAAGTGACACTAATTTGTGTATATCTGTAATCTCCATCCTGGCAGCTGTCAGAAGCTAATTTGCTCGCTTCTCATTAATGTGGTGCTGACTCAGCAGCGTGCCTCATTGCCCCCATTAAATAGCTTAATGCTTGTTTACTCTGAGAAAGATGTACACACTGCTTGTGTCACAGTTACTTTAACGTGACTCCTCTAGTGTGTGGTTTAGACTCAGATTGTAGTCAAACATGAACTTTAGTGAATAAAACAAAGTCCATTAATGACATAAGCTGGGATATTAGTGTCAAGCTGGGTGAAGAAGTCAGGCAGTGATGGGAACTACTGACTTCATTAGACCGACTAATGTGTGCCGGGCAATAAACAGACGTGAGAAATTAAAACAGACCGTTTCTGCTGTCCTTGGACTGCATGAAATAAACAACTAGTATTTGTCAATTAATTACGATTTAGCATCTTTTATTTGCCAAACCTCACTTTAATTTACACAATATGAAAAAAAATATCATATACTGACTAAAATAAAGCCTTTTCTCACAAAAGTATGTTGCTCTTATCCACTTTTTCTTCTAGTCTCTGTTAGAATTCTCTGCAATCAACAGGGAGCAGCTTTGCTGAAATGCTACTATATAATGTACAGTGTTCCATTTGATGTGTGCCCTATAGTTATCACATACTCTGTTTGATTTAAATCTAGCCTTAGACGTTTCTAATTTATTTAATAGAGTTTCTGTTTGTAAGGGAGGTTGTGGGTGACATGCATCTCCTCCCGTTGCATGCACAGCACAAATTTTGATTAACTATATGACATGATGTATATTTAAACTGTGTACTGAACTGTATATCCACTCATGTCAAAGCAATTTACTGTATCTCTAAACAGAATGGCCCCGGTTATTTGCTGTCTTATTTCACTCTGTGTGGATATTGCCATGAGGAGAGAAACTGAGGCGTGCAGGGGAGAGAGAAATGTTAATTAAATAGACAATGATGGAATGTAATAAGCCTGGCAACTTGACTTTTCTGCATTGGTCTCCTGAGTAATTTCTTGTTAATGTTGCAATGAACTCCCGCTCCTGCTGATTGTTTATGCTTTCAGCTTAAGCTTCAAAGGTGCCAGAAATTAATGCTACATTAATATTTCTGCCAAAATCAGAGAAACATTTCCATGAACATACGTACTATTTTTACGTATATGACTTTGAAACCCATTTGGAGAGTAAAAACATAAATGTGACCATTTTATTTCTAGGTTTGTATGTCTGTAAGATTTAAGTCTAAGGCCATGGTTCTCAGCCCAAAAAAAGTGTGGAGCACCAGCTATGGGTTAGGAGTGAGTTGCTGCCCCAAATGGTGGAATTTAAGTATCTCTGGGTCTTGTTCATGTTTGAGGGTCGCATGTAGATTGGTGTGGCGTCACTGTACCAGTCTGCTGTGGTGAAGATAGAGCTGAGTGTGAAACATAGGCTGTTAATTTACTAGTCAATCTATACCAGCATATGTGGTTGAAACCCCAATGACACCTCTCTGGACTCATAGAAAGACGAATGTAACTATTTTATCCACGTAGAATAAAAGTTTTATCAGACTTACAAAGTGAGAAATATTCATCAGATAATTGCAAAGAGAAAGGTAATTGCATTTGTCCTGGAAAAAGTAGAAATTTATTCTAAGGCACAAATTTTCTCTTACTAGAAAGTTTAATTATAATATTTAGGTGATGCTGAAGTCCTCAAACTGACCTTGAAAGCACACTTTGGTTTTGACTTCTCCTCGTATACCACAGGTGATGTGGAGGTTTTGTCTAAGTGGCCAGAATGGGAAGTACTACTGTACTTAGTAGAATTTTTAAGTATCGGTACTTTACTTGAGTATATATTTTTCTGGCAACTTTTTACTTTTACTTCCTACATTTTAAAACAAATATCTGTACTTTCTACTCCTTACATTTTCAGAACAGGCCCGTTACTTTTGGTTGAACAGTATCATTTATAGCGTTAAAGTGGGCAGGAAGGAGTAGAGGTGCCCGTAAGTTGTGTTTGCGGTACTTCAGCATCTAGCTAGCTCTACAGAAGGAGAGGAAATATCAAGTGAGCAACATTTTTTTAAAGTGTCAGGTAATTTTATATTCAACAGTTCTATCAGCTCAACAAACATCAGCAAACACATAAGCTGTTTGTGCAGTTTGTCACACAGTGTGTTGCTAGCTAAAAGTCCAGCTACTGTATTTTCTAGGGAGAGAAAAGAAAGAGAACTTCACTCAGAGATGGAGAAAGACGCTGGGAGACAGACGGGACAGGAGAGGAAGAAGAGAGGTTTTATTTAAAGATAAGGATCACTCAGGGACACTTGATAAACTGCAAATTCAAAGCTTGCATGTAATGTCATCATTTTGCTCAGATGTATCTATCTATGTATGATGTGGTCTAATATATTATATATTTTCATTTTGTGAGACATCCTGCAAATTAAACTAAGTATACTAAATGTTTTTTAAATGTTGCATGAAAATTCTGGTTAGATTTGTGCAGAATAAACAGGTTTGCTTGCTTTAAAGCACTGTGTGTGACTGGTGCACAGTGGCTGTGGTTCTCAGAGTCACATTTAGGTTATATCAAGTGTAGTGGAGATGAATTTGCATTTAAGATGAGAGTGCTTAGATTAATTCGCTGAATTTCAACTTTATACCAGCTGTTTATGGTCTAGTATAAAGATAGTATAAAGACCATACTGTCAGTGTAGAGGATGGAAATCAGCCATGATGGCACTGAAACATCTGCGTACATCTTGTTAAATTCAGTTGTGTAAATCCACAAAGAGCAGCCGTTCAGCTGATCCTGTGCACTAAGAAAACCTAGTGAGGCTCACATTAGAAATGACTGTGAATTGTAATTCTTTTCCCTATGCTGAGCCACTACACAGATCCTAGCATTCCCCCAATCTGCTGAAACCCTGGCTGTTCTCATTTTACTGTTTAGGTGTGGAGGCAAAAGAAAAAAGTTTGTTTTTTTTTAATTACCTTTTACTGCATGTGACCTACATAACAGATTAGAATCCGAATTTAGATTAGAATAATATTTGTATTCTCATACACTAATAATATTTTATTATTACATTAATATAGCACATGGTCTCACTGTCGTTACCCACGTGAGCATTCAAGTCTCCCAGCCGGAAAAGAGTGGAGTGCCCACTCCGGGTCGGGGATGAGTTCCTGCCCCAAGTGGAGGAGTTCAAGTATCTCGGGGTCTTGTTCGCGAGTGATGGGAGAAGGGAGCCGGAGATCGACAGACGGATTGGTGCTGCGGCTGCAGTGATGCGGACGCTGCACCGGTCCGTCGTGGTGAAGAGGGAGCTGGGTGTAAAAGCGAAGCTCTCAATTTACCGGTCGATCTACGTCCCTACCCTCACCTATGGCCACGAGCTGTGGGTAGTGACCGAAAGAACGAGATCGCGGATACAAGCGGCAGAAATGAGCTTCCTCCGAAGGGTGGCTGGCCTCTCCCTTAGAGATAGGGTGAGAAGTTCAGCCATCCAGGAGGGGCTCAGAGTAGAGCTGCTGCTGCTCCACATCGAAAGGAGCCAGCTGAGGTGGTTCGGGCATTTGACAAGGATGTGTCCTGGGCGAAGTGTTCGGGGCATGTCCCACCGGGAGGAGGCCCCGGGGCAGACCCAAGACACGCTGGAGAGATTATATCTTTCGGCTGGCCTGGGAACGCCTTGGTGTTCCCCCGGATAAGCTGGAGGAGGTGGCTGGGGAGAGGGAGGTCTGGGCTTCTATGCTTAGGCTGCTGCCCCCGCGACCCGGCCTCGGTTAAGTGGAAGAAGATGGATGGATGGATGGATGGATGGATGGATGGATATAGCACAAGGTTCAAAAACGGTTACTAGGGGCTACTTTTTTCTTTCTTACTTTGAGTACATTTCAGAGCTGGTACTTTTTTACTTTAACTTGAGTAAAGAAGTTTCCTCTATTACTGGAGTATATTTTAACAATAATATCTGTACTTGTAGTTAAGAAAAGAAAGTCTGTACTTTTGCCACCTCTGTAAGTGGCAATACCTATCATTCTGAATCAGAATCAGAGAAACATTATTAATCCCTCTGGTACACAACTGTGATGATATCACTGTTTGTATGCAACACAAGGCATGAAGTGGGTGGCTTGACTGCGGGCCCATTATACCCACCGTTATGGTGGCATATGCCAAAAGTAACATCACATATGCTGGTGCAAGCTCTGCTTAGGCGTATTTCGGCTGGTCATGAACTTCTCGATTTTTGTAACGTTGTACACATGACACAGCTAGCTTGGTGACCACAATCATGTAAGTTTTTAAAAATAAAATTCTAATAATGTCAATGCAGAATCTCATAAATGTTCAGATTATACAGAGGGAAATCCTACTGCAAGTAGAAAAGATAAGATGAAGAAGAGATGTGTTCATGATGTGTTCGTTTCCTTCGTTTCACGTCTTTTATTGGTATACCACTGCTGATGTAGAGGTTTGGTTTTATTGCCTATCATTTAGGAGAAAACTGTAACAACTCTGGTGTACCCTCGATACCATTATAATTTATGACGGGGCTGTGATGATGTCATATTTAGTTCATGACACAAGCAGACCCTATTTGGGCCCATTACAGAGAGGGCAAGGAGCTTGGTCATTCGGGTGAGGTTTAGAGTAGAGCCACTGCTCCTCCACATCAAAACGAGCAAATTAAGGTGATTGGAGCATCTTACTAAATGCGTTTCAGGCATGTCCTACCAGTAGGAGGCCTCTGCATAACAACTCTTGAGTGGCTTTAATTTGCACTCTTTTTATTGTCTGATCAAAATGACTAAAAAATTGAAGTTTGTATAGCAGTTGTACTTACATCTGGATAAGGCTAAAAGCACATAAGAGAAACATAAGACTAAAAGTACACAGTAGGACTTTCATAAAATTCAAAATACAAATTTCTCCCCTTACATATGATCAGAGAGGTTAGGTAAATGCAGAAGAGCATGCAGTGCTGATATGACACTGACGCTTTTCTGCTACCCTGCGCTCTCCAGGTACCAAATCGCATTATCATACACATGATTTATTCATGCATAGTCTATTTATGCATCAACTTGGAATTATTGCCTTTATGCGGAAAGACAGACTGCAAAGGACAGAGAGAAAATTAGACAAGCTGCTACTGTGGAATGAGTGCATCTAATGGTTGCATGTTTGGTCTTGTTGATATTGCAGTAATGTGCAGGCCGCAGTGGGATCCCCCAACAGACTGTGCTATTATCAGCAGCAAAAGTAACCCCCTGAAATGTAATTGCAACTTTGTGGTGATTCACCATCATGCATAAGTGGGAAATAAATGGTGCTACTACTTACTCCTCTGGCATTTCTGTTTTCATTTCCTTGGCAGCAGATTAAATATTTGTCAGTACAGTAGAAACACATTAGGTAGTAGCATAAATGTTGCACAGGTCCTGGTCCCCAATGTGTCAGCATTACAAGTTCAGCGACAGCTGTGATTGGTTCAAGATATCAAGCTGTTGTGAAAAGAATGAAAATAAAAGGCCTAACGGGATGGAAATCTGCGACTACAAACAAGCAGTTACTCTTTGTATCCAGCATGGCTACAGCTTTTACAGAATGGCACCAGTGGCAGCCTTGCTTTCTGTGTAAGGTTCTTTGTGGGTGACTCTGTGCCCATTATAATTAAAAAAGAAACAATTTGCACAAACACAAAGAGAAAATCCTAGAAAAATTAGGTTTTCTTACGTAATTCTTTGGCTAAAAGTTGTGTATAGGTATAAGTCTATAAGTTGACAATGACTAAGCTTTTTGAGAGAACAAGGACTGTGGATATTGTCCCTCATCACTTGGTCTAAAAATTGATTTAGAAGGACTCTCCCAATAACCACAATTTAAAAACATTATTCATCTATACCATAACTTATTCAAGTTCCTCGTGTGCATTTGAATGCGAATATGTGTGACACCTAAAATGTCTATGTGTGTGAGAGACAGAAAAAGAGAACAAGAGACAGGGATACATATGATAAAGACAAGTTTGTGAAATGGGTATCTCAAAAGTGACAGCATGTGACATTTCTTTCTGCAACACAGTCACATTTCTACGTCAGTTAGCATTTTAAAACTCCTGCAATTTAAAGTCAGCCAATGTGAAAGAACATCTTGTGTCTGAAATGGACAGGAAAGCATAATTCAGCTGGAAATACTTCTACAGCTTATTAAGTATGTCACACGCAAATACTATATATATATGATTTAAGCACTTTACTTCCCAGATTGCCTTAGAAAGTTGTCTGTCTGTGTATATATCATATAGCCTCAAACTATAAAGACAAAGTCTTGCAGTACTTTGAATTATGGATGGATATTTACACAGATCTGCTCCTCAGGCACCATCTTTTGTTTCTACTGTGGAGACACAGAACAGAGCTAAAGAGAAAAACAGAAGCAGAAAACAATGATTTGAGTATAAAGAGAAAAAGATGGTTACACAGACTGAGTCAAGGAGAGTTTGGATAATACAGAGAACAAACTCTTTGACAGCAGGCGACCCACACAGGCCTGAGAATGTCACACATGTCTCTGGACGTGTAAAGCTAATATACTGGTCCCACTTCAGCCACTTCAGTGTAGTTCTGGGATATGCATCAGAGGAATTGGATTGACTTTCTTAAAGCCTAGGTAATTAATGGATCTTGCTGTTCATACTTCTTCAAAGCAAGTGTCACTGTTCACAGTTCAACAATCTACTCCTGCTGGCACAAAAGAAGTCTTGTTTTTACTACTTATTGTGATAGTTTTTATTTACTGTCACTGATGTAGTTTAACCATAGAGGGAAAAATGTAACAAACTGCAACAGCCTGGACTGCTGTCCACTGTGACTTACAAAGTCTGTTAGACACAGAGCTAAGTATTCTAGAAGCTAGAGTCCATGAAAATCATTAATAAGCAACACAAAGCAGTTGAAATGCTGTTGCCATGGTAACAGTGTGACGGGACTGACTTTCTTGCCCAGATTTCTCAGAACGCATAAACTTACATTAAATGCTGTCTTTTCAACGAATGTAAAAGCTAATTTGTTGCCATTCTACCAAAAAATATAAAACATTTTTGTTTTGTTTCTTAATGTGGGAGTTTGTGCTTTTGCAAAGATTTTCAGGAGACAATTACATATTCTTTATAATCTGTGTATCTCTCTACACGGCCTGTTCCATAGATCAGTTTAATAACACAGTTTCCATTCACATCATGCATCAGCATAAATGACATCCTCATGAACAGCTTACGTAAGAGCTGTAGTCTCCCCTCCTTCCTTTGTAAATTCAGTCACGTCCAACTGGAGCTGCAGACAAACTGAATAATACATCTGTAATTCTCCAGCCAGACCTCTGTTAGTATACCACTACTTTATCTCTCTCACCCTCACTTTCTTTCCTCACAAGGATAAGAACGTGTGTGCAAGTCCTTCAGTGAGTAAAGAGAACGTTATCAACAGGTCAACTAATATGACAGGTCCAGAAACTCTGTGCCAAACATGACATTTAAATACAGCAGAATATAGACCAGCACACTGTAGACAACATGTGTGAGAGAGTTCATCTCTTACCAATCACGATGTCTGTAAAGGAAAGCAATTTCTACAATCGTAATACCATACAGAAGGTTGAATGATAAATGAGGTAGCCAAAGAACCTGAATGCCAGAAAGAGCAAGGTGCAGTGACATGCTAGGAGCAGAAAGTTTTTATTTTGTTTTTTATTTTTCTTATACATGGACTTCTCTTAACAAATTCTGCGTACTTGTACTATATGCAGGTATATTTTCTCCCCATAGCTGCATACAGCAAGTATTGAAGCAGGAAAATGAAACATGGAGGAAATGTAAAACAAAATAATGTTAGGCAGGGAGAGAAGGAAGGAAGCAATGGTAGGCTGCAAAAACCAAGACCACTGAACCACAGGCAGAAGCATAGGAAACACGGGAAGGAAGGAGAGGGAGGAGGGGTTTGCTGACTTGACAGTCTGTGGATGAGTAGATCACTCTTTAGTCATGGATATGAAACATAATCTTCACAGCCTTGTGTTGTTTTGTTTTGCTTTATTGGGCCAGTTTAAGTGGAAGCACATACTGAAATCGCCTAGTCATTGAACTCATTAGGGCAGCAGCTGCCTCCATCTATAACCCCTTTTCTTTTTGCACTTTGTTTTGGTCTGTGCATGCGCCTCAGGGTGGCAATGACCGAGTTAATGGTTTGGGGTAGGGAGGGGTGGACAGGAGCTACAGATGCTATGCTCCTCAGTCCAACATAACGGGTATGCAGGCAGACACACATACGCTCACACAAACACGCACTAAACTGGACGAGGCCCAGGGAGAGACGCCGTCCTACAAGTTCTCTGCTAGCGAATATCCCCTCAGCACTGGGTCGTCTAATATGCCCAACACGCACACTTGCACGCACGCCTTCGTGCACAAACACACACATGCAGAAGCGCACCAGATGCTCTCTAAAAATGGAACAGAAATTTTGAAAAAAAACTTCGTTTGGAGGGACAGAATATGAAGAGGGGGTGAGATGAGAGTGGTCGAAAGAAGCGAGGAGCATCAGCAAATCAAAACAAGGAGGGGTGCAAACAAACCTTCGGGTTCTGCGTTCTCTTTGTGGGCGACTTGCTTCAGTGGGCAGCAGAAGATTTCGTGACACTTAGCACGAAAGGGGGACCCTTTACTCCTTATATCCGCAGAGTGGATGGAATCCTGCCGTAACATAATGTACTCCTGGGTACCTGGGGCAGCGTCATCCTGGACTGCGGTGTGCCATAACAGAATGAACTGGGGTTAGAAACCACATAAAAACAAAAGAAAACAACAACAACAGCAAAAACACAAGCAAATAAAAAGGCATTAGCAACAGCAACAGCATTAAATAACGGTACTAAAATGCATACTGACAGGCAGAGCAGGGAGAGAGAGTACAGGAGGATAAAAGAGAATAAGAAAGAAATAGACAGGCTCAGATAAAGAACACTAAGATCACAAAAATAACTCAAATAACAGACAGACAAATAAACAACAGTGGGGGTTGTGTTATATATATCCTTAGTCTCTGAAAAGGAAAAGTGTTAAAATAACACAAAGAAAAGATAAGGGGACCAAGAACAGTTCAATGTTCAAACTCAGTGTTATGGCAGGTTTTTAGCAGGCACTGGACCAGCACTTAAATGAGGTGATTGGGGTTGGGAGAATAATATTAAGTTGTGGACAAGCCAAAGCAGGTAAACGTGCAGTCTGCTACAGTATATATGAAGCAAGCATCCCAGAATCTTAAGGCCCCTTTCTGACAACATATCCACCCCATTTATTTTGAGTAGGCAAGCAAATGCAAGGCCATGCACAACCCCCCAGATCACACTGGGTGGCCACATTTGCTTTCATGAAATCATGCTTGGGACAAGTGACATTAAGGAGAGTTTTTATAACTTGACTTTGCATGTCTCTATAGGATTTCTGGGGTCTTGTGAAGATCCTTGTGTTTCTGATTCGGTCTGGACTGGGCCTAATGCATCCGTCCTCTTTAAGGCACAATGCATGTGCTTTAATCATTGACCTATTTTCTCTCTGTTGATGGATTAGCTACAAGCAAACCAGTCCAAATAAATTGTATCTTTTTATCCTAATGGATTTCAGTGTCATGCCTCTCTCTGACACACTTATTATTAAATGAAAATGACAAAAGAGAAGGCCATTAATCATCTGCCTCCACTGAACCACAAATAGGAGTAATACCCTGTTCATCTATGACATGTGTGACCAACATAATTATCTTCCATTTGCAGAAAAATGACATTATGAATAATTCCAAGGTTTTACATATAACTCATGACTCATTTTCCCTCACATTCAACTGATGATCTGATATTAAATCTTTTTGTATTGCATGTAAACTTCAGTCAGCCTCATCCAGAGGGCTAATCCATGAATTGATAAATACAAACTCAGATGTACAAACACGTACACAGACCCTCAGCACACATTGATGTGGATGCACTGTACTTTAACACCTAGTATGTCAAGGTACATACACACCTCACACATATCTTGAAAAAACATCTTGTACTCTTGTTTTGACTGTTTAATATTATACCTGTCATTTATTGACCTTGATATGTTGTAACCATATGGAGGAAATCCTGACAGAGCAGTGTGCAATCCACTATGACTTCCAAACTCTAAGATTAAAAAACAAACAGCATGAAAAAGTATATAAGCAGCACATGGCCTTACTTAATGTTTTTAACTAGTCTTCAAGATAACCTATAAGTTACTGAACACTGTGTTGTAGAGATAAAATGTTCTTCATCTAGTCTATGTGCTGCACACCAGCAACAAATCAACAATCCCAAACATATAGCTAGACTAAAAAAGGAAAAGGAGTCAGAGCCCTGAACGTCATAGACATCTGTGGTTACAAGAATCAACACGAGGCACCCAATGCCCTTACAGCCAAAGAAAGCTGTTGCAAGTTCTTTATGATGCTGAAGAACAACCAACCTTCCAAGTAAAAACTATGCAGGTGTACATGGACTTTACTACTTTAAAGATCATGGGTGGGTCCATAAAATATTAATTTGAGTTTATTCTCACTCACTCATTCTTTTAACTCATATTTTTATACTTTGTTTGAAGTCACTTGGAAAAGAAAAGTTAAATATAAGATAGATTTTTTTTTAAATGTCCTAAAGCATCTTCACTTTTAGTCACTAAAATGTTTTCAGAGTGTGCTGTATTGTTATTAATGTACTCATAAATTGTTTGACTTTCCTGAACTGTTGATTATGGTGGGGTTTAATGGAAACAGTGGACTCTGTATAGGAGCAATATGTCTATCAGCAAATGGCAATCAGTGTGTGATTATAGTTCAAAAATCCAACTTAGGCAACATTATGACTATGATTAAGATTGTTGTTGTTAATGTTAATAATTATAATTGTTATTATTAAAATTAAAAACACCCAGCACGCCCCTGCGGGCGGTTTATCCTTCAAGCTCGGGTCCTCTACCAGAGGCCTGGGAGCTTGAGGGTCCTGCGCAGTATCTTAGCTGTTCCCAGGACTGCGCTCTTCTGGACAGAGATCTCCGATGTTATTCCCGGGATCTGCTGGAGCCACTCGCCTAGCTTGGGAGTCACCGCACCTAGTGCTCCGATTACCACGGGGACCACCGTTACCTTCACCCTCCACATCCTCTCGAGCTCTTCTCTGAGCCCTTGGTATTTCTCCAGCTTCTCGTGTTCCTTCTTCCTGATATTGCTGTCATTCGGAACCGCTACATCGATCACTACGGCCGTCTTCTTCTGTTTGTCTACCACCACTATGTCCGGTTGGTTAGCCACCACCATTTTGTCCGTCTGTATCTGGAAGTCCCACAGGATCTTAGCTCGGTCATTCTCCACCACCCTTGGGGGCATCTCCCATTTTGACCTCGGGACTTCCAGGTTATACTCGGCACAGATGTTCCTGTACACTATGCCGGCCACTTGGTTATGGCGTTCCATGTATGCCTTGCCTGCTAGCATCTTGCACCCTGCTGTTATGTGCTGGATTGTCTCTGGGGCATCTTTACACAGCCTGCACCTGGGGTCTTGCCTGGTGTGATAGACCCCAGCCTCTATGGATCTTGTACTCAGAGCTTGTTCTTGTGCTGCCATGATTAGTGCCTCTGTGCTGTCTTTCAGTCCAGCTTTGTCCAGCCACTGGTAGGATTTCTGGATATCAGCCACCTCCTCTATCTGCCGGTGGTACATACCGTGCAGGGGCCTGTCCTTCCATGATGGTTCCTCGTTTCCCTCCTCTTTCTTGGGTTTCTGCTGCCTGAGGTATTCACTGAGCACTCGGTCAGTTGGGGCCATCTTCCCAATGTATTCTTGGATGTTCCTTGTCTCATCCTGGACTGTGGTGCTGGCACTCACCAGTCCCCGGCCCCCTTCCTTCCGCTTAGCGTACAGCCTCAGGGTGCTGGACTTGGGGTGAAACCCTCCATGCATGGTAAGGAGCTTTCTTGTCTTTATGTCAGTGGCTTCTATCTCCTCCTTTGGCCAGCCTATTACCCCAGCAGGGTACCTGATCACGGGCAGGGCGTACGTGTTGATGGCCCGGATCTTGTTCTTACCATTCAGCTGACTCCTCAGGACTTGCCTGACCCTCTGCAGGTACTTGGTGGTTGCAGCCTTTCTAGCGGCCTCTTCATGGTTCCCATTTGCCTGCGGGATCCCCAGGTACTTGTAACTGTCCTCTATGTCTGCAATGTTGCCTTCTGGTAGTTCAATCCCCTCAGTTCTGACTACCTTCCCTCTCTTTGATACCATCCGACTACACTTCTCCAGTCCGAACGACATTCCAATGTCATTGCTGTATAGCCTGGTAGTGTGGATCAGTGAATCGATGTCTCGTTCACTCTTGGCATACAGCTTGATGTCATCCATGTACAGGAGGTGGCTGACAACTGCTCCGTTCCGTAGTCGGTATCCGTAGCCAGTTTTGTTAATGATCTCACTGAGGGGGTTCAGGCCTATGCAGAACAGCAGTGGGGACAGAGCATCTCCTTGGTAGATCCCGCACTTGATGGTGACTTGTGCTATGGGCTTGGAGTTGGCCTCTAGTGTTGTACGCTACATCCCCATTGAGTTCCTGATGAAGGCTCTTAGGGTCCCATTGATCTTGTACAATTCTAGGCATTCCAGTATCCAGCTGTGGGGCATTGAGTCATAGGCCTTCTTGTAATCAATCCAGGCAGTGCACAGGTTGGTCAGTCTGGTCTTGCAGTCTCGGCTGACTGTTCTGTCTACCAGTAGCTGGTGTTTTGCGCCTCTGGTATTCTTGCCAATCCCTTTCTGTGTCCCGCTCATGTATTGACCCATGTGCCTGTTCATCTTAGCCGATATGATGCCTGACAGGAGCTTCCATGTAGTACTGAGGCAGGTTATTGGTCGGTAGTTGGAGGGGACCGGTCCCTTCTTGGGGTCCTTGGGGATCAGGACCGTCCGGCCTTCAGTTAGCCATTCCGGGTGTCTCTCGTTAACTAGCAGCTGGTTCATTTGTGCTGCCAGACACTCGTGGAGTGCAGTCAGCTTCTTCAGCCAGTAGGCGTGAACCATGTCGGGCCCTGGTGCTGTCCAACTCTTCATACTGGAGACCCTTTCTTGGATATCTGCCACTGTGATGGTTACTGGACCCTGTTCAGGGAGGTAGCTGTGGTCTGCCCTCAGATCCTCTAGCCACTGAGCATTGCCGTTATGGGTTGCATCCTTCTCCCATATGCTCTTCCAGTATTGCTCCGTCTCCAGCCTTGGTGGTGCTGTTCTCTTATTGTTCCCTTGCCACTGAGAGTACACCTTTGCTGGTTCTGTGGAGAACAGCTGGTTTATTCTCCTGCCTTCTATCTCTCTGGTGTACCTCCTCAAGCGGCTGGCCAAGGCTGTGAGTCTTTGCTTGGCAGTTTCCAAGGCCTCAGGTATGGACAGCTTGCTGTATTTCTTAGGCACCTTATTTGTCGCACCTTGCTGCAACTCCGTTAGTTGGCTAACCTCCCTCCGTGCTACTTTGATCTTGCCCTCTAGCCTCCTTCTCCATGGAGGGTACTGCCCCTTGTCGCTGTTCAACTTGTAGCCAAGCATCTCACTGATCACTGCTGCCGTATTGTAGATCAGCTTGTTAGTGTCAGTAATCGTGGTTGTAGGTATTGCCCGTAGTGCTGCATTAACATGCAGCACTAGCAATTATATATATATATATATATATATATATATATATATATATATATATATATAATTGTAACAGAGGAATTATGACTTGATAATAGTTACACCAAGACTCCAATCACAGTGGAAAAAGCCAGCTTATTAGACTAAATAAACAACCTTTTAGCAAGACCAGAGTCCTAAACAATGACCATAAACTCTAAAGTTAGTACAGAACGTCCCTTGCTTGGCACAGTATGTGTCTCCTCACATATTTAATAGATAGATACGCAGAGCATATATTCAATTTTCCACACCTGGAACAATCAGTTATCACATAAATTGTGTCCTGCACAACTCAGCGGCATGTTTGCTCCTCTTTGATGCTCTCAGATAACCTTTCTCCAGTAGTTCAACTCAGCAAAAAATATATTTATATATACCGGTAACTTTTCATATAAATAAGTAGCTCAGACTGATTCAAATAGCAACACAAAACAATGCCAGAAAGGAGTCAGTCAAGAGAATATTCAAATATTCGCTCCATCTTTTAGCAGTTTTCTCCCTGTCCCATGTTTGCTTTGTATTCTTCACAAGAAAACTAAACATAGACTCTTTCGCCATTATTATAATTATTCCAAAGCTCGATAGAGTTAAGCTGTAAACCATTTACTACATATTTAATCCTTTATATCATTTTTACTAAATATACCTTTCTGAGGTCACTGCTGATGTAGAAAATGGGAACGGGTGTAAAAGACAGGGAGAAAAGACTCTTGAGAACTACAACAAATGTCTAATTACAGCCAGCAATTATTAATGAGCCAGCTAACTGTTGGCTCATTAGAGGTAATAAAAAAGAGTGACGATGGGGCTAAGAGGACGACTGCAAAGGAGGGGGTAGGCACTATGTTTTACAGCTTTCATCCTCTCCCCTGCCTTGATGAAGAACGCATATTTGGGAATGAAGGACGCATGATGGATGATACAGCGAGGCTTGGTACCTCACTCTCCATCAGGACAGCCACTCACAGACAGAGTGAAATGTCAGCCAGGTTCGTGATAGTCCGTGATCTATAGACACCAGTGCTGCCGCACTGGACCTCCAGCAAACTGCAATAGATATTCCTGCCCCTCTGACAGGAATAAATCTAACAGTAAGGAGAAATACTTACAAATAAAGTGCAGGGCAGTGCAGGATATATCTTGCTTTGGTTAGTTGAACATCTATTTAACACCCCCTACCATTAGGTCATGTGTGCAACAGTACAGTAGATGTGCTGCGTATTTATAGTATGTAGAATAAAGTAAGTAAGGCACAATAACAATGTTGTGCTCATTTTCATATTTGGGTTTATCTATGTTACTGTGGGACAAAGGAGCAGGCTTAATATGAACAGGTATTATTGTTCACATGCTCAAACTTCCATCTGCCATGGTCAAATGAGGTTCAAGGACAACCAACTGATGTAGTGTCAGATCTAGAGAAATGGCTTTGACTTCCATAGGTGCACTGGTAATTTGCACCAGTTACTCAAGTCATGGCTTGTATCCATCACGAAGGCGACGCACATGCATCACGTGCTTGACAAATAGCATACTCACTAAATTAGAATCAAAATTAAGCACAGAAAACGGGTCTGTAGCCTGAGGTTTGTGTTTCAAAAATAGCCTGGCCTCAATGTAGTTTTACAAGAAGCAGAATCTAGCACATTGTCTTCTGGGATGCTTTTGGTTCAGCGTGGCTCAATCTCAAGAAAGAATAGTTTTATTTTGGTTGTAAGTCACCTTGCAGGCAGCAGAGAAAGTAAGTCGAGTTGAACTGGAGGTTTTCTTTGAAACGCAGAATGAGCTTGCATTTTTATTCCTGCTCTATCATGCCTCTGAACTGTCACACTCACTTTTTCTTTGTCTCTTTTTCTTTTGCTTCTTTTTTTTTTTTTACATAACCAGCAACTTTATGGAGTGGTAGTTTTAAATACCATAAGCTCATCTAATAGATAACCTTTCTAATTACTATGAATCTGATCCAGCCAGAAAAACACTAGCAGCCTTATTTTGTTTTATCTTTCTATATCTATAATAAACCCTAACCAAGGTTTCTGCATTGCTTAGCCTTCATTATGTCTAATAGCTGTTATATTTTATAGATGAATTAAACTTTTAAATTGTGGCTTTAGCGTATGGAGAAATGTAAAATATTGTGTATGTTTTCAGATAATTTGTCATGCTCCAGTAGTATTATAGTATATTAAAACTTATGTCAGAATCCAATTCCATTAGTAGAAAGAAAGCACAACTTGTAAAGGACCACAGAGCAATTACTCAAATGCAACATGATATGGCCATAGCTCCAGTCATGCTCCCCCAGCAAAAGCAATCCATTTACACCAATATGTACCATGTATAGAAGCTATGAGTCTGCCTCAAAGGGGCGGCAGACATCGTGTCCTATTTATTCATCTAGAAATGAGTAGGTGTTGAAATATTGTGTCTTTTCTCAAACAATAAGCTTCAAAACAATGTGGAAAAAACAGGAAGTCTTGGTCCACTGAACTAAGGCGCAACAGAACAAGGAATTTAAGACGTTGCCATGAGGAGAAAAAGGTATGGCCAAAGGAGGACAATGAGTAGAAGCTTCTGACCAACTCTTCTAGTATGAGCCCAATCGACTGAGTTACTTTTGGTGGCTTTAATAGGTTACTAAAAAGAAAAGCCTTTTTAAAACTGCTGTAGTAACATGCAGAACACTTGTTTCTCTTCTTCTAAAATTGCATCAGTGGTCTTAGAACATAATTTGTGACCCCTGTTGAGGTGTCTTAGCAAGTTACTGTAGGAGTTACTGTGGTAGAGCGCTATCAGAAGTTCTCATAGGATTTTCTGCTTGCAAATTAGTGAAATAAAGGTGTATTTCTGAACAGCGTGGCATTGAAAATAATAGGGTTCAGTATAACAGACTTCCAATGTAGGGATCCCTTAATAATAAGAAGTATAAAAGCTATCATTTATATTTAAAAATGTAAATATTGGTATATGTAATGATAGACAGTATAATATACATAATAGCACCATAACCAATAGCACCAATAGTTATCCCGCTGGCACTCAAACAGTGCAGTATTGCACCTACCATAATACTACCTACTACGCAAGTGAATAAGGAAGAATAAGAATAACTAGCAGGGGTTGACAAAGTTTTTGTCAAAGAAAAAAATAATGGATATTTATGAGAAGTCTAGAAAGATCATTGTAAACCTAAGTGCTTGGTTATTCTTAACCTTACTATAAAACATGCCCTGAGAGTAATTTTTTACATGTAATTTCACCTTTTTTGACACTTTTTTTTCTCACCTTTTGCTCTAATGTGCTACTTTGCATGTATGCACACAAGCATTTATAGACGCACAGATGAACATGTAAAATGTTTCATCTCCCTCCCCGTCATGCATTCAAATATTTCTGGGTTCAAACACGCACTCATGCTGAGAGAGATTAATGTTAAAGATCCATTTCACCGCAATTAACAGCTGACGAGAGCAAACTGGATCATAAAGTCTATACTACTGCCTGCTGATTAATAGGCCTTTGACTGCGGGATGACTGAAACATTGTGGGAGGTGGTTCAAGGGTAATAGGATCAACAAAGCCTGAGAGGTAAGTGACTCCAAGTAGCTTATGATATATCTCATGTCAAATCCACTTCAAAGTCACATACGATTTATACTTTCTTTTCACATCAACCCCACGCTCGCTGTAGAACATTACGAATAACGTTACACCGATCGAAAGAACATGTAGCTTGTCCATCACACTATATGGCTTGCCGGTGTTTAAAAGCATATACTTTGATGTGCAGTCATCTTCCCATGGGGATTTTAATAGGAAACATCTGTCTTTTAAGCATAAGACGATTAGCACAGTGTCAACTATCTCCTCCAAAAGCCCTTGGATTTGAAGAAATTAACCAGGCATTGACATGGTAAGAGTGGATATTAAAACATAAAATACATAAAATCTTCATAATCAATTCTGGAAAAACAGACAGTCAATCTTGTTGCAAGATTTAAAAAAATTAAAAAATAAATGTTTTGGTTACATTTTTGATGACATTAAGCTGCCTGTGAAGCTTGTAATTGATTAATTTTCTGGAAGTGGCCGATTGCAGCCTTTTTGTTTTATTAACCAGTTCAGAATGTGATATAATAAAATTACTCCTTAGCCTAAAAAAGAAATTCAAACAGTTGCTGCTTTCAAATGACATGGCAAGTTCATTAATGCACTGCAGAAGTCTGTAGCAGCTGTTTGACTGCTCTTGGCTCCAAGCGGAGCATTTGTTGCTTTTTGATGAAAAAACATGTGATATAGCTATGAATGGGTGAACAGAAAGATGCCACTCATGTTAATGGATCGATGCACTTAATTAAAGTGGGCAATTGCTCTTCAAAAGCACACCATGTGGTGCACAGAGAGCAAAGGGAGAGAAAAATAAGTAGCATGTAAAACACTTTGCAAAAGCCATAAATGTGTCCTTGAGAGGTCCAGTGGTATTTGTGGCCTTAGATGCTCAATACAAAAATATGAGAAATTGCTTGCTGCCAACAGAGCACTGTCATCTAGTGAGTTGGATAGAAGGAGGTAATCTCAGTGTGAGACCTGCAGCTGAGTGCAAGAGAAAGAGCGAATCCATGCTGTTGGCCCATGAAGCCAAGTATCATTGTCTGGAGCATAGTAGTTATAGATCTCCTGTAGTCAGTCGGTTTAATCTGACGAGAAAACAATAATTAAAACATTCAAAAGCTGTAAACTAGCATCAGTATTTGACATAATCAATTATTTAAACCCACTAAGTTTGTCATTTCTTGTTGTCCAATAGTATTATATAATGGCATGCAGTGCACCTGCCTTCTAGGTAGCAGTGGCAGCAGTCATCCAATAACTAACTGCACTAACTAATGTCTGAGTTCATGGTTGACTAAATGCAAATGGAAATCTCACATTCTATATTACACATTACTATAAGTTAGTATGAGGTCATCGGGTCTTGGGTCAGTGTTAAGTAAACTCTACCTCAAACTACATAGAGGTAAAGAGCAAAGTAGACAAAGTACTGAGCGGTTCAAACACTATATCACTAAATTCAAAGTTAAAATTTGAGAAGTTGTGTAACTGGATGTGAGTACCATATAATCATATCACCACTAAGCCTTCACAGGTTGTGACAAGACTCTTTATTAATTACTGCACTGAAATAGTCCTTGAACCAAGCCTTTCCGCCAAGAACACAGTCTCTGGCAGAGCAAATATGGAGGGCAGCATCTTCCTGTGCCTTCTGCCAACCAGATCAGATCCCAGATGGGCATCAAAACCTATCGTACTTTAGTTTATTAATGCACATTTACAGCCTTCACTGTTGTTAGAGGAGGAAAGGTAGCAGAGGGAGAGGGGGCGGAGAAGGAAAGTGGAGGAGTAAAGCCATTTGCACAGTTTTAAAGAACAAGAGTACGAGGTGGAGAAGAGAAAATCAGGGTGACCTTATTAGTGTGAGTCTATTTACTGAATTTCTGCAGCAAACATGCTGAAGAGTCTTCAAGTCTTTTATGACAGATCAGTATTTTTTAAAAATAACAGCTCCAGGGATGGAAATGAGAAATGTTAGATTTAAAGTTGAAGTGGTCAAGAAAAATGCCTCTCTCCATATCGCTTTGCAGAGATTTGGAAGAGAAAGAAGTCACTGAATACTTTATAGGACCTATATTTTTTAAAGACTAAAACTATGTAAACTATGTAAATATAAAACTCAACAAACTTAGATAAATATTTTAATTTGTGTTTATTAATTTAAAAATAAAGTACTGTTAAATTATCACAGCTGTGGCAACCAAACACTTTAATTAACAAACACCTCAGACACTACAGAATTAAATGTTAAAAGAGTAGTGAAACACACTTGTTTTACAGGGTTTTTTGTTTGGTTTTTGTTGGGGGGGTTTTCCAGCCAAGTGTTGTTCACTCTGCAAAAGTGAACATTACAAAAAAATTACAGAAAATGTGTTTTTGTTAACCTCATTGTGTTGTGACGGTGTTGTTAAGAGCTGCAATAAACACTGTTCCATATGTCTTCTTTGATTAATATGCTCTATAAAAGTCCTGCAGTGTGTGTTAATAATGTGTGGGTATTGAGGGGGAGTTTATGAGGAAATGAAATTCAAATAAAAAGTTATGAGCCTCTGGTGAGACCTGGAGATTTATACTGCAATCCATGGTTTTTAAAGCCACGTCTGGTATTATTCCTTGTAGGAGCTTTAATTATATATTCACGATAGTTTTTTAAGTAAACATGCTGTAGATATGAATATGAAGGATAAATAAAACTGGGTAAAATTTGGAGAACATGTGAAGCGGGACAACTTCTACCAAATTAATTTTTTTAAAAGCACGGGGATCAGTTAATAGCTTCTTTTAGGACAATATCAGGTAATATAGCTAACCCTTTCTGCTATATTAACATGTAATTAACATACTGTCAAATTCTAAATTGACCCAAGAGTCCCAGCTTGCTTGCCCTTGATGTAGGATTACATAAAGGATCCAAGTTCCAGACATTCAGAGAGAAGATATTTAGGAACAGCTAATCCCAAAATCTGAATCATGAAATATATGTGATTGATTTTTGGTGCCTCTGATTCCTCATGGTGTATTTTGGAAGGTTCAGAGGTAGTTTTTTTTAACTGTATCATTTAAAAAAAAGATATTTGTTATGTTTTATGAAAAAAACTAAAGCAGTAGACTGCCAAAAAAAAAGGGCAAAACAAAGTTCTGTCTCAATTGTCTGATGATCTGAACTGGAACAAATCAGGTTATTCCAGAACAGTATGGTGCAAGAGTAACAGGAGGCCTTAAAATAAGGGAAACTTGATCTTCTATTGGCTTGTATGCTTTGCATTAGTATTTACTCAGTGTCAGTAATTTTCAGATATTTGATATTGTTTTACCCCTAACACTGATCAGCAAAACCAATTTCTATTTTTTTTTTTTTTTTTGATGAAGATGGTAATTTTTTCAAAATTTATTATAATATAGAAAATAGATAAAGACTATATGTAATAGATACAGTTATGCTTACCAAGATGGTAAATGTAAAAGGTAAATGTAGAGAATATAATGTACCACTTTGGAAAGTTTGTCCTAGAAATTAGATTATGTATTTGCAGATCCATTAATTTCTCATTGTATTATTAGAATATGAATTGAACTACATATTCCAGTTCTTGTCATGTGACAATTGACAAATCCTGTTCATTCGCAGCTGTTACACACCCTCAACCTTTCCTACTACATAAGCCAACATCACAGCTGCTGAACCATCATGTGCTTAACACACTCTCCCAAACACACCCAGCTACATTCTCAAATGTTCAACCAGTAGAAAATGGCACATGGGGACATTTAAAGTGGTGTTGGTAGCAGTCATCAGTCATAGTATTGCCAAAATAGTTCATATGATGTTCAGCACATCCCTAGATGCCATATTCACACAGAAAAAGAATGTTTCTTTTCTGGTGCTTTGCTCCTGTATAACAGTGTCTGCATTTGTGAAATCACAATTATTTGAATTTTTGTCTGTTGTTTTGACACTTTAATAACCGTTTAAAGTAAAACACAGATCCACCTTTTTTTTCCTCTTTTCATCTGTTTTATACCAAGTCTTAGTCCCCAGCATAATACGTCAGTGGGAAATGGTGACTGCCTCACTTTGTCTCCCTGTCTAAATCCTACACAAGCTCTGACGATGGTCTGCCAGCACAGTGAAAAAAAACCTACCTCTTCTGAGGCCTCTGTCACTTTGAAGAAATCAAACTGGAGCTGTAGCACGTAACACCCACGTCACAGCACGACAGCGCCGACAACAATTTCATTCCGGCTGTTTATGGTGAGCTCATTGTCTCTGGTCATCTTGGCTCTCGTGTTTCTCACAGCTGACTGACTCAAATGTGATTGTGTACGTTGAACAAGCCTGCATACCGCAGTTTGCATGGGAGGGAGTATCTGGGAAGTCCATCTGCCCAAAGGGCCTAGGGGCATGTGAAGACTATGCTTGTGTGTGTATTTTTATATTCATGTTTTACCTTTATGAGCCAGGACAGTTACGGAAAGTGAGGACATTCCTGCTATTCCTCTGTTTGAACTATCAAAAGCCCATTTCACAGATAAGTCAGAGTTAGGGCTTTACACATAATACGTTTATGTGTGATAATAAAATGTGCTATATAAGCAAAACTGCCACTGCTAATTGGAGGGCATTTTAACCCATTGTTAGATCGTTGCTAAATAAGAACCTACAGGGGTCTAATATTTACTTGGATGCCAAATCCTTGTGGTGTAGGACTTTACAAGAGAACACATACATCATACTAAGATGTATATATAGTTCCAAGACATAATCGAGACTCGACAATAGCTAAAATTATTAGCCACCATTTCTTACTGACATCTACTGATATCTTATGCTGGGTACTAAGGCTTGGTACACAGATGGAAAGTATCTAAGTATTTTTTTGAAAGTGACTTTCTATTGGCTGCTAGGGCTTTTTATGTGTTTGTTTGGCGACCGCCTTTCAAAGACCCTCAAAATTCAAGTTGTTCTTTATCTGTGGTGCTCTCTTCATGTTTTTTGATCTTATCATTTGAAGTTATCATATGGTAGTTGATATTGAATATATTTTTCATACAGTCCCCCGCCAAGAATTTTTTAAAGTGCCCATCTTTTTACAGTTTCAAGGACAACTTCCAAGATGTTTCCGTGAAACGGGCTACCTGGTGCATTAAGTTACTGTAGTTTTATGTCACAGCTTGAAAACCTTGTTTTGCATAAAGCTAAATAAAGTTGACTATTTATGGTTCATATATTTTGCCAGTTTAACTACAGAGAGAACTTTTTGGGTGGGTTTCCAAGCAGGTGTGGCAATGTCTCTCTAATTTATCAGCATATCTTGTGTTACAAGGAGGGTGGTTGAATCTAAAACTTTAAAAGAAAGCAAATGTTTGAAATGAAAGACAGTGTGATAAATAAACTATGTCTACAAAGTGCTGCAGCTGAGTGCAGTTCTGGTTCTGACTTCTTACCAGGTTGACATTCTGAGTCTGTGCGTGTGTTTTTGTGTGCGTGTTTGGAAAGGATAGGATGGGCATCAGATGACGCAACAGTACCAGCATTTTATGACTACACAGAAGCCATTACAAAGTTGAAGAGTACAGCGGAGAGAGAGGGAGAGAAAGAGGGATGAGTGTAGGATTTAGCTTCACACCAAGACATAAATTATGCATTCGGGCCATCCAGACATGTAGTTGTGTATCTTTTATGAATGCCTTACAGAGGCAAAGCAAGTTTAGCTAACATTTCAGTGCTACACATTAAGTGAGAGAGAGAGTGAGCGAGAGTGGTAGATGTAAAAGGGGCATTGGGGGGGGGGGGGGGGGTATTTTAGCAGTAACGTCTGACACAACCTATGATAAAAGCTGTCATCCGAGAGCAGTGCAGCAAAAAAGGTTCATTCCATCCGTCTTATGTGGGCACTGCACTTGAAGGATTTAAAAAAGTGATACATGGAGTAGAGTTCTCCCACTCTCGCAGTTTGATCCCAAGTGAGCGTTTTATAGGAATTGCATCCAGTCATAAACAAACAGGGCAAATGGCACCATCTGTGCAAACTGGATGAGGGGGTTATCATTTTAAGTCCTGCAGATAGTGACCATTAAAAAACAGGACCACTATAAAAGACCACACTTTGTCATCAAGTGTCATCTCCTTTGATCTTAAAGAAAAGATACATGTGTGTCAGCATGTAACCAACTATAAGTCCAGGTGTAGTTGTACTGCCAGTATTAGTAAATATAAGTGGAAAAACTGTGCACATGTGCGCGTCCAATGCTGAGTGAAGCTCCAGGCTAGGTTTACTATCTAGTGTTTACAGAGAGCCTGATCAGAGGGATTACAATTACACAGGAACTGCTTAAGACAGCTGCTTTACTCAGTGTTATCAAGCCACCCACACTCACCATACGCTGACACCTAACAACACGCACAAGTGGTAAATGGAAATCTACACCCTTCCTGGTATTTACGAGCACTTAAAACAGTAACAGGTGACGATCTGGGGTGCTGGTAGATTTATTGACAACATTTCTCCAGGGATTACTGGCATCCGGACATATCAAACAACAGGCAAGTAACATAGCATCAGAAAATACCTTTGTTTTTCAGTCTGTATGTCATACTGCAATTTCTTGTAACTATTCAATTTTAAGGCACTAATAGTGAGCATCATTCACAAGTATGTATGAATAGTGTAGACTTAAACAGAGACAAAAGACATGGGTTTTGCCAGTTTGACAGTGTTTACTGGGATTGGAAATGAAGACAGAAATAGCTTAAGCCAAATCAGATCAGTTCTCATACTTATTTATTTATTTATTTATTTTACAGAAACATTTTTTACAGTCACTCCAACTTGTTATATATTTGAACAATGAGAGACATCTGTCTTAATCTTGCTCATCATTTGCCCTAGGCTAGGTAGTCTACCTAAACACTCTCAAAACACTCGCTTACTGAAATGCATCAATTCAGCCCAAAAATCAAATAACTTTTTTTTTGTTGCTCTATTTAAAATGTGACAATTTGGTTTCTAACAAATGTGGTTCAGCTCAACACCTCCCAAGAAAATCAAATACACTAGATTTAGTCTGATCTGCCTCAAAATAAGCTTTTCTCCAGTGTGACAGAATGAAATAAAACTACATCATAGCAGTTATCCAGCAACTATTTTTAACACAACACAAAAAGCTGCCAGATTATTTAGTGATATCATGTGAGACTAAATGTCAGCTCCAGGGAGGGGAAAGAAAGCACCAGTTGTTGGTCATCTCCATGATGTTAAAGTGCTTCTGTAACTGAAAACCACTGGTTAGCCTGCCACACTTTTCCAGAACATTCTACACTGCAGGGTTTGAGGAATAACTGGTGAGTCTCACTAAAATGCTCCAGCTTCATTTTTTATATGCTTTCATTCATTTCATTCAGACATTCACCCACTGATAGATTCCTGTTGCCTGAATGGATTGCTGAAAATAAAGTACCTGGCCCATGCCTGCATCCTCTTCCTCCTGTAAAGAGAGATTACTGTGTTCTTCCCTCATTAATGGTGCCACAGCTGTTTGATTTTTGTGTATTTAAACAGCCAGCACTGATGAGCAGGCACCAAGGCCACAAAACAGTAAACCTGCTTACAGCATTGCAGATAATTGCTATGACAACATCCACAGTGGATAAGACATAGAGCGGCTGGAATAGAAACAAAGCAAATGTTTGCAATGTTCGATCAAATGAGGCAGTTTTTCCCATGAGATATGGGCTACAGTATGGTCGATACTTGTTTAATGAGGAACTATTGTATCAATTAGGCACTAATTACTCCATTATAGCTCTTGTGACTTTATAGTTGGGTAGTTTGTTAGTGGGATTCATCCAACAATTAATGCCATGGTGCCATGATTCAAATGCTGCTGACACTGTTCACAAGAGCAAAGTGTATATGTTCTTGTCTGTGCTGTTAACTTCACTTTTGTACACTGAACTTAAGTACAAGGCATGTTTGTCAGCTACATCAGCTATACTGTTATAATAATTATGCGATTGCCATATTTATACAGCAGAGGCTGTTTGCAGCAGTGATGGTATACTTTGATTTAATTTCTTATTTTAGTTACAATATGCTGTATTTTTATATTTTAATTATTTAAATGTCATTTGTATTAAACCTATCCCTAAAATGTTGCCCAGAAGTGCAGCTTTCCTATTTAAAAAAAAAAAGAAATGCATTTTTCTTTAAAATGATGCCTCTGATCATATATCATAATTGTCATGTGATGACAATTATGAGCATTCTTGACAGTTTCATAGGTCAGTTTGTACTAACAGTGCTGCCCTTTAGTCCTAACAGAAAGCCAAGTAAAACACTAGAAACAAATGCCACACCACTGACCAATGAAAATGGCACTGAGAAAGATTCTTGATGCAGCATCCCTTCCCTCATGTTATTATAGTTGTATTGCCACAGCTACAGGCAAGATGTCATATTCAGCTGAGATGAAGAGATACTAAGAATAAACCCAGTATGCTCGGTGCTTGATAATAATATTAAAATCAAAAACACACGCACACGCATCAGGAGTGCAGGATTTGAAATTACGCACCACGGCAAACTATCACAGTGATCAGTAAAGCTACAGATTTTGTTTTGAATCACACCCAAAATTTGACTGCATCCATGACAATTTACGCAGATCATTGAAAGTCATTATCAGCTCCAGCTCCTGCGCTATCAGTGTCTGTCTTTCTAAAGACATCGAGCTCAGTCTTCATGGTAGCATACAAAGGTATTGTGAAATAAATGGTTTAGATTTTCTTTATTATGCTGTGTAACTGCTAATAAGGATGGTTTTCAAAGCAGTAACCAAATAATGTAAATTATGTATTTTGAGGAAATGATTTTGATTCTTTGAGTAAAAAAATGAAAAAAGTGCCAGTCACACCTAATTTATCTGAAATATACTTAATGAGGCTCTACATGTGCTTATACTGCATTTCTATTATAGCTGCAATGATAGAGCTATACATTTTTTTTGTTATTGGGTATACTTGTGTTGTTTTTGTACAATAGTAAATTAAATATTTGTAAGTTTTAGGCTGTTATTAGGACACAAGAAGACATTTGATGGCATTTTATACTCTACAATATTATGATTGTTCTATTTTCAGCCTTATGTTCATTTCTCTGTGCTTCAAAGCCTCTCTAAGACAACCATAATCCTACATATTTATGCAGCCTGTATTCCTGATAACAAGTCAACCAAAAATGCAAGATCAGTGGCGCACTTCTTCTATATATTAATAATACAGCCAACAATTAAGAGCATAATTTCTCTGTAATTTAATTAAATTTCAATGCATTATAATTTATATTAGAATGTAATTGTATTTGCCTAAAAGCTACATGTAGTGTGCCTACCTACTTCATGGTAGGGACTTCATGTTCTGCTTTACCAACTTACAAAAAAATAAATACTATCAAAATTTGCAGGCCTTATAATAGTACAGGTAACATTATAATGATAGAGCTAAAGCTAAGCAACTGGCACACACCCCAAACACCCCAGTGCACTCACAGTGTGACATAGGGAAATATTGTTTGTTTTTCCACAAAATTACCAAGAAAGTACACAGTAATTAAAATTACTTCCTGTAAAATACCATGAATTTAGGCACTACTTTAAATGAGTTTTGGACTTCCTAAATATAATCATAAAGTATTTTTTCTTCTTTCCTATAAAATACATGAAGTTATGCCCTACTTATACATGTAAAATTACTTACGCACTAACTAAAATTCTCCATGCAATTCTTAAAGTTATTTACATAATAATTTGTGTTTCTTTTCCTGTAAAATAATGGAAGTTATGAACTACCTAAAATTACTTATTAATGATTTCTTTGTTTCCTGTCTAAACCTGGCGTGTTGACCCTGATGAAGGCCACAGGCTGAAACGCGTTGGTCAATTATTAAAGTTGTTCATCTTCCCTCAAGTGTTGCTGGAGTTCCTGCATTGTAAACCTGGCGTGTTACCCAATTGTTATAGTGTACCTGTTTTTCAGTATTTGCAGGAAAATGTGATATAATATAAATATAATAGCATTTAATTACAGGAGGATTACACCCTTAGTCATTAGTTGTATTATAAAGTATCACTATTTTTTTTTCATTATGATACATAAGATATTTGGAAACTTTAGACTTCAGCAATGCCGCAGAAAATAAGTTTAAATCCCTTTAGACACATTACATACAGTTAGACCCAAACAGAACAGCATTTTAGATGCTTTCTGATTCCACAACTTATCAACAGGATTTTTAAACAAGGGTAAAAAGACCAGGTGCTCTTTTTAAATACAATAGCTCTCTGCCAGCAATCTGGAGTCATGGATCTGTCAGATTGTTTTGAGTACAGGTTTTCATTAAACTGTTGTATGCTGCTGTTTCCTATCTGATGTTGATAAGGGCTCTGACATAAAGTCACAGCCCTTTTTAATGTCAGAGCAGCAGACCTAATCCAGCAAACATGAACATGCTACCACTGGCATCAGTACTGAGGCGCTTACAACAGTACACATCATTCTCACAGACTTACAACTGATGCTTTCCCCACAGTCTATCAGGTCTAAATCTAATGCAGACTGGATATGCCTTTGTCCTTCATGTGACCTAACCACAAACACTCCATTATGGCTTGACACTATAAATCCCAGAGGGACTCTGGTTCAGTACATAAAGCACCTTTGCTCCAGCACAATTCCCTTAATTGAACTTTTTCATGTTACTCTGATTACCATGGTATGTCAAAAAGCTATTAGGGTAAAGTAGCCATTGCACACACTCAGCTTTTACTGTACTTCTAATTCTATCTAGTATGAACTGTCAGTCGCTGTGTCTTTAAACTGTAAAAAAAAATGCATGTATGACATGTAGCATATAGCACAGTAAAATTTGGCAGCAAAGTTGAGTGATAATGGTTAGGAACTCCAATCACTAAAGTGAGCAGCAGTGCTTTTCCGTGACCTTTCTTGCTGCTAGCTTGATTTTCACCAGCCACAGAGGATTGTGTATAAAAGGGAAGAAATGATGAAAGATCTCTTTCAGGGTAGAGGCGATCTAATTTGAAAGAGGCCGACAGATGCAGAGTAGTATAGCCACAGACTATACGCATACTACAGTTTAAGACACAACAACCGGCTAATATGTATATGGACTATAAAAAGACACACAGATTGCTCTTATGGGAAAAACGTTTGACGGTTATACAATAATCTGGAAGGTGATCATTGTATAATAATGTTCAATAGTCACCTTACTTTTCAATTTAAATACCAACAGTAGATTCAGATTTTAAGAGCATGCTTAAATTTTTCGTAAGCAGATGATTGTTGGTAATAAAAAAACGAAAGAAATATAGAATAGCAGCGTCTGTGAACCCGATGACCTGACTACCTTCTTGAAAATTTATAGAACGCACTTCTGCACCTCTCCACCTGTCACACGTCGGTACCTTCAGAGCTCATCCACAAATACTAACACTTCAAATACTTTAGCAGTAATCAGCACCACATCCACAATCATTCTCTTCATTCTTGGCCTGCCTTCAGCCTACTCAGTGACCTGCCCCCTGACCTCTGCCATAAACAGGTGTGATGACAGGCTGTAGGAGCAAAGCTGTGAACGTGGCACAAAGTTAAACGCATGACGACAGCTTAGCAACCAGTGAGTGTTTTAAAATAGCTCGTGTTTTTGGCCCAGCAAAATAACTTGATAATACTTTAACCAAAAATACTGTGGACTGTTGCACTTAGACTTTTAAGAGAAACATTTAGGAAAATGCTGATTACTGCAGTTTGAAACCTGACTTTATTTTAATCACCGTCACTGATGAGTATTTCGAAATACCTCAATGATGTCATACTTTGAGACCAGCATATGTGTCACATGTGGTCAAACATTTGTAGATCCTTTAATGGATTCCGATCTGCAACATTAATAATTGCAAATGCCTCGCCAAACTTAAACTTCTCTGCGAGAAGTGTAACTTCTGCAGGACACGAGTGAGTAATAGGTTTTACTGCTGTGCCAACTGGGGTCCTAAAAGTCATAATCATTTTATTATTATTAATGGAAACACTTTATTTGAATACAACATTTGGCTCTTACAGTGTAGTAAAAAGCAACTTTACATTTTTAAACGTATTCCAGTGTAACTGTAGATATAACTTTTAGGGCAAATAAAATATTAATTTTCTCTATCTTTGGCAACAACTGTAAACAGTGAACACACACAGCTCCAAGTGTCCAAAGGATCAGGGGAATACAGTCCAGAGCAGCCCAGTTTCACAGTATTTTTTTTTAACTGGTCCCATTGTATTTACTGGTATGAATGAGAATACACACACTGCAGCATATACTGCATGTGTTTGACACAGAGACAGTGGATGCCAATCACCTATTTACAGACAAGCGTGCTGTGTTACCATACTTAGAAAACACATAGAGGAGCCTATAGCCTATATTATGACCTAGATGGGAGAAAGAGGGGCAGTGAGAAGACTTAAACACTCTTCTCTGTCTGCTGTCTCAGTGGAAGTGTAGAATTTTCCTTCTCCGACACACTTAGCAACTTAATGAGGGCTTGTAGATATTGTGCTGTGGAAAAAGTATTTACCCCCTTCCCAATTTTGTACTTTTTTTTGCATATTCGTTACATGTACATGTTTCATACTCAAACAAATTTTATTACTAGACACAGATAATCCAAGTAAATACAATGTGCAGGTTTTAAATTATGATTTCATTTATTAAGAGGAAAAAAAACTGGCTAAACCTACCCGGCCCTGTGTGACCCTGCCCCTCATTGTTAAGTCAATAATCACCTCATCGAGAAATTGCTTAAATAGAACCTGAATGACAAAGTGAAAGCTCTCAAAAAGCAACAAATCATGCCACGAGAAATAAAGTCTGTGACATCTATCAGTCAGGAAAGGGTTACAAATCTATTTCTACAGCTTTGGGACTACAGCAAACCATCAAGAGAGCTATTTTACACAAATGGATAAAACTTGGAACAGTGGTTAACCTTCCCAGGAGTGGCCAGCCTACTAAATGTTCTCCAAGAGCACTGACAAGTCATCCGGGAGATCGCAAAGATCCCACAACATCTAAAGAAATGCAATCCTCACGTGTTTCAATTAAGCTTCGTGCTCATGACTCAACATAACAAACAGACAAAAATGGCATCCACAGGAAAGTTTCAAGGTAAAGACCATTGATGATCAACAAAATAAACATTGAAGTTTTTGAAAGGTTTACATCCTATTACATCTGGAGTAAAGCTAATACAGCATTTTAAAAAAGAGAGCATCATACCAACAGTCAAACATAGTAGTGCTGCTTTGATGGTCCAGGGCTGCTTTACACTTGAGTTTCAGTTTGTGTTTTTGTATGTGTTTCCTTATACACGTGTGAGAAACAGAGTGGCACGTTCATCCCCCTTCAGCTGTCATCGCCACCATGACTACCTTACCAGTCACACAAGCCACAGGCCAAAAGCCTACTCATTAAAGTTAACTGGCTAACACGTGAGCCAGTGATTTAACAAAATGAAGGGCTTCACAGGAAACTGGTTGCTGCACTCAGCTCTTTTATGAAATGGGCTGAGCTGTACAAATTTCTGAGTAGCGGGGGTGATAACTGTCATAAAACGTAAAGGCAAAGTCCTCTGGAAGAACTTTTGCTTTGTAAAGTTAAAATGACCAGTGTGAGCTTAAATGGCCTGAGTAACTGGGATGGTCTGATCTGGTGTAATCTGGGCCGGGTTGTTCTGGGTCTGTCTGTTGACTGTCCCCTGCTCAGCTCTGCCAGTCTGTACCCAGAGGGCCTGTTATTTTGGGAGCTCAGCTGAGAAGAGATGACAACATCATGGACTGCTTAAGCTGCTTACATTTCCTCAAGCACTCCCAATGCACCCTGGGATCTACACTCTTGTGTTGCTACACTTACTGTTGCTCCACAAGCATTGAGTGTATGTGAGCAGGCACTGTGTTGCATTCTCAACCAAAAACCGTTCAAATCTTAACAGTTACACAGGAAGAAAAGTCCTGTTAAAAGTGATAAAGAATGATGTGCAGAGAAACATGTTGGAAGACCAAGCAATATGCAAGACATAAGAATAAGTAAAGTTTAGGATGGAAGAGACTGAAGACAGGTGGGGTTGAAGTGACGCAGAAGTGGTATGATGTAAGGTGTGCATTTGTGTTTGTAAAGGAGTTCCAGATATCAGACATAGATTAGCAATGAACGAGAGCTTAAGTTATCCATGATTTAGGAGCTTTTTTCCATAAGATGTGCAGGATTTACTATAAATGATTTCAATTAATTTACATTTTTGTATTATTAATGAAAAACTCTTATTAGATGCTTATTGCAGACTGCTTATTGGATGAACCCTAGCTGATAAGGTCTTTACTATGTAATCAAGAATCCTGTAGCTTTAAGCAATTTTATGTGATTTGTGTGTAATGACTCTTATACAGCACGGCTGCTCTCGTTTGGGTAAAATCTGTTTAAGTACTGTTTTTGATATCCTATGGGCTAGACAGAGGGGAGGTAATAGGTAAACGGGGTTCAGGCCATGAACTGTCAGAGAGCTGATATTTTAACAGCAAACATAATTCCTGTGTGCCTGGCTCAGGACTTCTCAGCTATCATTGCTCACCCTGCACTCAAACATCCAGCTCTCATCCAACGGCACAGACAAACCACCATAAAACTTCTGGCCCAGGATATTACAAGCTCATTGGCCTGGAGAGTGACATAAAATTTAATGACATGCAGTGTAAGTGTCGCTGAGGAAAGAAGAGGAGGAGTTAAACAGTATGTTACACAGAGTTCAGTGTTAACAGAGTAAGTTGGAGTGGCAGGGATAGAAGGGGAAAGAGACAGGCAAAAGGATTTAAACCTACATGTGACAAAAGCAGTCTACAAGTGCATCACTTTAATTTTAGACTGGGCTTAAGAGTTTTAAATATTTATTGAAACCTACTTGTTTTACAGTGGGGGGTTTTAAAGGTCCATATTACTTAGCTAAAATGAGATCTACTGTGTTTTTTGTTTGTTTGGGGGTTTTTTTTTCTTTAAATCGTTTTTATTTCAGTTCTGGAAAGTAACCGCCATTTCTAAGTTGCAGCATTACTGTACAATAGATGCAGACCTTTATTTACAATTATCTCTGTTTTAGGGTGGCATGATGGTTCAGTGGCTGACACTGTCAGCTCACAAAAATAAGGTCCTAAATTTGAAGCCAGTTTGGATGTTTTCCCTGTGTCTGTGTCGACTCTCTTGCGGTTCTCTGGCTTTCTCCCACAATCCAAAGACATATACGGGGCTAGGTTAGGGAGCCTACATTTCTTATAGGTGTGAGTGTAGATGGTTGTCTGTCTCTATGTGTTAGCCCTGCAGACTGGCGACATGTCCACTTCTGAAGACTATCATCAGAATACAAGTAAATGAGGCAGTCAACCCTACTCAAACTCAAGGCTTGATTTTACCTGTGTGTTTTACATGTGTTTAATCCTGATCAGTTTGTGAATACTGTAGGTAGGAATGTTTGTTAACTTCCCTAGGTGCAAAGGGTTAAATTGGAGGGCAGATAGATGGCAAGATCAGTCACAGATTATCTGTCCAGACATTCATCACCAATCAGACTGCTGCTGGTGCAGACAGCTTCCTACTCCACGGCATGCTTCAAAGTAGGAGAGACAGAAAGCGAGAAAGCCTCCAGCTAGAAGAGTCACACGAAGTAACCTCACAAGACCGCATACATGGGCCTCTAGCATGCAAACTTTGAGCATACTTATATTAGCAGTCACGCAGCTTGTACAGAAAGGGTAAACCACCATATGGTGCTACTCACATGCAAACATAATTTAATCTTGTGCCTTATGTTGGTTTTCTTCTGCATTCCTTCATAACTACGTTTATAATTTACTGCTTTTAAACTGGAACTCATTTCAAAAAGTCTGTTTCTCACCCTGTGCTGCTTGGCTTCATTTCTGGGAAACTGAGAAATGATGCTGTGCCTAGATTATTTTGCATGTTTACAAACTGTCACTTAATTGATGCTAAAATATTCACACTACACAACATGCATTGATATAATATGCATACAGACATTGACAGAATCTCCTCATATGATTATAGAGTCTGACATGCACGCTGCCCCACGGTATTCTCTGTAATGTCTGCAAACCAAGCTTAAATTACTTGTCTTGCTCCAAGTTGTGTATTAGATGACATGAAGGAACATGAGACCTCTCAACAGTCTCAACATTGCTCAGATACAGCAGATGGTGAAGTAATTATTTCTATACTGGCTTACACAACCTCTGCCTCCAAGGGTTTGCTTTTACATACTCTGAAGTAAGGGTTCAATCTCTAAGCTTTCAAAATAAAAGCTGGAACCTCAGTTTTCACCATCCCCATCTGTAGGAAATAAACTTGGTGTGCACACAGGCCAATAAACTATAACAAAAGCTGACAAAAATTTATTGTATCTGGCCATGATCAGTGTTCTTAACAGCTCCCTGCAGACTTGTAAGTTGGCAGGATGCAGTTTCACCTTTATGAAAAACTGCAAATAAAGCAACATTCAGTGTATTAAATTCAAAGTTCAAAGTGTGAACAAAATTATAAAAACATACACTGCTTTAATGAATGTCTGCCATTGTCGGGTCATTTTTCTTCCACCTTTCTGTTTTCCGTGACTCTTCAATCAGTAGACAGGGTGCCATGACACAACTACTTATTAGTAAGAAGCAGTGGGCAGGCAGAGATCGCTTTGCAAAGACAAACAACTTAATTAGTGGCGGCACAGCTTTAATAAGTTCAGCTCAAAATAGTTTGGAAAAGCTGGTGAAAAAACAGCACTGTAATTATGACTGTGCTTTGATTCCCAATTTATAGGGGAGGCCACAATTACTGTGTTTGTGGAGCTTTCCGTGTATTGTTGGTATTCTCCTGAATGTGTGGTCAACAAGTGTGTGTGATGTAAGAACTCACTGTTAAGAAGTTTTCAGTTATGTGAAGCTCATCTGTCTGGGAAAAGCCAGAACAAGCCTGCAAATGTAAAGTCCTTTCTGCAAAGAACACTTGGATTTTATCTTCTTGTGGCACACCCAAAATGCATGGCCACTTTTGTGTTAATCATTTAATTTAATTTATTTAATTTGTTTATCAGTTATTTTCTGTGGCTATTAATATCCAAAATGACTTTGACAACATGACCAACCTAACCAGTGCATTATTTTGTCACATAAACTGTATAGAAGGTACAAAGAAATGGAGCAACACCCCAGGTGGAACTATTATTCCAAGACAGGTGCAACCCGGTTGCTTTAGGGGGATGGACTTCCGCCCACGAGTCAGATGCAAGCTGAGAGGCAAACCGAGTGCACTGTCTTCATTGCTCCTGAACTTTACCTGTGTTTGCAGGTTGGTACCTGGTAAAGAAATACTACTACTGTTTGTACATAACAATGTTTTATCTCCATGTTAACTTGTGAAGAAGTAGAACAGTACCTGTAACACTTATGGGCACTGCCGCGCGGTCGACTCGCATCAGTGTGAGACAGCGGCGTCAGGCTGCGCAGGCCGCTAGTAGAAACGGCGCGGTAATGTTTTGTATTGTGGGTCGTTAGCGCCCAGAGCATTGTCTTGTAGGAAGGTCATTCATATCGATTTATTTTCTTTTCATTATGAAGGTTGGTACTCCCGCACACTTTACTATTTTATATAAAGCTTATGATACAAAGATGTTTTATTGTTAAGTGTCATTGAGGTTTGAAAAGTATATAGCTGTTTAATATGTGAGTGTTAATGACATGTGAAGTAGAAAGAAGTTGTCCATGTTATGCAAAAGTGAATTTCATCCTCAGTGTGCTGTAAATGTGTGTCTAATTCTGCTCAATTTCAGTATTCAGAATCTGTACAGTCGTATATTGCTGTAAATTCATTGTAGATTACAGTGGCTTCCAACTGCTTAAGTAAGAGCAGGTGTGTACTTTTGTTTTGCTTAGACTGAGCGATCGCATGAAGTACATGTAAAATAGTGGAACGTGTAGAGTGTGAATTCATTTATTTTTCTACTTGTGACTTTGGGGAAATGGACAGATATGGACACTGGGACTGAAAAAGTCATGCACACGTGGATATTGTTAATGCTGTTCATGTTTGTTGAAACTTGAATAAGAGATGCAAGCTGAGAGGCAAACCGAGTGCACTGTCTTCATTGCTCCTGTGTTTGCAGGGATTTCTTCTTTGTTATTGTGGCACCATTCCTGGGGCCCGTAACAAATTGTGGGGGCTCGTCCGGGATCCACTTCCTGTTGAGTCTTCTAAGGAAGAGGGTCCAGAGATACTAGAACCAGAAAGTCAACGTGAGATGGCATCGCTGTAGCCGAGACGACAGCTGGTGGGTGTCCACAAAGAGAAGTCAAGATCTGTACGAGGGTCTTCACTCCACCAACGGAACTGCACCTCTGTGTCTCATTAGTCGAAGCTCATCATGGCAGCAGGAGCTGGTTTGGAGCATCAAAAAGAACATGTATAAGCTTTCAGGTGCAGAAGCCTATCAGCTCGCAAGGGACCTGGTCACAGACAGCCAGAGTAGTGAATTAGAGTCCACTGATGAAGAAGGTTGTGTGGATTGCATTATCAACTATATGCAGTCAGATGCTTTGTTAAATTCTGAGGATGAGGGAATGAGTCAGTTGCTGGTGCTAAATGATCTTGTATGCAGTATGGTTGAAAATCGTGGCCTATTGAACACTGCTAATGGGGTGGCGCAGCCACTGGAGTCACCAGTTGTTAGTGCTAAGACAGTCGAGCGCACTACAGTGACACATGCTACCTTAGGCCAGTTACCACCAGTTACTAACACTCAACAGCATACCACCCCCTTACTTTCCATCCCCAGAGAGCCTACAACATCACAGCAGACTGACTTTGGTGCACAGGCTCGCACCACCAATCTGAGTCCAACCCAGCCTAGAATCATAAATGATGAGCGGGGTGGAGAGCCACAGCATTTTAGAAATGCAAGTAACACACATCCTAGTGGGGCACACAGTATAGGTGACCCAGTAACACATGCAGCAATACCTCACCCCTCATCACATGTAACCACTGAGAGAATGGTTTCCTTAAAGGACCTCTCTTACCTCCAACGGAGGGAATTTAAGGTACATGGTGGCCAGATTGGGGACCACAATGCTGACATAACTTATAGCAGCATGTGTAAACAGATAGATGAAGGCATTAGAGAGGGTTTCACAGAGACTGAGGTTATCCGGGGTGTACTGAGAATTGTAAAGCCAGGTGTCTTCAAGGATATGCTCATCAACAAAGATGAAATCACTGTGAATGAACTCAAGGGCTTTCTCAGATCACACCTGGGTGAAAAGGCCAGCACTGAATTGTTCCAAGAGCTTATGTGTGCAAGACAGAGTGAACAAGAAACCCCACAACAGTTCTTGTACCGCATGATTGGACTCAAACAGAAGATCCTGTTCCAATCAAAACAGGTCAGTACAGACATTCGTTATGAACCCAAAACTATTCAGGAAGTCTTTCTTCACAGTATCCACCAAGGCCTGGGCACAAAACATACTGACATCAGACAGCAACTAAGGCCACTCCTTTCAAACAGCAACGTCACTGATGAGGAGATTCTCAGACAGGTTATGAAGATGATTAGCGATGAAAATGAACACCAGCGTAGGTTAGGTCATGACCCCCGTCAAAAAACAACACATACACATAGTGTCCAGGTGGAAGGAGGGGATGTGAGTGCAAACAGTGGGGATAATGATGCGATCCAACAGCTTAGTGCACAAGTAGAGGCTTTGACTAACATGGTTGCAACTTTAATGGGCCAACAAGCGGCAGCTATTCATACAACCCAATCAAAGACTGCACCTTTCCAAACGCCAGGCCAGGACCAATTCCATGGCACCCAACCTCTTGTTAACCAGGCACTCACTCCTCCACCAAGTCAACCTTCAGCTGCAAGGAGAGGTAAAATACCCAGCTGCACCAAATGTATGCAGCAAGGCTCAGAAAACTGTAATCACTGCTTTGTGTGTGGGGATGCCGGGCATAGGGCAATTGGCTGTTTAAAACGAACCAACCAGCCGGGAAACGGGAGCCGGTCTCTGTTGAGGGACAGACAGAGACCATCCCAAATCCCCAGTCCCACTCAGTAATGCCCACTAGCAAACTGAGACGTCTGAAGGGAAAGGGGAAAAAACGCTGCAAAGAAGAAAGCCAGCCCTCCCCACTGAAAAGCCAAGCAGTTACTGACAGTACAGCCCGAACAGTGCCATTGATTGGTAAAAAGAGCCTACTAAATTGTTTTGTCAACGGCTATGCTGTGACAGTACTATTTGATACTGGCTCACAAGTGAGCATCATTGATAGATCCTGGAAGGAGACGTTCATTCCCCAATATGCAGTGAGGCCCTTACAAGAACTTCTTGATCCTGGGGAAAGCCTTGACCTGTGTGCAGCAAATGGACAGCCAATCCCATATGATGGGTGGGTGGAGCTAACAGTTAATCTCCCGGGGAACACCGATCCCAACCTTACAATGGAAGTACCCTTCCTAATCAGCCAGCTCCCCCTCCCCCAGCCACTACTGGGAGCCAATGTCCTCCAAGGGATGATTAATAGTCATAAGTGTGATGCAGATGCACACACTATGATCCTCAGCCTTCTCCGCAAAGCCCTAGGAGTGGAGGAAGAACAGGCAAGAGCCATGGTCAACTTTATCAATCTGCAGAAAGAGTCAAACCACAGTATAACCACCATTAGGGTAGGGAAGGAAAATGTTTATGTTCCACCTGGTAAAACGGTAAATGTGCGATGTAAAGTACCATCTACCTTTGACATTTCCAACCCTGTTGTCCTGTATGAGCCACTAGAGGATAGCGCCACGCTAGAGCAGCTGAGTGTGGGGGAAGGATTGTTGGAAATCAGTAACACCAAACAACCATTTGTTAGAGTGCCAATTTCCAACCACACAAACCAAGTAATCACTCTGCCAAAGAGGTCCCAACTTGGCTCCATCCAACATGTTGCCAAAGTTCTGGAACCAGGCGAACAGGACGTTGGAGATGGGGGTCCAACACAAGCTTGTGTATTGAAGGCTGAAGTTAATGTGGCCTCTCCTGGCACTCCCCCTGCTGACCTGTGGTGACCACCGGTTGACCTCAGTCACCTTAGTTCAGAACAGCAGAGAATAGTCGAGAAAATGTTGAATGAGGAATCAGCTGCTTTTGCACGGGATGGCAGTGACATTGGATGTATACCCTCTCTCCAAATGTCAGTTAGACTCAAAGATGACACCCCAGTCCAAAAGGCTTATGCGTCAGTCCCAAAGCCATTGTACAGGGAGGTTAAAGAATATATACAGGAGCTGCTTGTGAAGGGGTGGATTGTAAAATCACACTCGCCATATGCTGCCCCTATTGTTTGTGTGAGAAAGAAAGACGGATCATTGCGCCTGTGCATTGATTACCGGCTTCTCAACAAAAAGACTGTGCCAGATCGGCACCCCCTCCCCCGCATACAGGACCTGATTGACTCACTCGGAGGCTACAGGTGGTTTTCCATCCTAGATCAGGGCAAGGCTTACCACCAAGGCTTTATCGCGGAGGGGTCCAGGCACCTGACTGCATTCACCACCCCATGGGGCTTATATGAGTGGGTCAGGATCCCGTTTGGCCTTTCTAATGCACCAGCAGCCTTCCAAAGAAGCATGGAGGAAATGTTGGACACACTCAGGGATGAGTGTTGCATCCCTTATCTGGATGATGTGCTATGTTTCTCCAGGTCCTTTGAGGAACATGTTGAGGTCTTGCGGCGTGTACTTCAAGCTCTGCAACGCCATGGAGTTAAGCTCCGCCCTGAGAAATGTGAGCTACTTCGCAAAGAGGTCAGGTATGTAGGCCGCCTGGTGTCGGCAGATGGAGTGAGGATAGACCCAAAGGACCTAGAGGCAGTACAGGCGCTAAAGCAAAAAGCCCCTCAAACAGTCGGTGATGTCAGGCGGCTACTGGGTTTTCTGAGCTACTACCGGGCTTATGTGCAGGACTTCTCCCGCATAGCCAGGCCGCTTTATGAATTGCTCAAGACAAACCCCAGCCCACCTCTAACTAACCTTGTAAGAGAAAAGGGGAAGGGGCCGCAGTTATCTTCACGGACTCCAGTAGAGTGGGGCAGCCAACACCAACAGATTCTTGAGCGTCTCATAGACATTCTAACAAGCCCACCAGTGCTAGCCTACCCAGACTTTGATCACCCTTTCATACTGCACACAGACGCGTCCCAACAGGGCCTGGGGGCGGTCCTGTACCAAAAACAAGATGATAAGATGAGGTTGATAGGTTATGGGTCACGCACACTGACCCCAGCAGAACAGAATTACCACCTCCATAGTGGGAAACTGGAGTTTCTGGCCTTGAAATGGGCAGTATGTGAAAAATTTGTCGACTACCTGTACTATGCGCCCCATTTCACGGTCTTCACGGACAACAACCCCCTGACCTACATTATGAGCACAGCCAAGCTCAATGCTGTGGGTCATCGCTGGGTGGGGCAGCTTGCCGATTTCCATTTTGAAATCAGGTATCGGCCAGGCAAACAGAACATTGATGCAGACACGCTTTCGCGCTGTCCACTTGATATCAGTGTTTTTATGGATCAGTGCTCAGAAAGACTACCAGAAGAGGCAGTGTGTGCCACCTGGGAGGGAACTAGGACTGCAGAAAAAGGGGATGTAGCATGGGTGGCAGCCCTCAACATAACATCACAACACCAGACACATGCAGACACTGGAACATTTCCAGTCATCAGCTGCAAAGAGCTCTCAGATGAGCAGCGGAAAGATCCTGTTATCAGCAAAATGTTAGAGTTAAAGGAGAATAACAGAGATCTAACTGATGAGGTTCGTAGAACATTGGACAAGTCCACAAGGAAATTGTCACGAGAATGGAGTAGGCTGCAGGTGGAAAATGGCTTACTCTATAGGAAGACTCCCAGCCGAAAGCAGTTAGTCCTGCCTGCCATCTACAAACAAACTGTCCTCTCACACCTCCATGACAACATGGGACATGTTGGTGTGGAAAGAGTCCTTAGCCTAGTAAGAGATCGCTTTTATTGGCCCTTTATGAAGAGAGAGGTTGAGGAATATATCACCAGACGATGTCGTTGCATTAAGCAAAAAAAGCCAGCCTTACCTGACAGGGCACCTATGGGGAGCCTTACATCGAGCTCGCCCCTAGAGCTCGTATGCATTGACTTTCTGCACCTTGAGACCAGCCGGGGTGGGTACGAATACATACTGGTTGTAGTCGACCACTTCACCAGATTCGCACAAGCATACCCCACTAAAAACAAGGCTGGAAAGACAGCTGCGGAGCGAATCTTCGGTGACTTCATCCTACGGTTTGGCTATCCAGCTAAGCTTCACCATGATCAGGGCCGGGAGTTTGAGAATGAGTTGTTTAGGGCTCTCAGACAACTGGCCGGTGTAAACCATTCTAGGACTTCCCCATACCATCCACAGGGCAACCCTGCAGAGAGGTTCAATCGGACTCTGCTACAAATGCTCAGGACGTTGGGCGAGAAAGAGAGAGAGAACTGGAAAGATCACCTGTCTCACGTTGTGCACGCATACAACTGCACCAAACATGAGTCCACTGTGTTTTCTCCATATTACCTCCTTTATGGTCGCCATCCACGTCTCCCCGTCGATCTCCTCTTTGGGTTGGTAGCTGAGGACGAGGCCGACACTCCAAGTGGATATGCAAAACGATGGAAAGAGAAAATGATCGAAGCGTACAAGATAGCCAGCACGAACAGCCAACATTCGAGTGTCAAAGGCAAGCACTATTATGACAAACGGAACAGGGGTGTAACCCTACAACCAGGTGACAGGGTTCTTGTTCGCAACGTTGCAGAAAGGGGAGGTCCATGCAAACTGAAACCCTATTGGGAGAAAACTATCTACATTGTCAGAGAGCAGGTTGGTGACAACCCAGTTTATAAGGTCAGCCCTGAAAACAGAGGTCACCATACTCGCACCCTCCACAGAAATTTGTTGCTTCAAGTTAATGATCTACCAGCAGACATTACAGATGATCGCATGCCTGATAGACTGCCAAGGGCAAAAGGAAAGTCAAATCAGCCACGGGAAACGGTCGACCAAATAGAGGCTGGTGATGTAAGTGGATCTGAAACGGATGAGGAGGCACCTTGTTACTGGCTGCGGGTACCCAGAGAATCATTAAGGACCAATCGGGACATTCCTAATCAGGTCCCAGTGAGCGGGTCATTGGTTAGTCCTGAGACACCTGGTGACATGCAGGGTGGCGATGCTCCTATGGGATCAGAGTTTGACCGAGTGAGTGTAGGAGAGATGGAGCAGGAGAGAGAGAATGACATTTCGCCCCCTGTGGAGGAACCAGAGTTTGGCGAAGAGCAGCTGGCGCCCCAGACCAATGACTCCAGTGAAAACACTCAAGGGTCTCAACCTGAACCTCAGCCCGTACTAAGGAGATCTACAAGGCAGAGGAGACCTGGCCAGATACTGACCTATTCTTCCCTTGGCCAGCCAACGTATCAGCCACGTCTTGCTGTTAGTTCTGTGGGTGTACAGCCAGTGTTCTATATGCACCAGTGTCCACAATCGTACTGGCATTCAGTCCAACCCATCCATATTATGCCTGGTGTACACTCCGCTGTCACTTACCCGATCTGCTGCTGAGTTTAAGACGGGCATAGGACCTTGGGTACATATAGTGTTGGGTATTCAGAAAATGTAGAAAATCATTGCACACCCATATGTATTTGTAATTTGTGAGTATATTGAGTGAAGAGTTAAAGTTTGATTCAGAGTTAATGGAAGTTTACACTGTTAATTGCAAGTGTCGGGAGCCACTTTTGGTTTGTAGGGGAGTGTGTGGCACACCCAAAATGCATGGCCACTTTTGTGTTAATCATTTAATTTAATTTATTTAATTTGTTTATCAGTTATTTTCTGTGGCTATTAATATCCAAAATGACTTTGACAACATGACCAACCTAACCAGTGCATTATTTTGTCACATAAACTGTATAGAAGGTACAAAGAAATGGAGCAACACCCCAGGTGGAACTATTATTCCAAGACAGGTGCAACCCGGTTGCTTTAGGGGGATGGACTTCCGCCCACGAGTCAGATGCAAGCTGAGAGGCAAACCGAGTGCACTGTCTTCATTGCTCCTGAACTTTACCTGTGTTTGCAGGGATTTCTTCTTTGTTATTGTGGCACCATTCCTGGGGCCCGTAAGAAATCCCTGCAAACACAGGTAAAGTTCAGGAGCAATGAAGACAGTGCACTCGGTTTGCCTCTCAGCTTGCATCTGACTCGTGGGCGGAAGTCCATCCCCCTAAAGCAACCGGGTTGCACCTGTCTTGGAATAATAGTTCCACCTGGGGTGTTGCTCCATTTCTTTGTACCTTCTATACTGTTTATGTGACAAAATAATGCACTGGTTAGGTTGGTCATGTTGTCAAAGTCATTTTGGATATTAATAGCCACAGAAAATAACTGATAAACAAATTAAATAAATTAAATTAAATGATTAACACTAGAGCAGGGCGATATGGCCAAAAATATTTATCACGATATATATTTGAAAATTTGCGATAACGATATAACCGACGATATAATTGATGCGAGACAAAATACAACTCCACAACATTACTAGCGCAAAAAGACAACCTTCCATTTATTTTCACTTAAACAAGAAGCTGGTTTTTATGTACATTAAAGCTTTATAAAAATGTAACAGTGCAAATGCAAATTCCTTGCTGAAAGTTTAACCAAAAGGCATTTCCAGTAGAAATGGGCTGACATATCCTGAGCATAACCATGTATAATATCCACTGAAGTCAAAAAGAGGTGCTTTGCAACATTAAACTGCAGTGTGCAGTACGCATTTTTCGGACCATAAGGTGCACGGGATTATAAGGCACATTAAGCGAAACAAAGCAGTCAGATAAATCAAACTTTATTAAACTCATTCTTCTTGCTTCCTCCACTTCTGTACCATTGATTCATTAATGTTGAATTCTCTGGCAGCTGCTCTATTCCCATGTAATATACTGCAACAGCAGTATATTAATGACTAACCTCGTATTGTGGATGGATTATCTCAGTTGTTCTCCTGACTGAAGTTTGGTCCGTTTACAGCATCCTGCCATGCGATTGCATTTGTCTCTAACCATGAAGAACCTTCACGTTAACTTTTATAAGTGGAAAAGTGTTAGTGTTCGTCCTCCAGCTTCACTGTTTATGTTATGCTAACATAGCTGTGTCGCTAGCGATCACGTAGCACATCATTATATACCAGCTAGCCAAACTTCAGTAACCCTACAAACGTCACTGCTGTTTAGTTTCCTGTCTTCATTTATGGTGGAAGTGATAGCAGAGCTGTACGTTTGAATTTTTTCAGAAATCTCTCAGTCAGAACATGCAATATCATGCTTAGGTAACTAGCGAAACTAGCGAGCTAACTTCCGCTAGCTTCCTGCTAACTTCTAACTCCGTTAAATGTAATAACTTTTGTTTTCATGGATGCCTGGAAGTTAAACTTTATAGTTACACCTGGTAAAGCAGCAATGCTGATCGTTTTATTAAAGATGAAAGAATTTAGACAGTTTTTAACTCTAAGTGATGCTGCAGTGTTGTTTGACCTGAAGAATACGGAGTTTAGGACCCAGATTACTGCCAGATTTAAGAGCATCTTAGAACGGCCGCTTGCATGTTCTGCAAAAAAATGTGCTTTGTTGTGTATCTGACGGACAAACACCAAACCAGTTCCACATCACGGAAGTTGCACCGTTTTTACAAACCAATTCTGGTTCATCTGTTTCACTCAACAATCGGCCATGTGCGTATGAAAACAAAGGCACTGCGCATGCGCGTTTTACTCCCATTCTATCGCGATATTTCATTTTCCTATCGTTGCCTAACATTATACCGGTATTACCGTGAACGGTATAATATGGCCCAGCCCTAATTAACACAAAAGTGGCCATGCATTTTGGGTGTGCCACATTCTTCAGTGTGCAAGACTAAAGTTAGAATTGTGGTCCTCAATTTCATCCCGGTAAAGTCTACAACGTAGTCGTCTACGTCCTTTTTTGCACTGTATTACGCTCGTGTGCTCGTGTATCTGCCCTGCTCTGCCAGCACGACAGAAACTGAGCTGATCATGTTGAAATTGGAGCTAATAAATAATGAACAACTGAAATGCAGGGAAAAAAAGGACTTCAGAACAGACTGAATCTATACATAGATTGTATGAAGCATGAAAATGAGAAAACATACTCTACATTGGGAGAACATTTCATATTGCATTAGCATTATCAGAAAGCTAAATACAATAGCAGCCTATTGGATTTTAATAGAGGTACCCCAGCCATGTGATAATTAATCCACTGCACTGTGTTTACGCTGCATAATACTACCATGTCTCATGTTGCACGTCATGCTACAGTGTAGTATAAGCATGTGTGTGTATTTCTGTGTGTGTTCACATTCCATCTGTAAGGTGTATTGAAAGAATTTTGCTTTGCCTTCAGTACACACTCAGCTTTTTATCTGTCTAAAAATGTGCTACAAAGAAGAGCAAATAGAGAGATGATTAAATAAAACACTTCTGCACTGCTACACAGCTGCTCACACATGCAAATATATACGCATCCCACTAGGGTTTTTAGTCTTATTCAGAGCAGGATGAGAAGTGCCGGAGCAGCAGTCATCAACTGCACAACGATAAATTCCACTTTTTTCATCATTCAACTCTCTCTTCGGTATAAACTGTGGATCGCTAGGGCCAGGTTTAGGCAGGGCAAATTTGCACCGCTTCCTTTATTCAATTTGTGCTACCAATCTGTGGGTAATTTGTGCTTTATTATTAAGGTAATGGCTAATTACTCAATAAGGGACTGGGACTCCCTTCCAACATTGCAGTTCAGTGGCAAGAGAAAGATTATAAAGGTTCAAAAGTCTTTATAAACATTACAGTTTATAAGCAAATAAATATGTGGAAAAAAATCATATAATTTCAGGAGATAAAGTTGCATTGGATTATGAAGGTAAGTTGTGTCATAGAGATTTTTAAGCTAAGTTTCTCTTACTGTGTATTTTGGGTACAGTATACACAACTCTGCAAAACAACATGGTTCTATTAAATTTAATGAAAAAACTGCTGAGCTAAGTTGCCTGTCACAGCGATTAGCATGCTGGATTGGACTCTGGCAGGGGTCAGGTCACTTGATGCAGCAGGGTTGGTGGTTATTACAGAGTAGGCAGCTTGATTAGCCTGCAGGGTAAAGACCAGATACTTCCAAGTATGTGTTTGTGCTTGTGTTTGTGTGTGTGTGTATGTGTGTGCGTGCATGCACGTGTGTAAATGTGGATTGTATGAGTAGGTGGGTACTATTGTTTTGCCAAGGCCAAGACAGGATGGCAACCCAGAGCCAAAGACAAGAAACCGGTAGAGCAACTCAACAACAAAACTGAGCAGCCATCTGTGCCTCTGAGCTTTGAAGCATAAATTGTTGAGAATCAACCCACCCACTCACACAAGCACAACCTATACACGTCTATACTATGTAAAATTACATATATTCATCAGAGAGAAACTGTGGATTTGTAGAGCATGTTGTGTGCATCATGCCTGAACATTTCACAATTTGTGAGGGAACGAAATCATAATGTAAGACCCATGAATGAACAAAAGAGTTAATGGATTCAGCTGAAAACCATTTTTACAGTTGCTACTATAATTAAACATTTGCTTTGTCAATGCATTACAGCCCTGTACATCTGTAACAAAAACATACATGTTCATTAACAGAAAGTCCTTATATTTCATTCAACAATAACTGCCAACAGTTGTGGTTTTGTTTTGTTTTTAAGATTAAAAAAAGCAAGAAACAATAATAATGGCAATCATTTTTAGTGACCTGACAGACAAAAATATTACTTTTATATTATTTTTTGGTTTTCTAGTGTCTCACAGCTGAGAAGCCATGCAAGTGCTTTTTTTAATGGGTGTGATGATTTTAGCGAAAGTGTGAGGACTGCCTCCACACAGTGTTAACAACACATTCTGTTCCTCCTACCAAATAAGCCCACAGGGTTCAAGTACAGTCTCTGAACAGACACACCAACATACACAATGCATCAAATCAGAAGCATGGGAGACAATCAGATTTATTTATATCGTTCACAAGGCTCATCTCAGCACTTGATACCAAAAGACAGAATGAAATGTATAAATCACTTTTTTTAAGTGATTTGTTTGTTTTTACTGGTAGCATGATGTAATCCTGTGGAACTAGGATCATGTGTGAATCTACAAATGTTCTTGTTTCTCAATATTTCCATCCACGGTGGACCTCAAAAGTTTTACCAATTTTGCTTTCAGTGCTGACTTAATTTTTCGTGGCATAGATTCATCCACAGATTCATCCATAGGTGCTGATGGAAACATTCCTCAGAAATTTTTGTCCATATTGACATGAAAACATGACACATTTGCTCTAAATTTGCACTCATGATGCAAATCTCCCATTCCATGACATCCCAGAGGTGTACCACTGGATTGAGATTTTGTAACTGTGGGGAGCCATTGGAGTACACTGATTTTAATGTCATGAAATTGTTACACTGTGGTCATAAAGGGACGGACATGGTCAGCAACAATACTCAGGTAGGCTGTCAAATTTAAACAGTGCTCAAACTGGTAATAAGGAATCCAAAGTGTACCAAGAAAATATTCTCCAAACCATTTTATCATCGCCGTGAGCATAACCCACTGATACAAGGCAGAACTACTTCAGATTCAATATGGTGCACGAAAAGGGATGCTCTTCTGCACACCTTGGTTGTAACAGATGGTTATTTGAGTTGCTGTTGACTTCCTACAGTCTTAAAGCAGTCTGTTCATTCTCCTCTGTCATCAACAAGCCATTTTTGCCTAGAGAACTTCCGTCACTGGATATTTTTGTCTTTTTTGCACCATCTTCTGTAATCCTTAGAAATGTTCGTGTGGAAAATTCCCAGTAGATGAACAGTTTCTGAAATTCTCAGAGTAGCCCATCTGGCACCAACAACCACGCCCATTAAGTCATTTAAAGTCACTTAAATCACCTTTATTCCCCATGTTGATGCTTTTTTTTTCCAGCAGGTTGTCTTTACCAGAAAAGCTCAGAGTTACTGCCATGCGATTTGCAGATTAGATATTTGTGTTAACAAATGGTTGAACAGTTGTGCCTAATAAAGTAACCGTGAGAGAGTATGTGAATGTTTTCATGTCCTCTGAATGCATTTTTTTTTTATCATCAGCAATTTTTATTTCATTTTAAACTTCAATAACAGAACTGAAAAAATAAATACATAAATAAATAATTTAAAAAAAATAAAAAAACAAAGGGAGATTATCCTATTCTTTCTTCGCACACCAATCCCCACACCACCACTCTCTCATTACTCCTCTGTCCATCAAGTTACAGAAAGCCAGCTTGTAAAGGGAGACCAAATACAATCATATTGATGCAATTTATCTAATAAACCATAATTCACTTTTTCGTAAGATGCCAACTCTCTGAATTCATTTTTGTCTTCTTTTTTTTTTAGCGATGCTAGCACTAGAGCTGATATTTGAGTATTGATCATTTTAATCATTATTAGTATTAGAGTTCAAGGGGATTTCTTCTAATTTTTTATTTTGTCCAAATCTAGATTTCAACGTATAAAGAAATCTGTAAAATTGGAACCTGTGAAAGTCTCCAATTTTATACCTTATTTATCAGCTAATTTTGTGTAACACATAGATGGAAGATAATGTTTTCTTTTAAAATGCACATATAGTGAACAAAGCAAAGATTTATTTAGCAAAAGTATCAATAGATGTAAAATTCCTCTTCAGAAAAAGTAAGCACATCCTCAGCTTTTGAAGCCAGTTCAGCCTCATCCACCAGGAAATGGTCCTTTTGAAAGGGTTTGCTACTCTTCCTTCCAAAATGTTTTCAGTTCAGTTTAAGATGTTTGAGCTTTTGCTTGCATGTGCTGCTCTCTTTCAAATATCCTACAGTTCAGCAGAATTCAGATCTTTGACTACCCATTCCATAACTCTTCATTTCTTCTTCTTGAGCCATCCCTGGGTGGATTTGCTAGTGGTGCTTAGGATCAAAGGTATACTTACAGTTTAAGCACTTTTTTGATATGATGTGAAATTCACAGTTAAAGCACGTAATGTTCCCCAGTCGCCAAGTCAGCAAAGCAACTCCAAATACTACCATTTCAAAGCAACTATGTCACTGATTCATCTGTCCAGAGCACATTCTTATTGTAAATAATCTTTCCTGTTTGTAAAACCTCTTTACAATTAAAGATGTATCCAATTTGACACCATCAGTTGTGACAACTGCCTACAGATGAGAAGACATTTTTGAGTTATGGCAGACTTTTTTCATCAAAATGTATGTTCTTGTATTTATACAAGTTGGCAGTCGTGTGAAACACTAATAATCTCGCGAGCATCCACAACCAGTTTTTTCCCTGAAGTTCTCGTGGAGCAGCTTAGGTCTTGGTAGATGACATCACACACTTTAACAGCACAAAAAACACCTGATGACATGGAGTTAAATAAGTCTCCCTAATCATTAGCACCTACTCTGAATCCTGTGACACTAACATTTCTATATTTGAATAATATAGACTAAAGAATGATGTAGACTACTCTTTCCATGAAATACATCAGCTTTTTCTCTCATTGAAATTCTAATTGATTCTGTGTCACATTTTCAGGTAATTTTTTTTAAATGTTTACTTGCTCAAATGTGTCCGAAAAGCCAACAGTCTTCTACACAGGCTGTATATCGATCTGTATGTGCATAGTATAATACACAGAATACTATCACAATACAAACATGAAAGAAAATCACATTAAATCTACATCATAAACTGACGCCAGATGCTGTCAATTCTGATTTACAGAGTATAGCCGAACAGAGAAAGCCCTGCAAAATCCTAAGATAACTCTGGCAGACCAGACATAAAAAGCATTAACACACACACACACACTTGTACCATGTGAAAACAAGAGCTATTTCTGACTCTGCTGTTTGGGGATTTCAGTTTATTTCCTGCTCTGTCAAACATGTTCTAAATGTTGGTGCGAGAGTCACGTCTTTGTTCTATAAGACCAGGGGAAACAAGTGACCACTTGATTACACAGCACAGCAAACACATGACATAAAGGTCAGGAACACAAAGGAGTGGGTACACAACTGCAGAGCATTGTGCAGGACGCATTGGTGTTCTCATCGGCTCTTCTGAAACTATACACATCTATTACTGATTAGAAATATAAAATTAAATAAAACTGGAATCAGCTTTATTTTAGGTGACATTGCTACTATAAGATATTGCGCAAGGTCCCCCAGTAACCAAAGGAACTGAAGCAATTTAACATTGTCTTTGTCCTAATTTTCCACTGTAACCTTTAAGCAAAGCTGAAATATTTTGGCATTATTGCACGTAACCTTTTCATCTCGCCTACAGCACTGTTCATCTTCTTTATGCTGGCCAGTTCTCCTGTTATGTATTACTGTTAGATCACTGACTGCCATCTCTCTCTCTCTCTCTCTCTCTCTCTCCCGCTGTCTCTCTCTCTTAACTCTCCATCTCTTTTGTCTTTCTCTATCTCAGTGCTGCAGTGTAGGCAGAGACTTGTCTCCTCTAATTACATTGAAAACGATGTGATCATTCAGTACAGAGAATCTCTAATGACATCTGGCAAAACAAAGAAAAAAGTTTTAAGGCAGGAAACTGAATCACACTGCCGCCTGGCTAAATGTCCATTGACTATGAGGTTAACGGTGGGGAAACTGTAGCACCACGGTGTTTGCTTTCAAGCAGTTTTAACCGTTTCCACATTATCAAGTATCCAATCCTAACGCAGCTTGTACAAAAGTTTCTGGTAGGGTAGTACTTAAAGTGCTATGGTTTGTGTCAGGAATGCCTGGAAAAGACTGTGTTAAGACTGGCCCTCGTGTTTCCAGTGAGACTTCGTGTTACTCTTACAGAATGGATCTCGTTCCCCTTGCTTTCAAACCTCCATCCACCCTTTTCTGTGCTGAAGGTCAATCACAACAATTATAAGGGTTGATATGATGACTAGCATCTCTGACATTCCTCTGTTGATCAGTGCTATTTCACATCATCTCTGTTTTGTTTTGTTTCTTTCTCTGATTAGTAGCTGAGCTGTCCAGTAACATCCCAGGGACATGCGGCCTATGCCTTTAATAAACCCTGAAGAAGATTTCAACTGAACTGAGAAGATGAAAACTATTTTGCATTTGTCTGTCAATGCCAGACTAACTTCAGGGCAGTTTATCAGAAGATGTTCTGGCTGTGGCTTTTTTTTCTGGTAAGTACTGGAAAAAATGTGATTCACAATTAAGAGTAAAAGTTGCCCATTAAACTGTAAAGTTTTCCTTCTTATGTTATATGATTTTATCGGGCTATTAGCGTGATGATGATTTCATGCGGAGAGGGCATTCTACCACTCTGGTTGGTCAGTGTTGTGCTAGTTTTAACTGGTTTTCACTATATAATCCTGGGCAACATAATCTATGAAGAGCTCGGGAGCTAAACCTTACATATACTTTTGAATTGTTAGAAGCACTAATAAAATGTTATTCAAATTACAAATTTATTTTAAAAAAAACAATAGGGGGCACTAATTTACTGTTGCCTTTCCCTTTTCATTTTATAATGAGCTGTGTATCAGCATGCATTTTTCTTTGTCTGGGTCACAGCATGCACATTTGCAGCGCTGCGTTCAGTGCATGTAAGCAAGCCACCTCGATATCCTCCACCCATGACTGACGACTTCCATGCTTATTGGGGCTTTGTTGCCGTGGCAGCGTCTCATTATGTAAATGATGTCTCCCTGATGAAAAGGAGGCAGGCGCAGCCGTGATGTTCACTGCTCCAGACTGTGTAAAACTGGCTTCAGGGACCAGTGAAGGAGCATTGCTATATTTAGCAGTCATCTTAACAATGGCTTTCTTCTTTCTTCTTTCTCACATCTTTGAAACAGAAGGCCCACTCACATTTAACACTTGTGTCATCTTTTTCACACAGTGAGTACTAAAATATTACTCCAAATGCACATAAAGGCACATTACCAACATTTCAGTGGCTGTGGCATTTACGTCTTCAAGGCTTAATATGTTGTATTTCTAAATTCTTGAAAGTTCTTTCTGTTGAATAGTTTCCTAAGAATGTATTATCCTTCCTTTCTCTGCCATATATCATCACTGTCATGACCCAAGCTCAAAAGGTTTTATTCCAGCCCAATAAAAATGATCCTTTTAATGTTATAGCCAGTTTTTAAAATAGACAAAATATGTGCTGCTATTGAATTAGATGCCAGAAACATATTTTAATAAAGTAGGGTTAGGGATACCAAAAGCTTGGACAAGCTTTCAGCATCAAAGTCTGACTCTTTGAGAAAAAAAATTTTAAGGAAACTGTGTAAATGAATAAATAATTCTTGTTGTAGAATGAAATTGCAAAGGATTTGGAAATTTCATCATCTAGGCGCCATAATATGATTTAAAGATTTCAGAGAAATCTCTGTGCGCAAGGGATCAGGCAGAAAATCAAATACTGAACGCTTGTGATCTTCGGGCCCTTACATGGCACCACATTAAAAACAGATGCTATCTTATAGTAGAAAATACTGTATAAGCTCATGAACACTTTAGATCATACTTCATAAAAAATGCTTTTGTCTTTCCCAATCTAACAATATATTGGATCAGTTAAGTATTACCCTTGTGCTTCCAACACTGATATGTTTTTCTCATAGACATCCAGTGAACTGCTAAGGTAGATCACTGATGCAAGCTGAAGTGTGGCCCTGCCTGTAACTTGCGTGTGAAACAGCTGCAGGACTGGAGGAGAGCAAGAAGCTGGTAATCCTTTAAACTATTCTCTGCACGTTTTGCAGAGGAGATGGTGGTCTGCTGCTTTGGAGTCTTCCGGTTGAATTCACTCTACAGAGACTACAGCCTTGTCCGGCATTAAGAGACTGTCAATCACTAATCTGCATTCTGTTCAAACCTGAGGCAATCATTTGCCCTTACCATAAGCACTGCTGGCCAGTTAGATGCTGTTTCCCAGACCTGCTCAGCCTGTAGATCCTGTTTATTACCACTGGTTCATCCTTATCTTGTCCCTTTCCTACCTCGGCTTAATCCCCTTTATAATTATCATCAACTTTAATTAGTTAATGTGCAGAGCAACTATTAATCCTGAGCATCATTTCAAATACAGAAACCAAGGCCATGAAACCTTTGAACGTGACATGATGTTAAAGCATTAACAGAAACATTTCAGTGCTGTCACTCTGAGCCGAAAATGTCCCCTTTTGAATCTTTATTTCACAATAACTTTATGTGACACTGTTCCCGTCCCACTAGGCTCCATGGATGACAGGACACATGGTTTCTATGGTAACCTTGGGATGCTGTAATTGCTTCTGTGACCTCTTTCTGCCCTCAAAACATCCAATAGCTCCTCATTCATTGTCTGTTGTAGTAAGTACAGTCTTTACAGTTAAAAATATGTTGCTAAAATGTGCTTAATGTAATTAACAATGTCTATACTTAGAAGCACAAATTGCTCAGCAATAAAAGATCCACTTGGTTCCATATGTTTGGGGATAATTGGAAAGAACATCTGTGGTAAAGCTTCTGCAGAACTGCACGTGTTGCATACCCTCCACAAACTGTATGTGAGCCCAAGGTGGCGTGAAGGCTTTCCACACAAATGAGTCACTCCTGCCACATGCTCAGTTGAACAGATGAACGCTTTCCTTCATCTCAGTCGGGCTAACAGCACTAGATCTGCGCTGAGTCAATTAACAATCAGAGCTTGATTTTCTCACACCTGGCAACAGTATTATATGAGAAGGACATAATTCTGTTTACCATTTGTCATCTCTAGATGATGAGCATAAAAAAGAAACTAAGCAATGCCATTTAAACATGCTTTCATTATAACAGCAGCGGAAAGGAGACCAGAAAATGATTCAATTTTCTGCTGATTTTATCTTTGTTAAATTTAGCAGATAATAGACCACTGGGAAAAATGTTCTTCTTCCCTCATTAAATCCCTGAGCTAACATGAAGGTGGCTAACCTCAACTTGGCTTACTGACATGAGCAGCTATAGGAAAGTGTAAGTAGGTCCAATAATCTGAAGCTCACACTTGCATAAAAGTGGTTTATCTCGTACTTTTTAAGTAAGCAAAACACAGCAATCCCAATCTGAAATATTTCTGTTCTTTCCTTATTGAGAGAGATTTTTATTTTGTTATCAGCCAGTTTGACACACACAACCACAATTATGGGGGATTATCTTTAGATGGGATTAACTGCTGTAGCACGGAGTGCATTTCTGAAAGTTAAACTGCAGTAATCTAAAATCCACAGGTAGTGAATAATCCCAAACCTACTGTCAGACTTTTAGTACACACAATCATTTTTGATGAAATGATTCAAGTGAAGTAATAAGATTACTATCATGAACCATGTTAGCATTAGCAGGCCATAGTCAGATCTGAAGAGGACTTTGGAAAAGAACATGTTGTTGTTGTGTTAAAACGCACTCGTTTTGTGCAGAAGTCAAAAATACGAAATGGCAAAAAACATTAATTTTGATATTTTATCTGTTCGCGTTCTGTGACAAGGAAGTCAGTAACTTCTTTTTGTGTATTCCATTTAATTTCCATCTACTGTGCTGGTATAATGGCACTACCTTAATAACTGGAATAAAAACTACCTTGAACATCATAAGAACCCTTTAGATCCCGGATCCTCATACAAATTCTTACTCATCCCAGTTCCTGTGCCAATTCATGCACACCCCATGTACTGTATATTGAGCCTTATTTTTCATCCCATATATTTACATGAGTTGGTTGTTAGCAAACTGTCAGAATTTTCAGCTCTGGACACATACTTACTCCTGAACCTAATTTGGGGAGATAATGTTAATTACAAGACCATGTTGAGTAACTTTTATTGGAAGAATTGGAAGTTAATACAATGAACATAATATTCAAAAAAATGTTATTATCATTGTTAAAAAAAACAAACATGGCCTATTATTTTTGAGATTAGATTAACAGATAATCGCATGCTTGCTAAACAGCTGTGATATTCAGCAAAGAGCATTCATGGCCTTTTTTAAGTAATAAGGATTAAATGTCTTTAGCCCCTCTTAGTCACAATATTTATGGAGGAAGCCAAATGACATGTGTAAATTAACAACCAGGTATTTCAAAGTATAAAACTGCAAAGATTAGTTGAAAAATGAAAAGTGCAGTATAAACTATAGGGGCACTTTAAAACCTTTCTATCGGCCATATGCTTCGACAGTCTGAAAATACTCATGTGATCTTTTCTGAAATGGCAAGAGGTTCACAGGAAGAGCCAGGCAGAGCAGGAAGCAGCGTAATTGTCATTTGGGACCTTTTTTCACTCATCGTTTAAGCACAAAAAACTATTTCAGGTACTATGTTCCAACCCCGTGAGCTTATTACATGAGCTTATTTACATGAGTTTATTCACACGGCTGGTAGTGGTCACTTAACTTTAAAATTTAGTACTAGGTCAGCTTACACAGCTTACACAAACAACCTGCGGGTTTGTTTTCTGAGGGAGGCCAGCCTCTCACAAAAGCCTCACCTCAGAAGACACGCAGCTCTGTGGATTACCAGCAGCAGGCAGACTAATGCACCCGCAGTGAAGCATTTAGAGATTTTAGGGGCAGAACATTTCTGGCAGCAATGACGTAAAACATAGCATAGTTTCCATTTCAAAGTTGAGAAATTAATAAGATTAAAATGTCTTCATCCTAAACACATACGTTCAGATGTATTTCACTGCTAAATGATCAATACATAACCATTTCCAACAATGCAGCTGTCATGCTGAACCAAAACACACCTTTCATGTGAAAGAAAAAAACATCCTAGGAACTCTAATGAATCACGCACCAGAAACCAGTCACAGGGGACCCTGAGTCAGAAACCCAAGCTTAGGAACTGAAGAGACAGGCCTTCAACATTCTCAAACACCGATCAGCACACAATTCAGCAATGGAAAGTGGCAGATCACTGATGGCACTCGGAGATCTGAGTGGCATTAGACTCCGCTCAGGAGGTGAGCCAGTTTCCTTGAGGTCGTGTAGCCGGATCTGCGTCAGTACAAGTAAAGCATCTGACAGTGCAGAACCACGCACTTTCACACATTAACACTTGTCACTAACTTCAAAGTTGGGACAAAGTTGGGACAGAGTATGGTACAGACTTGTAGTGTAATGAAGAACATAACCTGTTTGGATTGACATAGAAAAGAAAAGACAATCTATAATCTGTTCATTCATGTTACCAGATCCTGACATACTCTGACAAGATTAGAATATCCAAACACTTCAATATCAAGGGAATGTTAAGCTACTTAAACTTCACAATTTTGGTAGGACAGTCACTAAAAAGGACATAAACTGGGGGAAAAGATTCATTTTGTGTTGATACAGTATGCTGAATAAATATTATGAATCTGAGCCAGACAAATGTGAGAAAATCCTGTGAGTTTACAATGTTGAAACTTTGTTTGGAGTCATTTTTCACCCTGGCGTGACTTTTGTTCGACCCCTGCATGTCAAACTATTAACTACAAGTTGATCTCACAAATGCCAATCCTGTCACTGCATGCTGTGTCTTATTTTTGTTAAAACATCCCGAGAGAGTTCACAACAGTACGGGTGCTGAAGGCATTTAATAGAGTCTTAATGATTAAAGTAGTGGATCCTCCCTTCACCACATATTGTTCAAAGGAGATTCTTGAAGAGCCTCATTAGATTAAAAGAAGTTAATGACACTGTAGACAGTATTTGGTTTTGCTGATGAGACCAGAGCAGGTGTCAGTGTTGTGGAGGATAGAGTTGCCTGCACTGTGATTAATGAAGCAGCTCCAAACTGTTCTCTGCATATCTATTGATTCATTTCTGTGGCTGGCGCTGAGCTGAATTAATCTCCCTGCAAATATGCAAGACTTATGTCTTCTTCTGCACTTTGTCCTGCAGTCTGAGGCAGACATGAATCGACTGGATGACACTCATAGCCAAAGAGGGGGTTTATCAATGCACTGCGCTAGGATCAAGTCTGAGGAAAGTAACAGAAGCACAAAGTTGTTGTTTTTTTCAGAAATATGGAATCTTTAACTGATTATAATGATAAATTAGCAAAATGATGATAAAAAGCAATCAGAGAAATGTACGTTAAATTGGACCATAAAGTAAAACACATACGGTGCAAATGTTTGTATAACCAATGGAGAGTTAATCATCTCAACAGTTAATGCATATGCACGAGAGTTATCTGAGAGAGGCTTCAAGCCCTGGAAAGTTATAAAGCCGAGCGAGTGTATACGTCATGCTTTGACACATCACTTTGTCCGCACAACTAAGCTTCAGAAGGACAAGGGGAAACTAACACAACGTGATTCACTGGTGTTGATACTGGTACTCTACACAGAGCCATGTTTCTCTCTTTCAGTCTATGCATGTTTTCTGTTTTCACATGCTTTGCTAACAAAATAAATCCCTGAGGGAGTCGGAGAGAGAAAACAGTGCCCTGTCACAAAACTGAGTCACCAAGAAAACACCCTGTAACAAAAAGTGACTTTCTTACTGAGTGACAGCTTGAATAGCATGTCTTTGTGGTATGACTACTACTAGGACCCCCACAGAGAACATTACTTGTACTTTTCAGGATTTAAATCTGTCTGTAGATGCAAAAACGAGATGCTCATGCTCGACCCCTCTTTTTTTTTTTAATTTTCTAACCAAATAATGTTTTTGTAAAGATGTAAGCATTCAGAAAACTACAACTGCAAAAGACATACTACTAAAATAAAATTAAAATATGCCATCATAGGTAATTTAAGCAGCTTGGCAAGAGAGATTCTTTTTTCAAATTAAGAAAAAAGGGGGTATCACTCTGTTTAAAAAAAGCAGGGCAGTGAGAAGCTTCTGCAGTCCAACAGCTTGCAGGGGGAAAAAGGAGCTGTGGAGATGGCAGGTGGTTCCGGCTTTAATGGACTGTTTCCCTGAAATAATTTGTGGGACAGGTGGTTGCCAACATTGGCAGGGTCGGTGGTGATTTTCCCCATGCGGTTCTCGGCTCTTGTGCAATTCAAGTCTCTGATGGAGGGCAGCTGGTACCAAATGACCCTCTCAGCAATTCACAGTCTACTGTCCTCCCCCGAGCCCCTTCTATTTTTTTCCTCTCACATGAAAGCACGTCAGCTACACCACATTTGTGTGTTTTTCTGTAAATTTATAAAAGGAGACAAGCCTTAGTGAACACTCATAGTTAAGTTGAAGATGTTTTGCTGTCATCTGATAGTTTTGGCGATAGCGCTTCCAGAGAGCGTGCCATTGATTTCCAGTGGGAGACAAGAACAAAAGCTCCCGTGGAGGTTAATCTTGAAATCAATTAAAGCATGTTTTACTCACTGCACATTCAGCAAAAAAACTGATAAGCTTCCCTTACTGGTGTTTTATTTTAGATGCAGAAGTTAGTTGTCAAGCATCTTATACTATAAACATTAAAAAGACATACTATAGACATACTAGACATAATATGGATCTAAAGGTTATATAATATCAAAAGAATATCTATTTTTCCATTATATGTTTTGTTAAATGCATCAACAAATTAACCACGGAGGTTGAGAAGTAGAGTGGTTTAACAACAAATGCACCATGACACCAAATCTTTCCTTCTGTGCCCTCATCCAGGAAAGCAGCTTTGGATGAGGTATGCTCAATAGCTCACTAGGCAGTAATACTTTATTAATGCCTATTAATAAAGATTAAATGTTAATAAAAACTGTAATATTCTGTAGTACCCTGATTAGGATGCATCTGTACCATATATAGTAACACCAAAAGTCAGGTAGCAGTGTTGCCAAAATAAGCCAATAAGTTCATTGATTTGTTGTAAGCACTTCAAGCGGAGTCAGAACACGATAGTAGGAAGATTCAATTGCATTTCTATACTGTAAGTAAACAGGAAGACTGTTATGGGCACGCTGCCACGGTGTGAGTGTTGGGTATTTTATTCTGTCACTAAACCTGGGAAACAGCCGTTTTTACTGGTTGCAATTAAGAGTTATTTTTTAAGTTATTTTATTTTAATACCCAGATATTTACTGACGCGAAAAGTCCTGTCCTCTCTGGTGTGTGGTTTTTTTAAATCTTTTAATAGAAAACTGAGCACGAGGACAAAGACGCAGTAACGTGTGTGACGGTGCGTAAGCTGTCCCGCACATCAGGACGGAACGGTTGCGATTAGTCCCTCTAGGTTTCTTTGGCAACCTGTCTCCATTCTGTCTCCATGGCAATGCCAAGGCAGTTTACTTCCTTTTTTCTCAGGGATACGGAGCCTCTTTGTTACGCCACAGGTCATAAACTCGAGCTACGAGACCGAGAGGGCTCCGCGCGTCGTGGCGGTGCAGATGTGACGAGAGTGTGCGGCTCAGTGTACGAGCGAGAAACACAAAGGGACCTTTCAACAGGATGCCAGTGACACAATAGGATGCCACCACCATCGCTACACTGGTTTTACTGGTTAGCTTATTAACACCCTGTAACACACACCCTGTAACATATTGCCTTTGCTAAATCATCTGCGTTTCTGACGATCACCAAGTCAAGGCAAGAAACGCATGTGATCTCAAACTCAAAACATCGTGCAGCGTATAGGCCTGCAATAGCATATCTCAAAGAGCAATATCCACATGCATCGTGCTGGGAATGGTGAACCATCCAGTGGTTGGTATTGTTTTCAGTCAAACCTCAAAGGGTGATTTGAGCACCATGCAGGGAATGAATGAGCGCATGGTCGCGTTTAAACCTGTGATTTGGGGATAAAGCAAGCTGTGCAAGCCAAGGCTCTTCTCTTACCCTTGGAAGCATCCTTGTCTTCTTTAGGCTTCGCCACTTTTCCGCTCATAGATCCCAGTTTGGATGTGTAATTCCCGAATTAGATAAGAATCGAAATCCCCTTAATTGCTGACAGTCCTCAATGAAATCCTGACCGGAGATTCCAAGTGATGAGATAAGGCTTCTGTAAAGAGAAATATTCATCAAAATTGCATTTTCTCTCATAACACAACAGCTGCGTTTGGTGTTACAGCAGGGCCAAAGAACGTAACAATGGAGCTACTCGTGCTGCAAGGTGTTTCTCAATTGGGTATCAATGAAAACATTCAACTATTGATAGACACACTCACACGCCACACGACAAAGACCTCATGTAGTTTCAATAAACACAAAGAAGCAGCCTATACGCATGCCTATCTTCGTATAGCCTTTCCAGTGATTTAACACCGCGCTTTAACCTACCTTATCTCCTCCACGTTTTCTGCTACATCAATGCACATTGATGAAAGGAAACGTCCCCACTATGAATCCCGTTATGTTGCATACGAAAAATCACGACCTACTCTATTGTGACAAGGGAGACGAGCAAAAAGCTGCGAAATGGAGCGCACTTTTGCTCCCCACAGGTCTTCAGTCAAGAAAAATTCAAGTGAATAATACACTGAGCTGTAGTGTCTAACAAACCCCGAGAGTAATCCCATCCAGTGTGGCTTTTGGCGACCAGGTTTTCTTGTCTGAGGCTTTCACGGTCGAGCTCTGCTCCTCTAAACACTCGGCAGATAGAATCAACAGGATACACAACGTGAGAGCGCTCTACCAGTTACAGCGCCCGTTCACACAGTGGACAATTGTTTTTTGACCCGCGTATGACGGCTGTGGTGAAAACGAGCTGCTCGATCCATGAATGCAGTCAGCATGTGAGCTGTGATGTCGATGCGGAGAAGAATTAAAGCAGGAGGTTGTGCTGCATGGCGCGCACCATCTTGCTGTTGCTCTCATTCAGTTGCCTTTGCAGAGCTATGCGTTATCCCATTCACATCCGAGATGCGCATTTTCTAAATATATATTCGGAGGTCTTTCCTTTGACTTGATTAAATATGCATTTGGAAGTCAGTAAGTGGCTGGAGGATAACACATAAAAATAAAAACCGCAGTAAATTCTTGTTATGCTTTCTTACATACCTGCAGCTTTATCATTTTACAGTTTACATAACCTCATTAGTTAATAAGATATTTGTTGCATATGACTAATACGATGGTGTTATGTAAAACAAGCTCCGATGGATCGGACTCTTAACTGAGAACATAACCCACCTAGTTAAGACTGGATAGTGGAACGTATCAGTTTGTTTTAGTTTCATGAACACTTCTCAGGTCCTTGAAAGTTTTTCAGGTCCTTGAAAGGACACATCCAGTTCTACAGCAGTGTTTTGAGAGTGCCAACCACATTAAGTCCTTTCCCCCTTCTGCCACCAGATGAGCATTTTTTTTCCAGATGCCACCTCACATTCCTGTTACATAATCACAAGGTGAAGTTTATCACATAGGTGTCTTTTACACCGGAGAAGCTAATGTCGCAGTCCCACCACTGTTTTGAAATGCGTTTTGTCCCCATACCGCACAGATTTTTACAGGTGTAATTGGTTCAGATAAATAAAGATGAATTGTTTGAGAAATGCTTGCAAGTTTACACATTTAAAAAACATGCAATACAGTTTCAATGTAGATAAACAAATAGTATACTGAGTAACTCCTTTGAGTGTGACGTGATTCACTGTGGGTCATGACAAATCGATTGTGGGAGTGAGGAATACCTCAATTTCAGTGCACTCACTGTAAAATGCATGCAATAAAGAGTTAACTATAATTATCTTTTTGTAAGTGTTCAGAGACTATCAGACTAATGAATAAAGCCATTTATTAATATTACTGCAACATATTACTGCAGTAATATGTTATATAAGTGTCCTTACCTTGTGAAACTTGTAAAGATGAAGCCTAAAAGCTTCACTTGAAGTCACGTTAAACTGTTCAGTTTCAACTGAGCCATATCAACAGCAAAACATATTGATTTCCATTTTTAAGGACACTATAATCTTTTTAATTAGGGGTGCTATTTTTTAGATTCTGTTCAAAAGTCTTTCAATCCATGTCCAGTTTTTAGCAGGCTCTATGTCACAACCCCTGGTCATGCAGAGCTGTAGCATGCAGTGGCAGCAAAGGGAAAAAGACCCCTAGGTTAAGGGTTACACGCCATATGGTTGCTATTTTTAGAAGAAACTGGAACCACTTCGAACTTTCTTCACATCCGCAGATCTTGCTGAGACATTTGAGACATACTGGGACCTGTCTCGGTGAGTTACTTTCCCTTAAAACAGTCCAGTCATTGCATTGTTTTTTAAATTGCACTCTACTGAGTTGAGTTTAGTTATATTTCTGACACAGGATTTAAAGAAAGTGAACCCCAGTTAAGCTAAATCATAATCTTTTAAATACTTTTTTAGACAGAGGATGGTTATTAAAACATGATATGCATCAAGCAGCCATAACATATTTTGTAGTGCTGCAAAAACACCTATCACCTGGAAACAGAACCTCTGTGGGTTTCCAGGGGAATCCTTTTGAGTCTTGTGGATTACAGGATGGGGTCTCGATGCATAAAACACAGATGTATGCCTATATTTTTATATCTTTAGATTGTATTGACAGTGGTGATGCTACAGAATCCTTGCTATGAAGTTATGAAAAAATATAGACAGATTAATTATAGAGCTTCAGTTTAGTGATTTTTTTGTAGATTTTTTTCATAAAAACCATGTTTTTCACAGCATAGTCAATGATGAATGTGGCTGTACTTTGATGAGCTACATGAAAAGTCTGCTAATTAAGATTGCTTTAAAATATCTACTCTACCACAAGTCATTCATTTATATATAAACTATACCGAACAAGGGTCCGGAAGGTGTGTTCAGGTGGTGTGGTGTGCATATGTTTTAAATTCCACATACATGCAGAAAAAAAGCAACTGAATGTTGGTTTGCTTTCCTTTGTATCATTTTGAGTACTTGAGTATATATATACTCAAGTACTCAAAATGATACAAAGGAATGATTATAAGGTAGAACACTGACTCCCCACCTGGATACTAGAGTGGGGTGTAGAGAGTGATGGTAAATGTCAGTGGCTTGTGTTCCCGCTGTGTGCGTGGCCTGTGGCCCCTTTTGACCTTTCCAGCAGGGCGTCACACTGTAGTGGTACATCCATTCCCAATCTGTTTAAAGCAAAGCCAGGGACCCTGTTCAATATGGTGCACACAAACTCCTGACTCACACTCTATAACCTCTGACGTCAGTTAGAGGTCATAGAGTACCAAGCTGTATCCACCCATTCTACAGAATAACCCTGAATTTCTTTTTTTCCCCCACTGATTGTAATATTTGTGGTAGAAAATCCCCTCAGATTTCATGCTGTGCCACACTCATGCAGACACGCTCAGTAAGCTGATTGATTTCATTCACTGGTGATGTGTTGAGAGCTTTGAATGCAAAAGTAGTAATAGTACAGTTTTAAAGTACTAAATTTGCACCAATATATGAAAAAGCATCCTGATTAGAGGGATTTCAATCCTGATTGGTTGATCCTGATCCTAGAGAGCTCCAACACATGAATAGAAAGGTTTGGTCAAGGGATAAAGGTTATCACACATTACAACTTGGTATTGATTATCACTGACCTGGAGGTAAACAAAAGCAAACTGAAGCCCCACCCCCTCTACGCCACAGTATAAGATGGATCCCTTCATTGTACATATGCAGAAACAGCACTGAGGCCTGTACTGTTCTCTTGCTTTACATCAGATATATACTAACAAGAATATGCTAAATGGTGATTCTGAATATTCTGAACACATCCCTGCAGGTCTTTGTCTGTTTTCTTGCATCACTGAGCACTTAAATGCACTTTCTTACTAATGAGAAGCTTTGCAACCTTACTTTACGATCTAATTTTTGGCAGATTTTTATGCTGATACAGTCTCTGTCTTTTTTTTTTAATGCCAGATTAATACGTAAGCATCACCATCTTTAAACATGAGTTTTCCACCCCGTTTACTGAAGCATCTCCAATAGATGAGAATGCCGGTCACTTCAGACTTCTTATCAAAATGGTAACTACTTGATCTTGATTTATCCATGTTCCAACAACAAAACCTCTTTCGTGGTCACTTAGGTCTTTTTCTCTTCCCATCCTAATGTAAAATCCAAATCAAATCAGCCTGCTCAGCATTTTCTTATGCTCGGCACTAGGCAAAATTGGACTTTAACTGCTTAGCTGTAGCGTGGAGGGAGTGGGCAGAAGCCTATGCAATCACTCTGGTTCTCCAGTCAGTTATAAAGCCTTTTCCTTTAATTTGTCACATGTAAACATCAGGCAGTTTTAGTAATTTGTTGGTAATTTGCATGAGATTTACTTTTAAAGTGAAACAAGAACAATTATCTCAACTTTAAGAACAATTATCATTCCTAAAGATAAATACAAATAGCATACACACACATACACTACCCTTATTATCTTTTCCTACAGTAAACTATAGAATACCAGTGCAGTTTATTCAGCAGAGGAAGGCTTACTGTGGACTGGATTGTATGTTGCTACTCTTGTGATATTAGGTGGTTAATTGTTATTTCTATAAGTGTTATGTAAGATGATAAGATGACTCGGTATTCCAGAGAAAGATAAATCATTCAAAGCAGCACAATGGCATTTGGTGAAGAGATTGCATGTTCTGTCTTTGTTTGAGTGGGCATCTTTTGGATGGTTTCTTCCAATATTTGTGGAATGCAACATTTGCGTTGTCAGATTTGTGAAAAGCTTGTCTTTTTTTACACCAACTACTTTGATTTCCTATGCCGGTAATGAAATAATACAGTACTATGTGAAAAGTCTTGAACCAGTCCTCATTTCTTTATGTTTTGCTAGGAAAAGGGGAAATCTTTGGGAAATCTGTTTCTTAAGGACATCACTGTCACATACTGTTCATCTGCTGTAGATGTAGAAAATTCTGAGGACACCCTGCACACCACACTGAGAGATGCCATTATAGTTTTTAGCAGATACGTCTGTGGGAATCACCTTGTTGGTACAAAAGTACAACTTGATCGCGTTATTTTTGGCATTGTTTTGTTTTGGGGTTTTTTGTCAATTTGACTAAAGAAATGGAATCAAATGATGTGTTGTTGTGGCAGGCATCTGGTAACAAAGTGCCTAAAGATACAACTTGAAACTGTATTTTTTTTCTAAGTTGCCTGTATTGACACAACACTAGCCCATCCCTTGAGTTAGGTGCCCAATTAAAGCTTGAATGAGTCAAAGGTCAGTGTTACGTGGCTTAACAGGGGGAAAAAAACATTCTTCTAAAAATGTTCAGTTATAAGGACTGAACATGAGTTGATACTAGTGCTTCTACTACTACTGTCAGCAATTCTTGTTTTGTGCTGTATTTTGCGTCTTAGTTTTAAGTGACTGGTCATTATTAAGTATTTTTTTTCATGGTTTTGGGGGACACAGTCTGTTTCTTTGCTCAGTGTGTGTTATTCATGGCAGGTAAAATCAATTTCCATTTACATGGACCAGCCAAACAACCCATCTGGACTCTGAGCTGGTTTATAAACCAGTTCCATCAAAAACCAGCAGTGAACAAGCTGCTTGATTTGCTGCTTGCCTGTACTTAACATCACCCAAGGTTATACTTGTGGAGGAGTCAGTACGGGTGTTATAAGGATCAGTCCCAAAAGATAATTCTTTAGGACAGGCAGTGAGGTGGAGGGTGATTAATGCTCCAGTATTGTGCAGCTGGGTTAGTCATCTTCCCCCGATTGTAGGTGTTAGCCTGATTCAAGATGAGTGTGGCTGATAAGGTAATAAGCCTGGTGCTGTAACAGGGGTGCTGGTGACAATGTATGTTGTGTAATATGAATGGGATTTAACAAACACTAACTTCTAACAGTTCAAATGCGCCCAAACTTTTAGAGATCACTACATCTTGTAGTATTTCATGTTATCAGTGAATTGCAGGTGGACTGCTTATAGAATAATGGAGTAGTTTGGGATTTCTTTCAGTGAATTTAAGACCGGAGGATTCTAAAAAGAGATTTCATTTTAGTAGAGCAAATGATGTCATGCAGCAGAGGTCAGTGTCATCAAGGAAAGCAACTTCCATAATCATATTTTGATTGTCAAGTGAATATAATGAATAATAATGCAGCAGAGAAGCAAATGCAGGATAATAAAATCCAAGGACTGAAAATGAAACTAAAGGTGGTACTAGTCTTTGTCCATTTGTGTGTATGTGCCCATACAGTTTGCACATAAAAGTGATGGATTTCATTATAGGACTGCTGCACACGCTCGTTTATCTCTGACTCCCAAAGAGCTCCAGCACACTTACCTCAGTTCCAAAGGTCAAGATGGGGACAGCGAGTTATTTCAAAACCAAAGAGGTCAGGGTTAAAAGATGAGAAATGATGTCATATTTCTTCTACATCACACACTACATAATTGACTCGGCCACTCGCCGGATTGCATTTTTACAGTATATCTCCCATGTCACAGAGTCACAGTATATTTCAGCTGTTGGCCATGTGACCTGCGTGGAATTGGTGCAGCTGACACACATAGCGCCTTCATGTCTGTATTTGCAGGTGAATAATTATCAGCTGTTCTTTGCTTAAAGAAAAAAAAAGATTACAGATGCAAAAACTGATGCAATCAACTATCAGTTCGACCCACTTCTGCCTCATTGGCTCTGTGCAGTTTAGCTTTCTGCAAATTCTCTTCTTGACATTCATCAGGAAAACCATCATCTTCATGGACACTTTCTGACCAGGAGGGATAGGAGCTCCACTTTTAGTAACAGTGGCTGAACATCCCTGAGCCAAGAGCGTCTGTCAGCTTGGCTGAATCACAGCAGTAGATTTGAGCTCTGATTTCCAGGGAACTCTGAATTTTACAGTGTTTCTGGGCCACTGTTGGGAAACAAGTGAGCCGTGGTTAAATGTCAACCTTTGGTAGAGCTTATTTTTTCCTCAGATTATTTCATAGGATGATGAAGGGATGGTTTCATAATGAAGTCATCAGTTATATATTATTATCAACAACTATAATTCATTTGTAGACTGCGTGCAACTACTTTTTCTTACATTTACTTCTTTATTACTATTTTTTTTAATGGATGTATTTTGTATTTTACTCAGGAGGATTTTATCAAAAAGGCGTTCAACAGTTTAGGACTATTACACTATGAGTGGTGTTATAATCCTATAAATCCTATGAATAAAAAGACAGTTGTTAAAATGTCACTGTGTTTGCCTTAGTGGGTAGTAGTCCTGTGTGTGCAGGCATGTGGGATAATGGCCATGAAACATTAGGCTGTTATATTACAGAAATGATTAACAGAGCAAGGCTCTCTGAAATATCACATTAATGTCAATGCGTTTATCAGAAGGAGGGGCTGACAGGGTGGGGCGGCTAGTGTGTGCTTCTTTGTACAGTTCCCTGTTGATATAACTGTAAACACTAACAAGACTGGAGTGCTGTGTGAAATGCCCTTTAACACAATTCTCCTTGCAGTCCTTGAGCATCTACTGATGTTAATGTAAAATATGTCTCTAATAGTACAATACAGCTGCAAAGATTCAACACCTAAACCATTATCATAATATTAGACACAGTTTCAGATATGTAAACAACCAAGAGTTAAATTTGTCTTCTTTCTAGAGACTGTTTAAGCATTTCGGTCTGGAAGTATTTGGTAAGTAATACAGTTTTGCAGCTTTGCCTCTGTACGCCAAAACTGTGGATTTCAAATCAACCAGCCAAGATGTAGCTGAAGTGCAAACTTGCAGATTCAGTTCAAGGGGTTTTATAAACATTTTGAATGAGCTATTTAGGAATTACTGCCATTTTTATATATAGGTCCAATTTTAAGACCTTCAAAAGTAGATGGACATAGAAGCAGCAGGTTAACAGCCCTTGTTATTCCATGGCAAAACGATAAAATGACACTCCCGACTTGACCTCTGTAAGCACTTTCCTGATAAGTTTATGCTATCACACACTCATTTTTGCCCATGTTGAGTTAAAAAATTAAGTCTGTTTTGTAAATCTTCACACGTTTCAGAATGGAGGATTATCTTTGAAGGCACTGGCTAATGAGTTGTCAGTCATATGCAAACAAGAGATGCCTTTATGAACAAACGAAGGACAACATCTGAAAGAGCTTGCACAGTTCTGGAAAATAGTTTTTGTGTTTTGTTTTGTTTTTCATTTGTTTCCAGGAGGCAGTGAGCCTAGCTATAAACAGAGAAAATATTAACCTGAGTAGCACAAAGTAGCTGTTTCCCTACTTTCAGTCTTTATACTAAGCTAAGCTATTATGCACGGCCTCTTGGACTAAAATAAACCACCTTTGTCTCCACTTGGTATGCAGGGATCACTTTAGAAACACACACTGTTTGTTTAGGCTCCAATTTTTGTTCAGTACTTCAACAGCAGCTCTTTTTCTTCTCATTGGTCTAATTATACAAAATTGTCTCAGAGGAGAAAACGTGATCATAAACTAACCGAGACAGAGTGTTTTAGCTCCACTGTAGGTCACATTACACAAGAGTTGATCCTCTGTTTCTTATACAGTCATATAGGTACAAGTGTTATATATGACATAAAATTTTAATTTGCTATTGGAATGAATTTGAAGTGCGTGTGCGTGTGGGGGGGGGGGGATATTTCTTTTAAATATGCGCTCACATTAGTATAACTTTAACATGAATAAGGTGTGTCCTGAAGAAGCCCTGAGCTCATGTTGTCTCACTGTAACAACTGGAAGAAATGAGTGATCTAAATAAAACATAACTCCTTCTGCTGTACCCCAGGGCATTTTCATATCATTAACATTGCATCACTGAAATGTCACGCTGTACCAACAATTTATTTTTGCACATAATGTTTCACAAACACTAATCAGTAGAAAACATGGAGTCTAATGAGTAGAAGCAAGGTCACCGTGAGGGTGAGTTTCTGCAAAGGTTAGACGGGACAAGCACAGTAGGTCCTGATTAAGACAGTCAGTGATGTCTTGACGACGAAATCCACCTTTTTGTGGGTTTTTCAGACGATCATCAACCAGATTGCAGCTCACGATCACGCAGCATCAACTGTTTGTTTACTTTTTTTCACATTTAAAAAGTAAACAACTAAAAAGTTCTGTTCAAAAAGTTTATGTTGGATCTTTTAAAAAATATTTTGGTGGTTTGGTTATCCTTTTTTACTTTCATCCAGATAATTGATTCAGTCACCACTGCATATTTAACGTACGGATCTTCCAAAATCCTGCTGCTTTTGTTTGAGCTGCACAAACATTCAGGTTGAAAACAACAGAAAAAGGTTTTACCGAAACAAAAGATAAGCCCTCAGCAAACGACAGCTTCTCCCTGGTGAAAGACTGCGGTCTAGGCTGCCTGATCTCCTGTGCTGCCCAGGAGATACTGTACAGAAACAATCAATAGCACTGAGCAAGCATCAGAGTTTTTATTATCTGCAAGGCCCTGACTCGATCCCCCACTGTAGTGACTAATCTAATTGGAGCCGACACAAACTCCCATGCTGTGTGGTGCTGCCAAAGAATGAGAGAAGACAGAGATGTCAGGAAGATCTTCATAAATCAATAGTTAGTCACAGGCAATTTTATTTCCTTCCATCCATTCATACATCCACTCCGTCCATTTAAAACAGTGTTGTTATGCTGCTTTACACACAAGTCATCACCTAAGTTGTAACATTTAAAACCATTGTTTCTATTTTCTCCTGCTCATTCTATAGTAAGCCTTGTCAATTGCCTGCAGCCATTCTGCTATTACACTAGAGTGAGACACTATGTGGAAAGAATGCCATTGGGGATATCATGCCCAAAGACTGTTCACAAAGCTCAGCAACAGACTCGCATTTAGATGCATGACTCAGTGGGGGAAGTTCAGGTGTTAATGTTTTGGACTGAAGTTGGAATACCTATCAGTAACATTCACTCAGGAAAAGTCTGGTGACTGTTGGTTCAAGCGGTCAAACTCTGGTGTGATCGAACCACTTTACTCACACACTCCTGCAGAAAAAAAAATCGAGAAGCTCTTGTATTGAGTAGACAGTGTTAATTACTCAGGTGTGAATTATTCATCCTCTCAACGATTCTGTGAAATATAAATGCCCTCAGTCGATAGTTGCCAACACTTGAGAAGATTGCAGACTCCCTGTGGGGGGATTCCAGAGCCAGTGATGGTTTTGCATCTTTTATGCCAGACCACAAAATGACACTAGAGTTAAAACTTCAGCTGGCACGGTGAATCAGCACCCTTGACTGCACGCCATGACTGCATCATCTTGATTATTCTTTGAAAATATTGAATGATTATGAAAGGCGTGAGCACAAGTGGTAAAGATCCAATACTGTACAATATTTAGAGGTTTTGACTAACACTGAAATAGAAAACTTTGAGAGATTTTGAAGAGCTTTGAGTATCTTCTCTCTGAGTTAAGTGCATGTTTGGGGATCTGAAAGAGCCGTCACTAATTCAAGTTCAAACGCTAAAATTCACCATTGGTAACAACAGGTATTTAAAGGCCAAAACTCCCATTTCATCCACTAGAGCAGGGGGGTCTCGAACCTAAACTCTGGAGCTGTATGCATCTTATTTGCTTTGTGGAGCTTTGACAAAAAACTAGATGAATATGGATGATGGTAATAAACAGTCATTTATTTATAATCTCTATAAGTTATATTCTCATACATAGTCATTTCATCTCAAATATTCAGATTTTCTTTGGCTTCTCTGTCCTGGTGTTGTTGGCTCGTGCCATTTGAAACAAAAACAAAAAAACCTTTTAAAAACACACTTCATACATTCAGTAAACTAAACGTAATAAACAGGGCTAGCAACAGCCAGAGAAGATGAACATTTAGATGCGATATGAATTTATAGACCTGTGACTGACTGAATGATTTAGATTTTTATGGTGTATTTGTATTATCTGTGAGATGTTTTGGGTTGTATGGCTGCTATCTTGACCATGTCTCTGCTGTAAAAGAGATTGAGAGCCCAGTGGGACTTCCTGGTAAAATTAAGTAATAATTTAAAGAATCCTCATAGTCTGACATTAAAAGCATATTAGGTGAGAAAGTAAAAACAAGTTGTGATGGAAAAAAGTTTTTGATCATTAGAAATATGATGAAATGCTAAGAAACGTGATAAAGACGGACGAGTATTAATAGATCTGTGAAAGTGCGTCTTCAAAGCTTAACGCGGTATTTGTTGTCTGGCTCACATAGTAACAGCTTTTATTGTCCATAGAGTCACAGCATTTCCATTAAAACCGTTTTCTTGACTACTCTTCAACTAGGAGTTGGAAAAATCTTACTAGGAAAATTAGAAACATGTTCAAACATACACGGAAATACAGTATATAAGGCAAAAAACATAGTTTGTAAACATTTGATTCGCTTGAATATATAGTAAATATTTATTTTGACCACCTTTTTTCTTAAATGTAGCCTGAAGTCTTCAACAAGCTTTCTTATCATTTCTTTAAGTAGACTTTGGGAAGAGTTTTCCAGGCTTCTTGAAGAACACTCAAGGCTTTTCTTCAGATATTGGCTTTTTTCAGTTCTGTATTACAATGATCCCACAATACTTCAATATATAATTATATTGAGGTCTTGGCTCTGTGGAGGCCAATCCATGACTGATAATGTTCCACTGTGTGTGTTTTTACTGCAGTTGGAGTGTGTTTCAGATAATGAAGCAAAGGTTTTTGCAAATAAGATGCTTTCCACACTATGCTGCATTATTAGCCTGCCATAATCACATCAGTATAAATTTCTATGAGATAAAAAAAAAAAGTGTCATATTGTGATATCATTTTTGCAGCCTTTACATTTCCGAGTATCCACAACAACAAGAGAAGCCCAGGCATGTCTGAGAGCAAGAGCCATACATCAGCCTCCAATAACAATTTAATATTTAAATCAGCTTCAACAACTTCTGACAAAGCACAGTACTTTGCAAAAGTGTTGTTCCCCTAAAAGTGGAAAGAATAAGCTTTCACCACTTGAAGCAAAAATACTCCTTCAAGTACAACCTAGCAACAAAAGACTAGATACTATCAGCTGGTGACGTGTGGTGGACAATTGATAACATAATTTTTCCATAACAGTCCAAGGTTCTCATGTGACCCCTTGGGAAAATGAATTGTCTGCCTCTTCTATGTGAGTTATTAGTTCACATTTGGGTTGCACATCAATAGCTGCTAGTATCTAAGATTTATCCTGGTGCAGTTACATGGTGGAAAAGCAGCACTTATATCTGATTTATACTTTGTCACTATTATTGTACAGGGTGCGCCATTTATGTGGATACACTGTAATAACATGGGAATGGTTGGTGATATTAAAGTCCTGTTTGTGGCACATTAGTATATGTGAGGGGGCAAACTCCTCAAGATGGGTGGTGACCATGGTGGCCATCTTGGATACAACTTTTGTTTTTTCAATAGGAAAAGGGCCATGTGACACATCAAACCTATTGGTAATGTCACAAGAAAAACAATGGTGTGCTTGGTTTCAACTAGAGATGGACCGATCTGATATTAAGTATCAGTATCGGTCTGATACTGACCTAAATTACTGGATCGGATATCGGAGAGAAATAAAAACTGTAATCCGATCCATTAAATATCAAAAAAGCACCTCACAAAACTTGCGACACGGCATAACTCGGCTCATAACCGTAGCACGTCGGAGCACTATGCATCACGTGATAGAGCGCTGTAGCATGGATCGGCGGTCTGGTTGAGTATTTGGAGCCTTGCTACCAAACCAGCATTTCATCTCGGAGAAAGCTATTGCAGAGAGAAGTAAAGCAAATGTGTAAGTTCATCTCTGAATGTTTGTAAAGCATTCCAGTGTTAAGCTTAACAACCGATATATGGAGCGACTGCCTCTATCTACCTCCCCTCCCTCTGCTACTTCAATCGTGAAACTGATTAATGATCCGCTGATCGGCTTTTCTGTCGCGAGTCCGTCTCTCTTGTTTGTTTTTGGCCCACTTTGCACCAGAAAGAGGAAACCAGCGGCTGAACAACAGCAGCACGTTTAAGCTTGATAATCTGTTGTTAGAATTTATTTAATATTACTTTCTACACCAGGATCCTTTTCTATGTAGCTGACGGCTGGTAACTGTGCAGGGGCGGATCTAGCAAAGTTTAGCCAGGGGGGCCGATAGGGCATGAACAGGGAAAAGGGGGCAAAGACATACTTTTCTTTCTTATTCTCATTTAAAATGAGTTATTGGTTGGTTATACAATATATTGGTTATACATTAGTTAGGTTGCTTACTCTTTAAAATACCAGAATAGGGAGGATGGAGTAGGTTTAAGTTTATTAGATTGATCAGTATTGCTGAACTATGAAATATTTTGGGTGCAGTGTAGTTTTTTGCATACAGGTATAACAGAATAGCTTTAGTGGGGTTTTTTTAACTTGAGTTTGAACTTATACAAAATGCAGTAAGATATAAAAAAAAAACTGTTTTATTGATTAAAAAACACACTATATCGGATTCATATCGGTATCAGCCGATATCCAAATTTATGATATTGGTATCGGACATAAAAAAGTGGTATAGTGCCATCTCTAGTTTCAACGTAACTTTATTCTTTCATGAGTTATTTACAAGTTTCTGACCACTTATAAAATGTGTTCAATGTGCTGCCCATTGTGTTGCATTGTCAATGCAACCCTCTTCTCCCACTCTTCACACACTGATAGCAACACCGCAGGAGAAATGCCAGCACAGGCATCCAGTATCCGTAGTGTCAGGTGCTGCACATCTCGTATCTTCACACCATAGACAATTGCCTTCAGATGACCCCAAAGATAAAAGTCTAAGGGGGTCAGATCGGGAGACCAATCCACTTTCCAGGAAACTGTTCATCTAGGAAAGCTCGGACCTGGCACCCATAATGTGGTGGTGCACCATCTTGCTGGGAAAACTCAGGGAACGTGCCAGCTTCAGTGCATAAAGCGGGAAACACATCATCATGTAGCAATTTCAAACATCCAGTGGCCTTGAGGTTTCCATTGATGAAGAATGGACCCACTGTCGTTGTACCCCATATACCACACCATCACTTTTGTTGTTCCAACAGTCTTAGAGGGATCCATCCAATGTGAGTTAGTGTCAGACCAATAGCGGTGGTTTTGTTTGTTAACTTCACCATTCACATAAAAGTTTGCCTGATCACTGAACGAAATCTTCTGCGTGAACTGAGGGCCCTGTTCCAATTTGTTTTGTCCATTCTGCAAATTCTGTGCGCCGATCTGGGTCATCCTCGTTGAGATGCTGCAGTAGCTGGAGTTTGTAAGGGTGCCATTTGTGAGTAGCTAATATCTGCCGAAGGGATGTTCGACTAATGCCACTCTCCAGTGACATGCGGCGAGTGCTACGCTGTGGGCTCTTGCTGACTGAAGCTAGGACAGCCAATGATGTTTCTTCATTAGCGAAAGTTTTCTTGCGTCCACATTTTGGCAAATCCAACACTGAACCAGTTTCACGAAACTTAGCACGCAGTTTGCTAACTGTAGCATGGGAGATTAGAGCTGGGCGATAGAACGATAACGATATGTATCGCGATATAACTTTTACTCGATAGAGAAATTAAGCTATCGCGATAGACCTCGCAGCGTCACGTTGCGTGACTTGTTACGTACAGCACAAGTGCCAAGCCGCACGTGTGTTTGTTTGGGAAGCAGCCAGCGCGTAATGGAGGAAATGAGTGTGCCGACTAGAAAAATCAACCGAGCGTGACCGAAGAGAAAACAGATGATGGTTCCAATGCCGGAGAGATTGTCGAACGGAAGAGCCATAGAAGTTCCGTAGTGTGAAGGTATTTCGGCTATTTCAAGTCTGACAAAAAACAGAGTAGCGTGCACTGTAAATTGTGCCGAAAACAAGTCTGGAAATACAATAAACTGGTGCATGCGTCACACTGTGCGCCACGTTATTGTTTCGGTGAAATGAATTTCTACAATACTGTTACTGTTAATTCTACTCTCTGCAGTGTTTAAATGCTTACATATACACACAGTTACTGTCCGTCCACACATACGACTCGGTTCTGCTTCTATGCCCCAGCTTTGTTTACTTTTTCCCACCGAGGCTTCTAGACTTCTGATTGGCCAACATTTCTGCACGGTTAGGAATCTAGCGCCACCTGCTGCTTTGGCATGTTCATAGCAGCGTTTTCCTTCATTTCTGCCTTTATGTGTGGACGGGATTATTTTTTAAAACGAAAACGGAAAATCTCCGTTTTCAAAAATACCCGTGTACGTGTGGACGTAGCCTCAGTCTCTGACTGGAAGCGCTAATTCGTCATTCGGCTTTTGTCAGACTAAAGTAACTGTTAAAACTGTTTGAAAAGCTAAGCTATACAACAAGGAGAGATTGAGAATTTCCTTTTAGTTCTCAGTTTATTTGATATTGACAAAAGTTAGTCAGTTTTGTCTGTTCTTCTGTAAAACAAACTAAGATTTATTTTTAGAATTAATATTTTGTTTCTAAGTGGAATTGACAATTTAGTCTGTTTCGTTTGTTCTATTTTGAAACTTAAACGCTTTAGCGGCTGCCTTTTGTGTAGTTTGCAATATTTGCCTTTATTTATCTGAAAAAGTCTCATGTTCCTTAAGTACATCTACCCTGTTGAACTTATTATGGGAAATAAATATTTAAATAAAAACAAGCTGCTGATTATTTCACATTTTACTTGTGAGCAACGGCACATTTAAATCTTACAAATATAGTTATTTGGCTTATATCGTGATAGATATCGTTATCGCCTGAAATGAAAAAAACATATCGTGATATGAATAAATCTCATATCGCCCAGCTCTATGGGAGATGGGTGGTCTGGTAGGGTGTCTTGCATTGAAATGACCCGGTTACTGCGTTCACCAGATATCAACACAATTTCGATCCGCTCCTCACGTGTTAACCTCTTCGACATGTCAATGGCTGTGAACAAAGAGAAACTTGTAAATAACTCATGAAAGAATAAAGTTACGTTGAAACTAAACACACCATTGTTTTTCTTGTGACATTACCAATAAGTTTGATGTGTCACATGGCCCTCTTCCTATTGAAAAAACAAAAGTTGTATCCAAGATGGCCAACTTCTAAATGGCCCACCCTTTATTATAATACTGATGCTGCTGCTGGCACTTTGTCTCAGTAAAGTCACACTTTGAATGAGGAAGTGTGTCATCAATGACAGCAGCTTATTGGAAAATGATGGAAAATACCCCTAATTTATTTACACTTATAAATGCTGTTCTTCAATTTTTGTTCTCCTTCCTCATCAGTAATATAATTTTATTAAAGTTTCTGGGAATGTAATGATATAATTAGGACCTATACAGCTTTCTCCTATCCAAGCAACATATGGTGGCATATTTCTAATTGCATCAAACCACTAGCACTGCAGACTAAAACCATGAAAGATAATGATTTGAACCAAAAATTATCAACTTGGATTCATAGCTCCCTAAGACCTGTGCCCACTGATTTTTTCACTCCACTTCTTAAGTAATCTGGCAAACCTCAACCTTTTCTGCCTTTCCGTACACTCCCTTTTCACCAGCCACCCTTCCACTGAGACCATTTCTGATGTGGTTTCAGCGAACAGTAGATGGATCAATGGAGCCCAGATGCATCTCTCAGGTCCTGTGTCAGGCCTTTATTGGATTCTTTCCTATTTGTCAAGGACATGACTTTGTGATACTGTTTGTCTGCTGTAGATAGCTTTGTTTTGTTTGTTTGGTTTTTGTCACTTAAAAAAATTACAAGCAAGCCTCGCTTATTGGAAGCACAAGAGACTTTTGTACAGTACTGTAGATTCTTCTTTTCCGTTATTTTCACTGCATTATTTATGTATTTATTTTGAAGAACTGAGTTAAAAAAAAATACATTTAAAACTGTTTTTCAAAAAAAAAAATCCAGTGATTTAGTTCCATGTTTTACATTATACGGCCTTCACACGTGTATAGTATTATGATGTTTCTTAGACTCCTTCTGCAGTGAAGTATCGTCGTAAACCCTGTCGCCTACCTCCCTTACTGAGGTGTGTGGACGCCATCTTGTGGTGCAAAGTTTGAAGTACACTTAATAAATTAATTTCTGTGGTCTGGCCACCATCAAGTCGAGTTTCTGAAAACGGCACACAATATTGGACGGATTTTATTTCTACCTCTGTTAGGCAAATTAAATAACTGCTTATGCGTAACTGTATATAGACGAACTGGGAGAGATTTTAATGCCATGTACATGTTAATAACACGTTTTTAAATGGACTGACTAACAAATAATTAATGGACAAATCAACCTTATGGCATGATTTTAGCACAACAATGGGTAAAATGCCATAATTTTGCACAAAGGTAATATTAGCTCAGGCTTATGACTGAGAGCTGGAGCCTGAAAATTGTCCTTGGAGCAAAGGTTAAAAACCAGGACATAAGTCATTGCAGCTGACTGGTTTCAGTACACCATTTTCAGAACCCCTGTTTCCTTAATGTAAGTAATCATTTAAATTTCTCACAGTTCTTTCATTAATAAATGACTATCCTTGTATTCAGGAGGAAATACCCAGTGTCTTTTGTGCCAGTGGATGTCGACACTCTAGTTTTTCCCTGACAGACTGTTTTTTTTTTCTCTGAACAAACATTCGATTAATTGTTGGTGCACATGTGCAAACACAGATTGTACTTTGGAGTAGCAGTCGAGAGTGTTTCTGTCAGGATGGCAGAAAAATTTGGAATGGGACTCATTTCTGTGTCTTTGCTGCAATTTCTGCTTTTAAATGTTCGACTGGGTTCTGGAGGTATTGTGACATTTTAGTGATGCTCTTTAACTTTAGGTACATTTTCGTTTTGCGGACTTTTTAGCAGCATTTACTTTAAGAAGTTGTTGCTTTTGACTTACGAAATGAACCAGTGGATAAACACAAACTAGCTTTTTCTTATTCCTTTGTTTACTCTAGCTCCGGCTCCATCTGCGGATGAAGTGTTTCTGTCCGGTCAATCAGCTGACAGCATTTTGCGCAGACACAAACGTTACAACACTGGACTGTTTGAGGAGTTTCTGCAGGGAAACCTGGAGAGAGAGTGTATAGAGGAATTATGCGACCTAGAAGAGGCGAGGGAGACATTCGAGAATGATGAAAAGACAGTGAGTATTCACTTACTTTGATTTTATTTGGCTTTGCTGGCTGCACCGATCACTGACTTTACTCTGTATTGTAGATGGAATTTTGGACAGGATATACAGGTAAGAGTGTGCTTAATAAATGATTGAATGTGAGCATCTTTTTAGGTAAACTTCTTTATTCTAACTAATTACTACTTATCGTTCCTAGTTTTAAAACTTCAACACTAAAGGTTTGTCTTTTATCTTGTAACATTACCATGTTTTTCTTAGATATTCTTTATGTATATTTATGCATGTTTATCTGTAAATGCAAAATGAAATGAAATATTTTCACCTCCCTGATTTTTTAGATTTTTGTATATTTGTCACACTTACGTGTTTCAGTACATCAAACAAATTTTAATGTTAGACAAAGATAACCCAAGAAATACAAAATGCATTTTGTATTAAAAGAAAATATTTATTTTTTTATTTTTATTTATTAAGAGGAAAAAATACTATCTAAACCTGGCCCTATGTGAAGAAGAAGTCTTCCTACCCCCTCTTTAAACACATTTTGTAAAGCTGGCTTCAATTTCACTAAGCATACCCAGGCCTGATGACTGCCAGAGGTCAATAATTCTCTATCTGCCAAGCTGAAGTAGGCTAAAAGAACACATCACAATCTAACCATTTCAAAAGCATTACAAAGTCATTTTAAGGCTTTAGGGCTCTGGTAAAGCACCGTGAGAACCATTATCCAGAATTAGAAAAACTTGGATCAGAGATGAACCTTTACAGGAGTGGCCAGCCTACCAAAATTACTCCAAGAGCACATCGGCAACTCATCCAGGAGGTCACAAAAGAACCCAGAACAACATCTGAAGATCTGCAGACATCACTTGCTTCAGTTAAGGTCAGAGTTCAACAATAAGAAAGAGGCCTCTGTGTGCAAACTGCCTCTGTGGGAGAGTTCCAAGGTTAATATGACAAAACACAACACAAAAGCTCATCTCCCATTTATTTTCTTCTGTGGACAGATGAGACAAAAGCTGGAAGGTTTGCGTCTCCATCTGGCATAAAACTAAAACATAATTTCTTAAAAAGAAGAGTCAAACAGTTAAACATGCTGGTGGTTGCGTGATGGTCTGGGGTTGCTTTGCTTCAGGACCTGGACGATTCATGCTGGGAAAAACCTCCATTATAGCTGAATTAAGACTATTCTGTGAAGAAAAGTGAGCCAAAATACCTCCGAGTGACGTCAAAGAACCTTATCAAAGGTTTGACAGTAGTTCTAAGGGTGCCCTGAGCAGCTATTAGGTTAAGGGGCCAATTACTTTTTTACTGCTTTAATATTTATGTATAATATAGAATGATAATATAATATAAAATTTTAAAAATAATATAAATCAATATATGTAATATATAATATCAAATTAATTTCAAGTTCTGCGTTTGGATTTCCTCAGATGATAATCAGTGTATGTCAGGGCCATGCCTGAACCAGGGGTCATGTAAAAACATCCTGGGCTCCTACACCTGCACATGTGCATCTGGCTTCACTGGGAGGAACTGTGAGATTGGTGAGTGAATGCCATGTGACTGGATATATAAACTGTAATCAAACAAAATTGGTTTTGTAGTGACATTTCCTACATTTCGTGACAATCTGATATCAGCAGTGATCAGATCAAAGGATCAAAGGATAAACAAGCAGATGCATTTCAGTCTTCTTCTTCTTTCTAAATTAAATCAGTGTCTCGCATTCAGCATCACTCTGGTTCCAAAATTAGGTTGTTGGCTATTTTAGATATTCTAAAAGCAGCATCCCACAGACCTGGATTTACCTGAATTTTTATTTCACTTTTCAAAACAGATGGTCTGTCTTAAAATAGCTATGTGAAATGGCTATGTGAATCCCTATTTAAAGATAAAAACAAAAATTTAATTTGTTCATACTGGCTATTATAAATTAGCCACTAGACATCCATTATTGATGTAAATTATAGAGAGGAATTCACAGCTATTGTTCTGATTTAAGATGCATTTTAAGAAAGAAGTTAGGAAGAAAATATGAGACTACAGAGTAGGTGGATGTCTAAAGTTTTATTCCCTCCACAACAGGTCAAAACTCAGGGGAATAGTTACTAATAGTTACTAGTTACTAAACTAAAAAGATTCATCAGAAACATGAATTCTCATTTCTGCTTTGAACACATTTGTGCTCAGAATGTGGCCTACAGCGCTGAAAGCACATTTAGAAAGGTTTTATTTAAAATTTAGTATTAGCAAGTGAATAACAACATACGAAACCTATTTCAGTGATTATATAAAATATTAAATATTATTGTGTTACAAAACACACTTCTATATGATATGGTAACAACATGTATATATATTCATTAAGAGGGTTGTTTTGAATTAATTATGTTTTGCTTTTGTTTTGTTTTTTCTCCTCAGCTATAGCAAAAAGATGCGATGTGAACAATGGAGACTGTATGCACTTCTGTGACTCATTAGGAGTCTTTAGAGCAAAATGCTCCTGTGCTAGAGGATACAGGCTGATGCAGGATGGTGTCAGCTGTGAAGCAGAAGGTATCAGCTTATTCCTGCTATATTCAATATCATATTAATGACTTTGTATCAATCCTCTTTTCTCACATCACCAGTTGAATTCCCATGTGGCAGAACTGCCCTGACAGCACAGAGTGGAGTATATACAAGATCTGTGCTCCACTATGAGAATGCAAACACCACTTCACTGACCAACACGAACACTACTCCATACCCTCCCTCAACTCCAGCCACTACCACAGTATCGTTTATGGACACAAGAAATAGACGAAAGAAACTGCCCCTGTGGGTATACAGTGACACTGAGGCCCCCACTGAGGAGCCAGTTACGCCTTATAAACGTATCGTTGGAGGTGAAGTGGTCCTACCGGGAGAGATCCCATGGCAGGTACTGTAATGTCACGAAGCAGACATACCCAATGCAATTTAAGCAGTTTGCTACAGGAAGTACATACAGGAAGGAAACTCTGGTAGTGGCTTATTCTCAGCTCAGGTCTTCTCTCTTTTTCAGGTAGCCTTGGTAGCACATCCCAGTGGTCATATATTCTGTGGGGGATCCATTCTGAGCGAACACTGGGTTATCACTGCTGCTCATTGCCTAATAGAGGCACGAGGCTCCTTCTTCGTCAGAGTGGGTAAGGCTGACATACAATAAAATGGCGCTGTTTAGAGTGTTACTGCATCTACTCCACTTAACAGCTACCAGAAAACAAATGAATATTAACTATTTGTGATTACTGGCTCTCCTGTTTCTGGTTTCAACAAGATTACAAGATTTCATCCTTTTCTTTTTTTGTGATAGCAGCCTGAGCACCTTTGGATCTTGGCCCAGTGATCAGAACATAACTTTATTTTTTATTTTTTAATGGAGCCTTTTACCATTCCCTAAGCTGTTAATTAAATTATCAATAAATTAACATATAATAATAAAGAAAATAAGTGGGGTGGCAGCCCTAGTGTAGTTTTATGAATCAGATTTTGATTTTTAAAAGTTAATTTCTTGCACTTGGGAGAGGAAGTTCATCTACTTTTGAAATTCTATTTCATGCATTGTGTTGTGAAGTTTAAAAAACAATTCAACAAGATATGATATCTTTGATTATAGGGGAGAATAACATCAACATCAACGAAGGCACGGAGCAGAATCATGATGTGAAGGAGAAGCACATTCACCCACGCTACAATGCCACTCTAAGCTTATACAACCATGACATCGGCCTCCTCTATCTCAAAAGCCCCATCACCTTCTCCAAGGCAGTGCGACCCATCTGCATAGGGCCCATGACGTTCATTGAGGCCTTAGTGAAGGATTCATCCCCAGCTACAGTCAGCGGCTGGGGCAGAACACGCTTCCTTGGAGCCACGGCCAAGACGCTGCAGAAAGTCGAGGTTCCCTTCACAGATCGCACAGAGTGCACGCAGAGCAGCAGCCAAAGGATCACCCCTGTCATGTTTTGTGCAGGATACTATAATGAGGCCAAAGATGCCTGTCAGGGCGACAGTGGAGGCCCTCACGCAAACAGCATTCATAATACATGGTTCCTCACAGGCATCGTAAGCTGGGGGGAAGAATGTGCAAAACAAGGGAAATATGGTGTGTACACCCGGATCTCTCTTTATTACAAGTGGATAAACCATGTTATGGGGGTAACTAAACACAGGATGGCATTTGATTATGAAAACCCTGACCCGTAAAAATAAAAAGTATTGAAGCATTCAAACCCACTTCAGGTTGGAAAACTGCAAGCTGCTTTTTAACTGTAAGAATTTGGCATGCAAATGAATTCATATAAATACGAGTACAGCTTGTAGATGTTGTAAAGAAAGCGCAACGTTTTTTTAAAGGAGTGAAAATTATTAGACTACAAAAATTCCAGCATTCAATTCAACAACAGAAGCACAATAATCTGTAAAAATGCACGTGTAAAGAGAAATACATGAATATGCTTAAATAGTGTTGAGACCTATGATTTAATATGCCCTTTCATACTATGCAAATAAATATAAGAGAAAATACCAGTTCATCTGCCCGTATCAGAACATCACTTACATGTTATGTGAATGAATTTGATAAGAAAGATGAATAAAACGAAAATCTGAAAAGCCAAACATCAAATTAAATTTGACCAAAAGCTCAACAAAAAGAGAAAATTCTGCAGTTTTATTATTTAAGACAGCTGCTACTGAAACATGACAGAAATAATAGATTAAATCAGGGTGAATGACAAAGACCGGGCTTAGTTGTGAGCCACCATATCACCGTGTCAAAACAACTATTATTTTATCACTTAAAAAACATTATTGCAGCAAATACTTTTGCATTTGGCTTTCTTTACATAAGAAAAGCTGTACAAAAAATGCCTGTGTAGAGTGATGACTTTAATAATACAAACCAACTCATTGTTCGGTTGCCATGCATTTTTATCGAAAGAAATGTTCAGCAACTAGCGTAGGGTATATGGCTCATAAAGAGACAGAACATCTCAAGCATGATTTTTGCTTCCCGAGCTGGAAATCTGTGCAAATTCTGCAGCATTTTGGATTGAAATGACAAACAAACAATGTGATTTTTCTCATATAAGCTAATAGAGCAAATAAAGGAGATGTTGCACAAGAATCAAGCATAGCTCCTGTAAAAATATGGGTATGTAATTTCATTTGGGACTTGACAGTAAAATAAATAAATTAACAACACAGGAAATGGCCCCTTCTGCTTTCTAGATTCATTTCCATATCAAATGCATCGTATCAAAGCCAGCCCTCCGACCGGGGGCTCAATTTGATGTGGTAAATTCATATAAGTCTGCAATCAATATTTAATTAAGTGTTCAATACAGAGGGTATATTTCATGTTGGCTGTATGATCCATTTTAAAGAGGAACCCAAGATTAACTGAGCTGTAATGCTGGCGAAGAAACAATTTGCCTCTGTGATGGCCGAGTACACGCAGCATATCATTCTCTCTCATTCTGCTTCAGGATTTCTTCCTTTGCTGCATTTGACAAGACAGCTCCCAAAAGATCATGATGAAAATGACAGTGTTTGAGGGCTCTGTGGCATGTGCCTCCCACTTGTCTATGGCACACACAGAGGAATACATTGCCATCAATCTTCATCATATTTGCCTGTGCCTTACATTACCATCTTTGACACGTCAACCGCTTCCTGCATGCAGGAGGCATGTGTCTTCCCTGCCTCCCTCATACATTCATCATACATCACAGAAGAATAAACAAAGACAATAGCATCTAGAACACAAGGAAATGCACAGTAAGAGAGGTAAAGCAGCGAGCAATGAACACATTCGGTAAACAATAGGTGGATTTTTAGTTTCCATCATTCTTCCACCATATTAAAGTGCCCATTGAATGTTTGTGAGGTCAGTTTAAAGCAAGGACAGAGTATTTGATTTTGCAAACAGTATACAAAAGACTCTACAAGAGCAAGAATAAAAAAGGCATTATGGCATGGCACAATTTGGCATTGTAACTCCCGTACTGTACAGAAGAGGACGCCTTAAGGAGCAAAATGTAAGAAAAATGCAATGACGAGATGAAACGCTGAGATACAGTAAATGTTAAAAATGACACCGCATGCGGTGGCATGTATATGTTTTAAGAAAGGTTTTTAGGCAAATCCTGGGTTAGCATCCATTCATCACATACTGAGACAGGAGCTCACACACACACACAAACCCATAAAGTTACTTTAACCTCAAGTATTAGGATTGAAGAGTCCACAGACTGTGAAATGACCCATTGTTTAAGCAGCAAACTCGCATCCCGATTGCATGTGTTGCAAAGTGAGCGCCAGAGGGAAGAGATATTTATCACTAATGAGAAAAGAGGAAGACCAAACAAGATCCGGGGGTAGCTTGTTGATTGTCCGTAGTGGTTTCATCAGCTCCAGTGTCTTTGTGCTGGTACCTCTCCACACCTTCACTGTCAGAAAACTCTGGTTTAGGAGATTGTCAGTCAAAGCCATAGAAAAAAAACTGTTGTGTAGATTTCCATGTTTGTCTTTTTAATGACTGAACGTTGATGAAAGAAGACGGCATGGGAGGGTCAGTTATGAGACAGCTATGGCTCAGTCTGCTTTCTGTCTGTTCATTCTCACCCAAAGGTAAATATAATCACAATATGTGCTTTCTTCTCTATGGGGAGCTGAGCTTTCTCACCTTCAGGTTTCCTGGGTCTACGAGAAAATACACAGACTTTTAGAGAAGAGAATCAGAGTTAAGAAATACTCAATATTATTGTGAGATGGAAGTCTAGGTCTCGTCTTTACCCCCTAGTCTGGAGGAGTTTTCGTGCCTGCTGCCTCCTATAATCAGCTGCAGGGTGGCAGCTGGTAAGAAGCCCTCTTGTTGCAGAGTCACATTTTTCACCAGCCTTTCCACCAGGATGAAGAATTGTGAGGAAAGTGTTTACAGGAGGGAAGGAAAATAACTGTATCCATTCACACGCTGGTAGTTCGGCTGATCACTAAGCCCCATTGACAGGGTTTGCTGAAAGTGGCTGAAAACTCACCAGCGCCCCCTGTTGTCTTCACATTGTAGTTGGATGACGTCTCCACGTTTGATGATGATGCTGTCTGGTCCATTTTGGAGACAGTCAGCCAAAACCCTGTATCTGCCTGGAGACTAACAGAGAAGGAAAACTGTCAAGCAGATTTATTTATACGTCGCTTCTGAAAGCAGGTGTTACAAAGTGTGGCATAAAAAAGGCACGATGAAGAAGAAAATATTAAAGAGAGCGATTAATAACAGGCACAACAGCCCCAAAATAGATTTTAAAAAAGGTTCAAAATTATCTGAAAAAGTAACAGTAATAGTCTTAAAAAGTACAATAAGTATGGTTGGGTATTTTGCAGTAAAAGATGACTTACAGGCAAAAGCAATATGGGAAATGTTTCATAATATGTGTGGGGAAATTTCAAAGAGAGATAAGGCAACTTTCCTTTTTTGGCATTTAACTAGATAATAGAGGTTACAAAAAAAGCTGGGAGAATTTTAGTTTATACAGTATCTGTAGTTGCATTTGGTCTCACCAGTTGCACCAAAACCTCCTCCTCTGTGTCAGATGGATGGAAGGGGTCGCGACCTCCAGGCCACTCCTCCAGACCCTCGCAGATGTCTACGGAGTGAGGAGCTCCTGGCCAGCCTGGGGCACATACATGACTTTTTTCTGTTAAAGGCATCAGCAAGCACATTCTTCCAAATACCACATCTTAAAAGGCACCACGTAGATACTTAGTAACTATGTCGACATCACAATGACCCCTTTGTCACTTACTGGGAAATTAATAAGAAGGTGGAATCAAAAGCTAATCTCAGTAGATGGACCTTTTTCCCTTGTAATCCTCGATGTACTTGTTTCTTCAGATCAAAGTACACCTGAACTGCTGAGGGGGGAAAAGTCAAATATCTATATTAGTTTACGATTTTGAAGAAAATCAGCAACAGCGGCACAACAGTGTGCAATGCAGGTATAGTTTGCAAGATTCCCTTTATTTTATTTTTTTTTTGTGATTTAGTTACTAAGTATCTACTTGATTATAACATAAATGCGCAGCGATGAGATTTTACTCACTCCTACGGTTGTGCTGGTGTTTCGGGGAGTGGGGCTGGGGGTCTGGACTGCTCCTCCCAGACTCTGTCTCCTCTGAACTCACTGATGCCCTCTGCTGTTTGCTGGGAAAATAACACAAAACAACATGAGACCAAATAGTGCACAGAGTCAGAAACACTCAGGACAGGCATTATCCTCAACCATGCACTGGGGTCAGACTATGACTTCTACAGTAATAACACATGGGAAGTGTAAATGCTGCCCCAGGTGAGTCTGTTAAGAACAACTCTTTCCTGTTGTTTCTCATACACCAATGGCCTCTTAGGCACCAGCCATACAACACAGAGCACAGCAGCCATTTGCAAGCCTCTTTGTAAAGGGTGGGAAGTAGTACTTACAGACCACTGGCACAAGGAAAGATCTGGTCTCGATTTATTAAGATCCAAATGTAGAGATTTAACAACTTTATTATTGGATGCTGAATAAGAAGTTTTCAGCAAAGCAAATTTCCCGGATGCTTGATCAGATCTCAAAAAACGAGGCCCATCTCAAGAAGCGGCTGTCATGAAGAAATTAAAAAATGGAATGAAACTTAAACTCTTCTTCTGTTTGTCCTTACAATTACATGCAAAATAGAAAATCTGAGGTGCAAGAAATAAGATTGTGTTAGAAACTGTATTAGAAAGCTATGATGGAACTGCTGAGACGCTGGCAGGAGTATTTGGGGATCAATTATGGACTGGAATGAGGCTTATAAAAGTGGGTGTAGCTGGCGATCAGTTTGCAAACACAGCAGCCCAGGGTTTTTAATCCTTAAGGCGGGCCACATGGGTCATGCCAGGGTGAATCAAGCCAGGCTGGGCCAAGCTGTTTACCACTGAGCGTTAACAGCAGGTCAGTGGCGCTGTGGGTAGTGGCAGGGACGTGGCCGGGGGCGTTGCCGGGGGCTTCGGGGACGGGGGCTCCGGGACCGCAGGCACAGAAACACGTCAGCTGACAGCGATACAAAGTCCAGCCCCGGCAGACAGCCCCTGGGAACCCCTCTGGACGGCCGCATGCCCCTGCAGGTAGGGGACGGGAGGAGTGGGGATAGGCAACTAGACAGCAGTGAACACAGTCGGGCATGTGCCCATTTTCATACACCGCCACACACAGCCTCCTACCAGGGCCGTGTGAAATGTCTCATTCACTCAAGCTCTATCACATGTGAAAACTCAGCAAATGCAAATGTTTTAGCACTGACTACATATGGGCGTGTTTTGCATAGGTTTGTGTGTTTGTGCAACTACAGCCTACAGTCATGCACTTACAACAGTGTAAATAACCGTCTATAGTCAGCTGTAGGCACTGACCTCTCAGAGAGTGGTGGAGAAAGTGGCATATGGTCAACGATGTGGCCGTGTTGATATGCTTCATCTGTGAGGAAAAGGTACTATATTATAGACATATAAGGAGAGATGAGCCAAGTCTGTAAGTTGACTATTAACTCAATTTCTTTCTTTTAAGAAAAGCGCAGGGTGAAGAAACTGAGCATAAAGGCTAACCCACCAACTGTGGAACTTTGAATCTGAACTCTTGCTCTCTGAGTGCTGTGAGAGTCAGTTCAAAGCTCTGACGATTAAAGGGAACCTTTATGCTGAGAATTCTTTTTCCCATATTAACTTAAGTTGCTCTCAGACCTCTAAGCATCTTCTGCTGGTTAGTCAGGATTCTACGGAGCTCATTGAGCCAGGCCATCTTCACCTCCACTGTAGGAGCCTGAAGAAAAACACAAACAATAAACAAGAAGAGTCATTTGGATTTTAAAAAATCTGAACGTGTTTTTCTCCAGCTACGTTACCATTTCTTCTTTATTTGTAATTAATATGTGCAACAATATGATGACTTTAAATAGATATTTTAAATAAATAATAATATATCTTTTTTTTTGTTTGAATAACATCCCCAAACCATATATATCTTGCTAACTGGGAATGAATACGAGCAAAACCAACAGATTTTGCATTACAGCTTTAATTTAAATGTTTTTAAAAATGCTGCCTTACCTGAACCACATACACTTCCTCCCTGCCACTGTACCAGATCTCAAACTTCTTCACATCTCCCTTGACATTTTCTGTGATCCCCACAGCAGTCATCTGCCAAGAGACATACACTGTTTACACCGAAGCTGGGACTGGCAGGGCAAACAGCACATCATACATCAGTGTTACATCATGTTAACACATCTGTCCCGTCGCAACACAAGCATTTGCGGTCACACGCACACCTCCGCTGTGTGACTTCTTCCTTCCCACACCCTCAATAATAAATCAAGAGCTGCAGCTGTTAGTGTGACACCAACTGTGACAACTTCAACAAATCTACACACAATAAAAGAAGTGTTACAGGAACACACACATGTTGTGTGAGCAGCACATGTGCTAGGAGCTCACGATAAAGACAGTAGTATTAACTCAGCATCTTCAGATCTATTTCATCATTTTTTATTAAAACAAAAGAACAGATTAGATGTCATGGACAGACCATTTGTATCCAAAGTATTGTGATTTTTTTAAACTATAGGTTGGCTTTGTTTCAAATTATTTTCTTCTATTTTCATCCTTAGATTTCTGGAATTCCTCAATTGTAATTTACAAATCTATAAACTCATATAAATTTTGCCTTCTGTACACCATGTATTGCATGTTGTGGACACTATAGTGCATACATATTTAAACATAACAAATGTATAAACTAAGAAAACATACCATTTTAAGACAATACTATCTTATTTTGAATTTGATGGCAGTAAAGTGTCACAAAAAAGTTGGGAGAGGACAGCCAAAGTCTGTAAAAACAACAAAAATAAACAGCTGAAATAACTAAACAAGTTCCATGGCAACTGGTCAGCATCATGACTGGTGATTAAAAAAAGTGCATCTTAGAGAAGCAGAGGTTTTCAGCAGTAAAGGAATGCAAATATTCACCATACTGTAAAACCTGAATCTACAAATCATGGAACAAGTTTTCATTTCATTTAAAATCATAAAAAGTTTGAATATCTGATCATCTACAGTTCATAATACCATTGAAAGGTTCAGGGAATCTGGAAAAATCTCTCCTGAGATCCAGATAAGGCCAAAAATCAATATAAGATGTGTGCGATCTTTAGGCCCTGTGTTAAAAACAGGCATGACTCAGTCAAGGAAATAACTGTATGTTAACACAGTTCACTATGGCATCCACACACTGAAGGTTAGAGCTCTGGAAAACTGTTGTGTTGTCAGATTAATTGAAATTTGAAATTTTCTCATGACCCCTGCGGTGAACCAAAATGTTCTAATTTCTACTCATCAAACCATAAGAAAGCACTGATTTTCCTTAAAAAGAAGTGGCCACTCTTCCAGAAAACTACTGCATTGCTTAAAATTAGACAAACCTTGAGACAATGCTTGAAGCTGTATGAAGGGGTCTTGTCACAGCCATCTCCATGCTCCTCCCTTCGCTTGCATAAAAGTAGAGCTCTCTCGTACAAGAAGAGGTGCCGCTGCATTGGCTTGAAACGAGCCATCTCCTTCATGCGAGTGGGGCCCTTTTTATGGCTGATCCACACACTGAAGGATCCCTGCATCAGCACACGGCCCAGCTCACAAATATCACCCTGTGTATAGTAGAGGGGAGGGGATGTATGCATAAACCTTTGTTGCAAATATATTTTGGCTATTTATAATGTAGCAATTCATAGATTGTCACTCTTATCAGTCAAAATGTACTTCACCTCATATCCTGTGATTGCAATCTGGTGCATGGAGTCATTGACTGATTTGAGAAGGTCCAGCATGGCTGCTAGTGCCCCCTGGAGTTCAGAGGTGCCCTCACAGTCTGTGCTATATTTTATCAGCTCCTGAAAATACAGAAACACAGCACATGTAGGTAAATACACACACAAAAGAAAATGCATGCAAACTTACACACAAACATGGCACAAAGCTGTGCATTTGGATGGTAAAGACTGTAAGTGTTGTTGGACCTGAGCCTATTCAGCAGATTCTGTACTAAGAGTTAACGAACGCCAGCAAATTGGCACATTTGCTACAGCAGGTATTTTCAATGATATCTTTTTATTAATTATAATGAGTGCATTTAAGATGCTGTTTGCTGTATTTGCATGCTAGGATATATGAAGTGCACATTTAAAATAATCCCACATGACAGCTCTGTGTGAGCTTGTATAAAGCAAGTGTGCTGGACCATCTGAAGAACATATTTAAGGCCAGTGTTGTGGAAATAAAAGTATCCCACCTCACATGCAGATTGACTTCTAAATACATTTGAATCATATATTGACTTTCTATACATTTGCATAATATGGTTTAGCTTTCTAACCTTCAGCAGCAGCTGGTATTTTGTGAGGCGCTGGATAGGTTTCAACAGATAGGAATCCAGGCCCAGTTTGTGCTCCAGCTTTTTTTGACACTCCTTCAAAAGGAAGATAAAAAAAACATCAATCAGTGCAATGTTGCCAGTGACACATCATAGCATTTCAATTCTTACTACAATTTAAAACACATTTATTCTGAACTGGTGGTATTAAAATTGTTTCAAACGGCAGTGGTCTATGTTGTATGCTTGTGTGAACTAATAAATGAAGTGGGCACTTAAAGTAATCTTTTACATTGTGTCAAAACAGTTTAAGAATTTCTTGATGTAAAGTCAACTAACCAAAAAGAAGCCGCAATCTGAGAATTGTCTCCACAGTGCCTCTGAGCGTAGTTTATTCTGACAGTAGCTTTCGTACATTTGGAAGCTTTCTTTCTGAAGGGACAGGAAAAAAGGAACATGTCTTAAAATATGTCTGTAAATTATGTACAAATGATCAACATATAAAAAAGAAGCTGCAAAAACCCCATCATCTCACCCGCTCCAGAAAACACGCTCCCACAGCTTCAGGAGCCTCCAGGCATCCTTCCAGGTCCTGAAGGAAAACTCTGAATTCCCATAAAAGTCCAAAAGATCAAAAAATAGATGTCAAAAGCCAAAGAAAGCGGTCTAAGAACAACCAGTCTACAAATTACCCTTTATACAATAACTGAAACATGAGCTCGCAGCTCACACTGCAGTAAGCACTATAGTTAAAAACAGCCTTTTACAACAGAATTATTGTGTCCCAGCATATTTGACTTGTAAATTGAACAAATATATGTCTAGATCTCATTAATCATTATTATTTGTCTTTATTTTTTCATGTTTTATCAAGTCTAAATGGGATATGAGTCCTTAATCATTCACCTGCTGTGAAAATTGTAAATCTCTGGCATGTTTCCAAAGAGAATGTCTCTCTTACTGCGAAGTATTGGGGGCAGGACCCCCGACAGAGCTGGGTTGTCCATTTCAGCCCTGTAACCCTGCATTATTTAGAGGAACATGACAGAAGAAATATATGGTTTATGAAAACAGCATTACTTATTAATCACAAAGAATCATTTGACTCAATCTGAATTCAAACGATCGTAAACATACAGTGCACACATTTAGTAGTATTTAACAAGGAGAATCTCATATTTACTTTAAATTAAAAGAAACTATGATTTCTTACCAGTAACACTGACAGCAGCTCTTCCACATAGATTCTTTCAGTTTCTATGAGTTCCCTCATTACATGACTGTGACACAAACATATACAAGCATGCAAAAGTAGAAAGAGATAGAGGACATCATTAGCACTGAACAAAGAGAATAGCTAAGTAAACAGCATCAAGAGCAGTACTGATGACAGACAGATGGGTGGACGGATGCTTCCTCCTCACCGCTTCAAGAGATCTGGGCTGTCGTCTCCATCCAGACTGTACGACACACAGCTCCGGCTCTCCTGGTAGTCGTGCATCACCTCTATCTGAACACACCACAGATGGACAGCACTGACTCTTCCATTTGGGTTTAGACAAAATTTTAATGCACTTAACAATTTATTGGGCCAAATAAGAAAAGTTACGTAATGAAATGACGAAGTTTGGAGATGGCGTGAAAATGGAAGTAAATAAGCACAACTTTTATTTGTTACGTACTTTTCGAGAGTTGGGGACCTTTCTCGATGCTCTTTTCCCAGGCAGAGAAAGATCGAATGTGAACTTCAATCCATCACCTATGAAAGCAAGATCAGCAACAACTCATCAAGAGTGGGATTCAAAAACAGTTTATTACCGAAGAGATGACTAATTAAAGCATCAACACTAAATAATACACAAGTGATTTGTGATCCACAGATTTATAATCATAATTTGCATTATGATAAGTTGTTTTCTGTAAAGGTGTGATACCAAAGCAGCATGTACAGGTTTAAAGCAGGCCTGTGAGTGTATTTGTGATCCCAGCTGAATCCCTCCACAACAGTCGAAGCTCAGCTGAGCGTTATCATCAGTTATGTGGGTATACGCATGTGTGAGGACGAAATATATATTTGAACCAGATAAAATGAATCAGATCAGATCTAACCCTCTTTTTCATTTATCTCTTTTCATACAGAGATAAAGGTGTACCGAGTATCTAAGAAGCCTCTAAGGGGCTCATAACCACTGCCGCTCTTTCTCTCATTAGTATGGTTTCCTGCTATGCAGAAAAAAACATTAAAGACATGAATGGAGAATAATCTTTTTACAGTTGCACATTCTTAAAAAACACAAACACAGACACCAGATAACACATACTATGTCAGTTGGATATGCTGCATAATGTTAGCTTTGTGCAGCCTCCCGTGAGACATAGCAGGAGAAGAAAAGTTCTTCAATGTATATGAACCACATATGGTTGTATAGCAACCAACATGACTAATAGCTTAGTCAGGCATTTCCCAGTGGACCGATTATACCTGCGACCCCTGCTCTAGCTCATTTGTAACGGGGGTGTGCTAAACCTGACGGCCATTGAGGAAAACCTAGTTGCTAGACAGTGAATGTATCTGATAATGTTACATGTCATGTGTTCAATGAATCATGGTGCCTAAAAGAAAGAAACAAGAAGGAGAGCCAACAGTGTGAGCTTATACCATACGCTGCAAATCTGGGCATTTAATTGAGGACAAGTGATACTTCATCCAGTGTGAGAAAAAAAAAGAAAAAAAGTCATCATTTGTGTTCATAAACGGGGTGACAAATTCTCTATTTCAATAACGATTCTTCTTTTGAAGTAAGCTGGTTTGTATCTGTGTGCCTGTGCTGTACCATGTTTTGGAGAGAAGAGCGGAGACTTGGATCGTGGTGTGTTTTCAGGCCTGGGGGCCACCAGTTGGACCGGTCGTACGTGTTTATCAGCCAGCTTCCTTAGACAAGCCTGTCGATTCTGGATCATCTGCTGTACTGCTGCGTGCTTCTCAAACATTTTCCCAATCTGGGCCTACAGAGAGCCAAAAAGAAAGGGAGAGGGAGAGAGAAGAGATGTAAGGCAAAGGAGTTTTCATTTTAATGTAACAATCCAATAATGCGACTGCTTGAATTAGGTCGGAATTTCTCTCATTATACGTTTGGTTTTGTAACATTGTTTTCACATATTAGGGTCGGTTAGCTTACTTGAAAATGAGGTGTAATAACAGCCTCATATTCAGCGGTTACAATGTCAAGTCCTGAGCTCAGCATAGACGGAGCCCCTTCCAAGAGCTTCTCAATGTCCCTCAGAGCAGCCTGGGCCCCCTCCTTAGACTGAAACTTATCTACTAGCTGATTGGCCAGTAGATATGCCGCATCATCACACCAAGTCTGGGCCTGAAGACAAAGGGCGCATGCGTATCATACAAGAGATATGAGTGTGCTTGCATGTTCGTATACAAATGTGTATCTCTAAATACCTGCCCAAGACAAAGCAGCATCTGGTGTGTTTGCAGAAGACGAGTGTGTTTGGACTTGAGAGCAGCAGTGAGTGTATCACAGTAGTGACGAAGCTCATTGCAGCGTTGCATGATGAGAGCCATGGCATAGTGGTGACCAGCTGATAGCTGGTGTCCATGAAGGATGATTATCTGGGCCCGAGCTGTCACCTCCTGATCAACAGGGAATCACACCAAGGAAGGAGTCAGTTTTATTGGACGTACTATAAAAACTGAAAGATTCTGGCAACACTATACACATATACAGGTATATGCAAAAATATAGTACCTCCGGACATATTATACAGTTTAGTTATTTAAAGGAAATTTGAGTTAGAATTTGGTGCTGTAAATACACACTAAAATTACCTCATTTTAATTTAAATAGTAGCAGAGCAAAAAAAAAAAAGCTTAATTTTAATTAATGTTGGAGAAACACTGACCTGTGCATTGGACTCTAGATTGTTCAGCCTTTTGAGGGCCTGTTCTGTTTCAGCCAGACTGTTCGCAGATATGCATAGTTCCCTCTCCTGAGCTGTGAGATGCTCTAGACATAACTCCATCTAAACAGAAAAGAAAAGACTAACTATAAAGCAGACCTCTGTTAGATTCCAGAGGCATTAGTCACAAAAACACAAACATAGACAGACAGGTAGATGACAACCTTACCTCCTGAAAGCTTTGCTCATATCTGAGCAACTGGAGATACTGATGGAGCTTTAGATGATGCTTCTCAAAAAAGCCGTCAAAGGCAGACTCCATGTCTCTGAGCTGGGCGAGAAGCCTAAAAACACGAAGTGCATTCCCTTTGATCTCATTTGCTTCTCCTATTAAAGCTACTGCTCAGTAAGCATTAGTTTTACACTTTGGCTAGAAGAAGGACGGTGTAGATTACAATTTTACTTTGAAATATACTTTTTTAAAACAGGTACAAGACAAAAACTGTTGCTTGAAGATAATTTACCTTTGCACAGTCTCCCAGTCCAGCTTCACGTCCCACTGGGAGTCATCCTCCTTCGCAGTGGTCTCCAGGCTGGAGAGAAGATGACGACCCTCCTTTGACACCGACCTGATTGCATCCTTCCAAAGGAGGAAAAGATTGTAGCACATAACACTAGATTAATGTCAAAGTTTTGATATTACTAAACATATCTCAATGGAAAACATCAGTTTTCTGTACTTACTTTCAGTTTTCTGTACTTGTCCGTGTGCAACTCGAGGAGATACTCTATGGCTTTCGCCTCTTCAGGCAGCTCCGTCTCTGCCAGCTCAGTACCAAAGCCCTGTAGCATCTGTGCAATGTCTTTGACTGTTACAGCGAAACTTTCAATGGCCTGTATTGAGAAATGCAAACGCAAAAACAAAGCAATATGAGTGCATAGACAATTAATTACACTGTAGTATTCATTTGAGTAGGAAAAAAGAAGAATCTTTGACTCACTGTTCTTAATAGAGTTTTAACAGTAAAAAAGGGCCCTGATGTGACATATGCAAAGAAGCAAGACAGCACAGCCACATTAAGAGCATGCTGATGTCACTCTGGAGAGGTTTGAAAACTCAAGAATACTTTGGAAGATGACAGAATGTATATTGAATATCTGTAAAAATGTCAGCTCTGTCATAGAGGGAATGTAGAACGATAGATTTTTATTGTTTGACTGGACTGTGCTTTTGAATCTGGAGCTCACCGTCCGCAAAACAATCCAGTCACTGTGACAGTAGTCCAGAGTGCCTCCAAACTCTGACGTCAGCTGGTTCTCATCAATGTAGCGCAGCAGGTCTGTGACAGAACTCAGCATCACCACCTAAAGGTACAGACAGAAACTGAGACCTGACAGATGCTCACTTTATAACTCTTGTTTTAAAAGATATTTTTGTAGATGAGAAAATGTCCAAATACGTCTGCCATACTGAAGATGGTATGATCAACTACTGACACGTCTGTGTGGTCTGTAGCTTTCTGGCTAATGGGATTATTAGAACCATTTGGCATGCATAAGAGGTTGCTATAATTATTTAATAATAATTAGGTCAAAAGTTCATACTGAAATCAGTTCTCGGTTCTTGGTGGTGTTCACCAAAAAACATGTGACTTATGGAGCTCAAGGTTGTAATAAGAATGAGGTGTACCTCGTTTTGATGGGACACATGTTTGGTAACTGAGGAGGAGCTGCCTTACTGGCATTTTGAGCATGAAGTCCTCCTGGCTGAAGCGGAAGCCTATATCAGTAACAGTACGGTGGAAGAAGCTGGTAGGTCGGAGCACCAAGACCAGGTGGAGGTTCCCAGGAAAGGAAGCCTTGATGTGGATAAAAAAAAATACAATAAAATAAAAAACAGGGGTTAGTGTATGATTGATGACGAGGCATATTTAGGAGGACTCAGTATAAATCTAAACTTTTGTAGCTAACCTCACTATGTTGGACAAAAACAAATATATGAGCTTTTTTCCAGCATCAACATAAAAACGAACGTATGCTTTATAAGCAGAGGAAGAAGGAGAGAAAGGGGTGAATGTTAATCAGTAATCGCTAGAGTGTGCCACTCAAGCAATTACTGTCAGACTGATGAATTCAAGGTTCAGTCAGTGAAGACTGCTATTTACAGGCCTCTGGATTTCATCATCAGGTTATCTGAGGTCATTGCGTGTAGGAATTTCTGCTCGGGATCTACATTTTACCTCAAATATAAGGGCTGCATTTCACCAGCATTCTAGTCAAGTCTAACTGAAGATGTGCTGAAAACCACAAGTAACTAAGGCGTATTGCATTCGAACCTAAAGGGCAAGCAAATAAAATAAATGCCTATTTTGGGGGCAGTTGGCAGTTCGTCTTCGGAAGGTTGCCGGTTCGAGCCCCCGGCTCCGACAGTCTCGGTCGTCGTGTCCTTGGGCAAGACACTTCACCCGTTGCCTACTGGTGGTGGTCAGAGGGCCCGGTGGCGCCAGTGCCCGGCAGCCTCGCCTCTGTCAGGGCAGCTGTGGCTACCATGTAGCTGCCATCACCAGTGTGTGTGAATGGGTGGATGACTGAATGTAGTGTAAAGCGCTTTGGGGTCCATAGGGACTAAGTAAAGCGCTATACAAATACAGGCCATTTATATCTTCAGGCATAGGCAAGGTACTTTACATCGTTTACATTATGTAGCTTCGAGTGGTGCAGGAGTCAACTCTGCAGCAGAGTTATTTATTTGTTTATTTTATATGCATGGGACATTTACTTGTCCCGAATCGACCTCTTACCCTCAGGATGCATGCACTACAAAAAGTCATCAGTCAAACTACACAGGGGATCGCTCAGGTATCACACACAACCGACCGCATGACTAAGCACAAAGCGCGTTCTGCACCGCAGTGCTACACTCGCCAGCACCCACAGCTGATGCCCCCGCTGCATTCGCCCTGCCCGCCTAGTAACTTCAACTTAACTCTTCACATGATGGATTAAAACAAACCAGCGGCTTATTACCGGGCTCCTCCGGATCTTCGGCATTCGTCGCCGGTAAAAGCAATCGGCCATGGTATTGGAAGCCATCTCGGCAAAGTATAAGTGCCCGCCCGATCACTGATAATCTGTGCCAAGCTGAGGTATGCAGCTCCCTCCGGATGCCTGCCCACAGCCGCAGCACTGCTGCTGCCCGCTGCTGCCTCAGACAGCAGAGCGTGGCAGTACACTGCAACGTCTCCCCTCCCGCTCGTCTTCCTTATCCCTTCCTCTCCTCAGCATCCCGCGTCATCACTCAGTTTTTGCTTACTCACAGATTTGCAGCCCTATGCGACGGGACATTCGATACAGACCAGACCGGGGTCTTCTGCAAACTATGCACTACTCGCAAAAACATAAGAGAAAAATTAACAAATTACTATAATGAAAAAAATATTGCTTTAATAGTGCTATTCAGGTATTGTTCACGGTTTCAGTACCAGAGAGAGCAACTCCTAAATTAAATAGCAGCTTCTGGGCAACGTTGCAGCTTACAGGTGAAGATAAATAATGTATTTGTTCTGCACATCGATTAAGTTAGAAACAGTTTTTATGAAATAAAATATACGGAACTTACTGCTATCCTGGCAAGCGCCGTTTTGATAGATGCCCAAGTGTCCAGCCTTCGGTCTAAAATAATGATAAATTTGACTCCAGGTTGCCTCGTTCTGCAAGCAGTAATAGGCATTTGTATAAGTCTGTGCAATGATTGTGAATTTATTGTTTTAGAGCACACAGATACAAAATAAGCAAACATAAACAAGCACATATTTGGTACTGTAATTCCATATTATCCATATTATTCCATATTATCTAAAAATGTTTATACCAATCAAAATCATGTGTGAGGGAAAAGAAAGACCAATAATCTGATTTAAGCTTCCTTAATCTCTTGAAAGAATGAGGCTTAGAGGACACCAGAAAGGGCATTTGACCCTGAGATGATGAACGCTAAAGGCCAGTTCAGCTGTGCTCAGAATACAAGCAACTGAGGTTTTGGTGCACTGCAGTGAGTGAGAGAGTCATAAAAAAACGAGCAAGAACACACCGAGGGATGAGAGTGAGGTAGGTAAAAACTTTGGTTAGAGCTTCCTCTGGAATGTCACTGAAAGCTGAGCATTCTGGGAGAGTGATGATAACGCTGGAGTCTTCCCCACGGCCTCCTGGGAAGCACAAAAAGCAATGACTATCTTTCAAAGATACAAGATACATAACAGTAAGGAAATGATTAACAAAACTCACCTGACAGGTATGCTACCTGTTTCTCTATATAGCCTCCCACTTCCTTCATGCTCACAGGCACAGTCACCTCTGCAAGAAGGTCAGAAAAATCCAAGCTTTTAGGAAAGCAGTGCAAAAATATAAACAAGTAGTCACTTAAATGTAAAAAACAAAAACAACAAAACAAAGCATGGATTTGTTTTGTGCTTTATCCTTAGAACACCCGTTTGGTATGTATCTAAATTAAAATTAAGTTAGTTGCATAATTTTTTGTTTTCCTGGATAATACCACAGTGGATTTTCAGTGGAAATCAACCCATGATTGAAGTGCAGACTTTTAATTTTAAACAAAAATTTTATGTTAACTGTTAAGGGATTACAGCCGTTTTTACACATAGTCTCCCATTTTCAGAGGCTCAGCCTGATTGGATGGTTGAGGATTGTTTTTAATACTGAAAATCTTTTGTAGCCTTTACTGCAGCCACCTTCAGCTCCCGCTTGTTTGTGGGTCTTTTTATGTTCAGTGTTTTATTCTAATAACTGAAATGCTTGTTCTATTGGGTTGAGATCAGGTGACTGATTTGGTCAGTGTAGAATACTTTTTTTTTTCCATGAGCTGTTTCTCTCCTCCGTACTTTTCTCTTCTCATCACTGTGAGACAAAGTGTGCCGTATCATCTGTTCAAAGCTATTTTTGAATGAACTTGCAGACTTTTTTTAGATGTTTTGTGCCAAAGTCTGATCTGAACTTCCTGTAACAAGTGGTTTGCACCTGGTTGTAAGCGCTTTGTATTTTCATCCATGAAGGTGCCTCTTGATTGTACACTTTGACAAGGATACTCCTTACTCATCAAGAGTGTTCTTGACTTTGTTTGATTTTATGTAGTCATGTATTTTGAACATGGAAATAATTCTGTGATCATGCATTCATGGCTTTTTGGCCTCATATTTACAATTACCATGTAAAGCTGTAAAATACAAATTCAACACGCTGAATAAGGTTCAGATATTATTCCTGCTTCATTGTCATTTAAAAAAAAAACAACAACAAGAAGAAAATAGGTCTCATTTCACCATAAAACTGTCAGTCAAATTTCCAATTACCTTTTACTCTGAAAATGAAGGTCACAGTTAAACAGTTACTGCTATACTTTTGTTCAGCTCTTTGAATTCAAGCTGAAAGTCTGCACATCAATCACATCTGGGTTGTTTTATTTTAAATCTGCTGTGGTGGTGTGCAGAGGCCAACAAACTATGGGCCTAATCACATCAAAAAAAGTTAACTATGAGTTGCTGTTTATAAAGACAGTAACATAACACAATCACCTTTACATCAAGGAAGAAAAGAATGGCTCACTGAAACCTGACCAGCCTCTGTCTACTTGGAATTTTGCTGATGAATTATTAAACATCAGCATGTACAATCCATGGTCATGAACTTTCAGTAGCTGCGTCTGTGGTTAGATGTAAAGCCTGCATCTGAAGCCATCCTGTGAGGTGAAATTACAGCATCTGAAGTGATATTGGGGTACTTTTAAGTCTGCCTGCATATTTTATGCTCAGTGTTATTAGTGTTCTAGTCAGCCATATGTCCAGGAGGCAAACACACAGTCAATGAGTCATTGTTGTGTTGTGACTGCTAACATATGCTCACTTTTTTGTTACAGTACATCCAGTGGATCTAGTGGATGATCTCATTTATAGTGAAGCTTAATGGGGGGAAATAAGCAGCATCACCAAATAAAGCTTCCTGGCTTTCACTCCAATTATGACAAAACTGCATCCAGGAATATTACTCACATTATAAAAGGTGGTTATTTGTTAAAGCAATACTAAAGGTCACTGTGTGCTCATCTACAATGAACAGACATTAAAAATTAATTGAAGCTGCGAGAGAGAAAAATCCATCCAGAAAAAGATTAGAGAAGGCTAACCAAACAGAGGAAGAGTAAAGAAGGTGTTATTTTCCATGAGTCGACTGCAGTAACAGTGCCCGTCAGGCTGTCAGGGAGCAAGTAATGAGCTCTACTTCTACCTGCTGAATATTTGATGTGTTTCTGTAATAGAGAAGAGATAAGCCAAGCAGGCCCCTGCAGGACCAGTGATTGGACTGTGCACACGTAGATTCAGGATGAAATTACCGCCACACTGCAATAGTTATATAATGATCTTTATCTGATGCCACAACACACTCAGAAGGTTAGGACAGGTCTTAAATGAGTAGATCTTATATAATGTAAATTCATGATAAAGCACATTTTCCAACAGGTTAATGCAGCATATGTGGATATAAAACTGTGTGAGCAGGAAGAATGTAGAGGAGTGCATGATGCATTGGATTAAACCATGCAAATGTGTAAAAAGTTTAATGTAAGCAATTTTATTGTCACCCTAACATGTCCAGAGTACAAAAGTGTACACACTGCAGACTTCAGCTTTATTTGATCAAATGAGAGGTAGCCTGGGCTGCAAACTGCAGCGTGTTTAATAAACGTGCCAGTTTGTGGAAACACTGCACTCGCCCCCCCCCTCGCCCTCACCCTGCAAGATTACCAGCCTATCTCGTGACTGAAAGCACTTAAGAACACTGCCAAATAAAATGCCCTGTGGTCCTTCAATCAGTCCTTGTGCCTCACTGTACACCACTCAGGAAAATGTGGAAAATATAAAGCACTAATCATTGTGTACCATAACAACTATAACGAAATTTATAAATAGGTAAATCTTTGTGTACTTTACCAAAGTTATTCCTCTGAGGAAACACTGATTCTCTTTTATCTTGCGTCATGACCTTTCCAGGTGACATTAGGGTGAAAGTCAAATAACCTCTGTTTGCTCTTCTGTTCTTAGTCACAGAGAAGGAGGAATGTTTGCCAGTGTGCTGGGAAGCAGAGATTTGACTCAGACCAATCCTCTGAGTCTGCTTGCTGAGCTGAAGGCAGAGGAGCTTATCTCTATTGTCCAAACAGATGAAATCAGTGTTGATTTCGTACCACTTCTATATAAAGCAGTCGCCGCCACTGTTCTTTTCCATTTATTAATCTTTTATAATAATGAATCGCATGCTTTTAAACAACGATTGCTGGAGGAAAATGTCACGAGTGAAAATAAATCTCTACAAAATGAGGAGTGCCTGCAGAGCACACCCTTCAATATAAGATAGCAGTATTAATATGTTGATAAAATGTCAAGTCCAATGCACTAAAGCTAATGAAGCTCTTTAAATGTGACTTTCAATTTAACACTTACTAAAATGTTCTGTAGAGAAAAGAAATGTACCACTGGTGATTTCATAATAAAGTCCAAAAAACTGTTCATATTGCCCAGTTTATTTACACAGAACAGCAATTCTTAGTAAAATATAAAAAGGCTGATTCAATGCAGAACGTGCATTCTCATGGATGATATTGTAGTCTGATATTACAGAGTCCCAAAACGTAGACACACGTAATCTCTTTCAGAGCAAGAAATCCCCTCTTAAAGATACAAACAGCTTCGCAGTACAGAGTGGCCTAGCCTCATACTGCTTTTAGGTCATGAGTTATTTCGCTAAATGAAGCTTTAAATGCTAAGGGGATTAGACTGGTGGGTGACTGCATTCTGATAGAAAAGGGTAGAAGAAAATTAAGTATTAAAGTATTCTACCCGCTGGGATACAAGCAATCTAGATTGGTTTTAAACCAGAAAGGTCTGAATTGCAGAACCTGCACAATCACAGAAAAAGGCTTCGGATTGGAAGTCCTGGTGCTTTTAATATTCACTTTGAGGATATGTGACCTGCACCAAATACTTTCAGTGATTTTGTTAGAATTTGTTATACTGTGACTGTATTTATTCTGAATATAAGAATATATATAACTGGATATATTTGCTAATGATGTGCTACATGCCATTTTACTTTGTAGTGTTCAGTCATGAGCTTCCCTTTCATATTTTATTAATCTGTGGCATCTAGAACACAGCTGCCTCTGACTCTGCAGGTATAAATGCCATAAAATTATAGATGTCTGCATGAAACTGAGTGGGAGAGACATTCCAAATTGAGGCACTTAAAGCAGCTCAAGTGTCAGTTGAAGCTGAACCTATAAAAGGGTGTTTGAGTGTCAGCTGAGATTAAAGCGACCCATCAGAAATGTCAGTCAATACTTAAGCACTAAAAGCTTCTAAACAGTCGATGGGAGAGAATTTTTCAGAAACAGAAATGTTATTATCATTGTATTCTCAGTTATAAAGTTTGGTGTCAAGAGTATGGTGGAAGATTGCAAGACAAAACTGCTTATGGAATGCTAGGGGTAAGCCTAATAAAGAAAAATGCACTTTAGCATGTATCATTAATGATAAATGCATGATTAGTTTTGTACAGCAATGTACAATAAGGAGATTATGACAATCTCAGAGAATAAAGTTTAAATGTCATCCAGGGGACAACCATTTTTGCTTGACTTAGACAGAACTTTTCCATGCTGTCTGTTATTTCCACAACCCACGGCAGACATAAGGAGACAAAGTTCCATCAATTAGGCAAAGAACTCTCGCCTCCCAAAATCCAGGAATAATCTCAGGATCCTCTGGAGAAAGGTGTTCCGGTCACAGCAGGTGCTATATATGTTCATTCCATCACCTTCTTTGTTCAGTTCACTTCTGTAAGGCAACTTCAAAATGATGATTGGCAAAAGCATTAGGGTTTGGAGATGTTATTACTATGTATTTAGTTTTTTTTATTATGTTCAACCTTTTCCTTTCCTCCACCAAGTGTAGTAATTAAAATTGGGTGACAACTGTAAACCATTCTGTAAACAGTAAACTAAGGGTCAACATCCAAGAAAAATTACAAGCTGCATTATGTAATTTATAAGAAATCTATTCGTGTTCTGTTTGATTTAGTTGACAGTAATGGTTTGTTTTTCGCTTCCTGCACTCCCCTACACTGATCCAAAATCCACAGTCCTCGCATATCTAGGTTACAAATCCTTACTATGGAAGAATATCCATCTGTGATGGCCTAAAATAGCCAACATAATCCCTGCAATAGCTCACTGTTGAGGCAGAGATACAGGAAATGGCACATCAATAATATTTCCTAACCCAAGAGAGTGCAGCTCTCCTGTTACCTCCCATCACGTTTCTCAGAAGTCACAAATGAACACTGTAAATCAAACCAAATGCACCCTCCTGCTACACTGTTCAGAAAGCACCAATTTGAAATGTAATAATAAGGAATTAGTTTTAGAGCAGATAGAGGATTACATTCAAAAGCCTGGTGGTTACCACAAGTCTAAAGTGGGTTGTCAGCATCACGTGTACTCACGCTGCAGAGTGCTCTCTAGCTGGGAGCCTGCCTGTAGAAGGCAGCGGTAGCTCTCCATCTCCTCCTTGGACTCTTTCCTCAGCTCTCTGTCCTCCTGCAGTGAGGCTGGGCCCATTCCCTTCGTCTCTGACACGAGATCAGCCAGAGGAGAACTGACGCTACTTTTGGGAGGTAGTGACAGTATCCCGGGCCTCACATCCTCTTCACAGCCCCATGGCTCTCCATAGCCATTTATTTAAACAAGGAAAGTTTTCCCACCTCCCTCCGCGGGTCCCAAGATCCAGATGGGACAATTCCCCGAGGCTGCCGCTGGCTGTTCCTGACCTTGAGCTGCATAGAGCGCCTCCACACTGAGCAGCACAGCTACGACAGGAGAACTGTCCACACAGGCAAACAAAACACTAGTATGTTGTCTCGTTGTCGCCCCGAGCGAGTGCGAGGTTTCCCCCTCCACCCTGCCCTGCTCTCAGCAGCAGTCAGCTACTTCAAAACAAACACAGCTCCTCCATCTGGACACTGCTGCCTCCCTCTCCCCTCTGCACTCTCCCTCTCTCTGAACATTAATGCGTCAGCTCTGCATCGCAGGGCTCAAGAGTCCGAACCCGATATAGTGCCAACTCCCTCCCAACTTTTCTGCTCTCTCACACACACCAAGCCTTCAGCATGTCATTGACTAACAGTAGCCTGAAGTGTTAGGCTGCTTGGCTATCATGCTCATGTGCCTATTTCTCCAGTGTCACTATAATATAGATGCACAAACTGAGGAGAATAGCGCCATTGATAAAAAATTAAAATCTTCCACACCCTCAGCCAACAAGTTTGACCCTTGTGAAACAGCCTTTAATACACAACAATCACATTCAAACCGAAGAACAAATATGAAAGAGTGGCATTGTGTACATACTGTTGCAGTCTCTCTCTCTCAACCCAACTCCCCACAGCTCAGCCCACAACTCCCTGGAATAGATCAACTGCAGAGTGCAGAAAACGTGTAAATATGCATGTATGTAAATCTCTCCTATACAGTGACGGCGATTTAATGTTTTGTTTTTTTTAATCCGAGGCCATGCATGGAGCAGTGGGAGAGCAGTCACTCAGCTGATCCAGCTTAGCCTCTCAGCCCCCCCCCCCCCCCCTCTCAGGCACACACATTCAGATCTTCCATCAGACAAAACCTGCTGACACAACATGTGGTGCAAAGCAGCACAAAGCAGTTTGTATATCTTCAAAACATTCTGCTTTATTAAAGAACAACATCTGGTTTTTAATATAATTTTTTTTTCAAAGAGGTACATTCAGCTTGGAGGTTTAGAGTGTTGAAGCTGGAGACCCAAAAGGCTGGAGGTGGCAAGATGTCCCTGCTGTGCAGAACTGCTGCTGTGCCCACCTCCACCCCTCACAGACAGGGTCCGCAACCACAAAGCCTCTCGTGCTTATTTTTTTTTCTTCTTTTTTTAACATTTTGATTTTATAAAAAAAAGTGGCTGGAAAAAGGTTGCATTAAAAATACAATCCATTCTTTTTACTTTTAATTTAGACAGGCAAAATTAGATTTGAACACATTTTAAGCTTCGAAAATAGCATTTCTTTTTTCCATATATATGTAACTTAAAGGTTTATATCTGGTAACAAAGCAGGCAGCCCCTTCTGTGAATCATCTTACATCCAGTTATCTCTGGCACAGGTCTTTAGGTGACCAAACAAAACAAAAACAAAACAAAACCCCTGCTTTCCATATAAATCCTTAAAGTCCCTTAGGCCTAACAGCTGCATTTGCCATTGTGCAGATGATTTTTTTAAATTTTATTTTTACAGCTATTTAGGTTACAGTCAGGGAGATTTAATACACAGCATGTTTGAGCAGAGATCAGCGAAGCAGTAGTTAAAATCATCATAAAGACATATTCTATACAGATTGGCATCTAAACATAAATAATCAGTAACAATGATCGCTTTCAACTTCAACTTGCAGTTAAACCACCAGACAAAAAGTAGTGGCATTGGGTCCGAGGCTAATTTTTGGGATGCTGAATGTCTTCACAGAGGAGGGTCTGCCTGCCTTTGTGTAGATAAAATTGACTATTTAATGACACTGGCACAGTCTCACAACAGAGCTGTAGTAAAACAGGCCAACTAAAATGACACAAAGCAGAACACGCTCCACAATTTAAAACTGAAAGTAATAAAAAATATAACATTTGTGAGTCAAATTACATTTACTTAATAAATATGCAAAGTACACAATATACACTTGTGAAGAAAAGAAAGGGGGGGAAAAGAAACAAACCAAAGCATCATCAAAAGTGTCTGAAATCATGTAATTATGTTTAAATGGAATGTATGAAGCACTACACACAAGTTAAAGGAAGAAACAAGGGGCCGAACGGTCCACTCCAGAGAGTAGAGTCTCACAGTGGCATTAACTATTCCGATGAAGCTGGTTTTCTTTAATCCCCAACTTCAGCCTGACTGAGACAAAATAAGCAAACTTGTAAATGGCTAAGAATACAAATACCTCATTTAGGCTCTAGTACATGTGTGACATTATGTGTAAGGTGGTTACTGTTCGTGTAATGTTCTTCTCTGATATGTGCGTGTGTGCGCTCAGGCATATATTCATGTGCCTTGGTGACCATCTACACAATGCAGAAACCAGTTTCCTTAATAGTGCAGAAAATGTCTAACAGAACTACATCAGTAAGGTTTCAAGTAATCCTGGTTTACATTACACACAGGCATTTGTGGCTATTCTCACCCAGTGCATTTGCCCTACACTTGTGTCACACCCATACAACAAAACATCACTTTTAGGGCACGTGAGTGCGGACAGACTCTGATCGCATTGCGTTCATGTTTTTGGCTTCGAGCAGATGCTAACAATATATCTCTATACTACTGTACATATATTAACTTTCTCATTCAAATCTGACTCTCTTGAACTATCTCTGAGGTTGGAATATTGGAGGTGACGCTCCAAGCAATGTCTCATTGCCAGAATATCCTTAAAATCTCTAATGCATTTCTTAGCCTTACATAAACACACGCAGTTTTTGGACTGAGGGTTGATATGACCTCTGCTGACCCCTCATATCTTAGTATTCAATATAAATGGCATTACTAGATACAAATAAACATCTACAACCAGAAAACCACTTTAACAGTCGTTAAGCTGATCTGAGCTGGGCTGAAATCACATTCAGTAACTTTTCATCCCAAATGATTTGGATCCGTTGAGGAGTGTGTTTACTAAAATATTTGAAACAATTTAAAACTTAACAGTTGAAAAGTGTAATAACACTAAAGTAGAATAACCTCTGAAACTGTTGATAATATATTAAAAAAGCTTGTAGAATGCAGAGACTAAACGTTGGTGGAGTTGTGTTCTTTTGAGCCTTCTTTCATGCACATTTAGCATTCTTGAAGTGGATATTTCAGCTGCTTGTTAAAACAGCAGATGAATAGAGCTACTGACAAGGCAGCCATGTATGCATTCGCTTCTATAGTAAGGTACAAAAAAAAGAAAAAAAAAGAAAGAAAACTCATGCCTGGGGTCTAAGTAGATACTGTATAAAAGAATGTAGAGCACTGCTCTGTAAGCATGCATGAGAGGTGGCTGCTTTTTGAGGTTGGACAGCGAAGGACGGAGAAGGAGACACACAAGTCAAAAGACTTTTAAACCCTCTCAAAGGACCGAACGCGTTTCTTCTGATTTTTTTCCATCTCCTCCTTTCAGATGGCAGACGTTCTTCCTTGGTACGGGACCCTGAATGAGGTTGACGTGACTGTTATGAGTCCTCGATGCCTTTTAGTCGCGCTCCTTTAGATGCTTGTACGATAGTGGCATTACTGCTGCAATCTGAAAAGGATTGGGTGAGCAGATGTTACCTGATGTCTTCGTCATAAGTTCATACCAACAAGAGGACAAGGACGAGACACCTTGAAATCACACCCCAAATGAATAAGCAGTGATTAACAACATGAAGGTCACTACAATGCCACCGGTTTCCTCCACCAGATTAAAAAAGAAATTAATAAAGGAAATGATCCCGATTTGATCCAAGTCTACTGAATTTCTGAAGCTCAGCAGAGACACTAAGCAAATACAGAAGGTTAGTGCTGACTCTTTGTTTACCTTGATGTTTGTAGGAGGGATTCCAATGATGGCTACAGGGAAAGTAGAAATGTGAGTTAAACTCTGCAAGCTGTCATACAGTCTCTTTCTAAAATTGCGCAACCAGAGACGATGGTCAATAGTGACGGATATGTGCAACATTCAGTCCTTCATCCAGGGGGTGGACAAAAACTAAATGTAAACACCTAAGGATATTTAGCACAACATCACAACACAATGGCTGCTTTTCATTATTCGCGGTGTTTACATTTTTTTGTGTTTGGTATTTTTTTCGTCTACCCCCTGTCATGAAGTAGCATTTGGGCAGAGCTTATGCCAACATCACATCATGCACCGAGTCATGCAATGCACTCACATATAAAACAGTAAGCAGACAGCCACGACCAATTAGGGTTTGGATATACACACAGAAGACAGTGACCACGACAAATGATTAAACCACATTGTTACAAACAGCACATATATTTCAGAAAATGGGGCCAAAATCATAGGCCAGCCCTGCTGTTTCACACTGTTGGGTAAAGAGGATGAAACCACCACAGACACTTCACACACAGACACTCTTACAAGGTCCAAAAATGCGAGAGGCTGAAATAAAAATTTGGATTTGAAAGCACATCTGCGCATGCAGAAAGGTAAATACAAGCTGGGCATCGAAAGGGAGGCTGAAAGGAGCACGAGCTTGCACAAAAAAAACAAACAAAAAAACAAAAAACTTTTGAAAGATTAGGTCAATGGATGCTTTCACATATCAAGTGAGTGCACCATTTGGTCAGTTTAATAGAAATGATTAAACAAAACAAGAGGCATGGGAAAAGTGCATCTCTTCAGCCAGCCAATATGAGCCTAACACAACACACAAGAACACAAAGAGTCTAAATAAATGCGGCCTTTATGCTACCGTCTTTGATTTCCTTGTTAAAACTCAAAGTTAGAGATGAGAGAGCTGCTGGACTGGTTGACTGGGGGAGCAAATCACTGATTGGCTTAAATGGCCTGAAAGTTGGCTGGTACCTGTTTAACTGACAGTATTGGACTCATCTGAAAAGGTTCTCATGAGCAGGGGCCTGGCTGACGACCGGGGTGACTGGATGCCCCCTGCGCTTGACTGAACCAGCTTCTTCTAGAAGGGTGAGGCAAGAGACACCAGTGACGACACTACGCTGATAATCACATACATACTTTGCCTTTCTCACCATCTTGTGCTCTTTTGCACACAGACATAAATATATAAACAAAGAACAATTAAATACATTCAGAAAGACTTCAAAGTAGACATGTAGACAATGAAAATTAATCCAGGAGCCATTTTAGACAACCCTTCTAGGAATGATCCGTTTTGGAAGCCCTTTAGTCGACTTTTTAATAGGTTCAAATAATATAGGGTTACTATTCTTGCAAATTTCACAAAATAAGTATGTCTTAAGACATATACAAACGCACACTCACACAAACACACACACACACACTGTCAGGCTTGAGGATCCAGGATGAGGTTGTGAATTTGGGCCTCATGCAGGTACGTTTGGATGCTGTGATGTGCTGCAGCCACCTGACTGGACATGCGAAGGCAGCAGGCAGTGGAGCAGCAAAGGCAGCTGGGAGGAGACACTGACTGATACAACTAGGCAGACAAGCATGGCAGACTAACAGCAAGTTTTTAGCATGGACAACCTGTCCTACTCCACACTGCTGGAAGAGATGGCAGCGTGCCATTCTTCCCAGTGTCACAAAAAAGAAAATCCCTCAAGTCAAGGTTTAAAATGGTGCCTTCCAAGGATAGCATTCCTGATATGTGACACAGTACATCAGAAATTTGAAATGTCTGACCTAATCTGTCCAAGCAAATTGGACTATTAAAATCTACAAAACAGCAGCCTGAGTTATTATAGGTGAAGAAAGGAGTCGAAACAGTGGGAGAGGAAGGACACAGAAGTAGGAAGCAGGCAAGTGGTGCACAGACACAGAAATTCTGAAGTATAAAAGCTGACAAAGAAAAAGAGACCTCAGTCACTCCATGAGAAGCTGTGAGAGCTAGCGGTCTGTGACAACATGAAGATAGTGGATGTCCCAGAGGAAGGAAGGCGATGTTTCATCTTTAGGGAGGATTGTCCAGAGAAGTAAGAGAGAAGGAAATAAGAGGGTGAGATACTTATGAGTGTGTTAAAGAGCAAAGCATTAGCACTAGTTAGGAAAAGTAGGAAAGGTGAAAAATGAGCCTAAAAAATAAAAATATGTGCACCATACGTACGCAAGTCCTGAATATTGTACAAATCTGCAAGTTATGTGGCTCTCCACAAATATGAGCAAAACTTCTCATTCAGTTTATTACTTCTCCCCCATCCAAAAAAGGAATAAAAATCAAGTCTAGACACAATACCAAAAAACCCACAGAAAAGAGCAAGAATACCACCAATCATTTCCATCTGCTTGCAAACACATTAGAGAGCCCACTGAAATGACAAAATATGCCTCTGGCAGACTTCTGGTGGAAGTTAAATAAAAACAGCCTTCAGAAATAATTCAACAACAGGCATAATTTTAAAGATGCACAGACACTTAAAAAAATTATCTCTTGGTACACAAAATATGTTTTGGGGGTGGTTGGCTTGTTTTTTTAGGTTTCTTTTCAAACCCTTTCTTCTCTCATTAAACATATCTCTTAAAACTCTCATAGCTTTTGGCAAACATGTGCAACATAATATATGACAAGCTAACCGACCCCCTAATATAAACCTGCATAATGTACGTCATGCTTTAAATAGCCAGCAGAGGGCTGTAATAGATCAGATATTTGTGCTTTCAAACGTCTTTTTTCCACTTCTGAATAAGGTCAGATGTAATTTACCCCTCCCACCATCTTCTTCCCAATGATCTAACACCAAAGCAAAGGAAGTGTGAAGAGAGGCAAACAGCTCTGTAAAGATCTGCATTGCTCTATGTTAGCAAAGCCATGCAAATGTTACAATCAGCAATCGCATTAAAATTCCTTGATTTAAATCCTTCCCTGAACAGTACTTCATAAACCTCTATCAGTTCAACCTAAAATATATTAAACATATGCTCCATCAACAAAAATAACCATTAGCAAAAATAATAATTAGAAAAGAACGAATAAAGGGAAGGGAGAGAGAGAAAGAGAGGGGGAGAAAAGAGAGAGGGAGACAGAGAGAGAGAGTTATAGCACTACCTGTCGAGCGTAAGGGCCGCGGGGCTTGCGGAGCACCACGTAGAGGATTTCTGGCAATAGGCTGAGCAGGATGAGCACGATGATGACCAGCCAGGCTGACACCGAGCTCAGCATGTTGGCAAACACAAAGTATAACCGTTGCTGTCTCAGGAAAGGCCTGGGGGAGAGATGACACTTCAGTTTATACTGTCTGGAGGAGATACATGTTTGACTAGAATGAAAAGGCCAACTAAAATGACTACAATAAGATTTGTTTTTTTGTTTTTTTTAATCCTCAGTTGAATTCTAACCATATTACTCCTCCCCAGAAGAAGCTGAAAAACACATAGAAAGCCAGGGAACCCCATATCACAAAGTGGTTTATCCATGTCCAGTGCCGTGTATCCAGAGCCAACTAGAATGTTGGAGAAAAGAAAGTAGTAAGAGATCTTTTAAAACACATATAAAAGAACTTTGCAAAAGACATGACTAACAAAATATCTACTTCAAACTCATATGTCCACTCTAATGATAGACGTTTTATAAATGTCAAAATAAACAGGGGTAGAGCTTACCTTTAGTGTTACAGTGAAAACAAGGATGGTGAATACAATCGTTCCATATGACCAGTTCCCAAAAGCCTAGAGTCAAAACAATAAAACAATCAGCAGTTGTAGTTAGGAGACTGTAGATATGAAACCTGTTTAGAAGTGGATTTAAATCAAACCTGGCCATTATCCTGCAGGGCTGGGTTGCTGAACAAAAACCAAACACCAAAGAAGAAGACCAAGCCGTGGAAGACTCCCAGTAATGTCCAGTAGAGAAATGGTCCCCACCGTAACATGGCATTCTTACCGATCTGTCTAAAGATTTGAAAGAGGAAAATTAACAAATTTATTTACTTACTGTGTCTTTGTGTAACATTTCCTGTTTATCACACAAAAGGACAACACCATTATATAACATATTAATGGTGGCCAAAAAAGTTACTGTGTAAATACAAATGAGCTACCATCAAAATTAGTTAACTCAACTTCACCAGAAGAACTTTGTAACCTGTTCATTAAATATTTATTTTTACTTTTTTTTACTTTTAAATTACGCCTGAACCCAAACCAGGACTTTATTTAGTAACAATATTGTATTGTATAGTAAAAGTATACAATATAATTCTGTACCTAAATTCAAAATAAACACATTAGTCTCCGGATAGTGTTACCAATTCTTTAAATAGTGAAGTGTTGCACAGACACAGAAATCCTTCCAAGTCTAGATTTAAAACCTAAGAAAAGAATCTCCTAATCTCCATTACTGTGGGATTTTTGATGAAAGGACAGAACATAACAAGCACATCTACTTTTATATCCCAGTTTACCTGTAGAGGGTAGCATTTTCCAGGAGCATCTCAATGGAAATATGCTGTTCGAAAAGACTGTAAGCCAGGATGGGCATAGAGGTGAAGCAGATGTTGTACATCGTCAGATAGGCCGCATCATACAGGGGCTGGGGAGGATGGGAGCAGGAGGAAAGGTTGACGAGGGAAGGGTTGGTAAGGAGGAGGAGGGGTTAATATCACAGAGAGGACACAACTCATACACACAACCATAACTTGAGCACAGAGCACGTCATGAGCAAGCTTATATACATCTTTCATGTGCTTGTGAAAGATCTATATCAGAGACCAGTGGCATGATGGGGAAACCAAAAAAAAAAAAAAACAACAACAAAAGAAAAGAAAATCACCTTCACCTTTCACACAAAAATATAATCACTCGGTGATCTTAAAAAGGATGACAGATGTCATAAGAATAATAAAATGAATCCTTGTGCTCAAAAGAATTTCCATAAGATTTTTCCCCTATTTTAATTTTTTTTCTAAGACTAGGAAAACAAACAAATGCCACCAGGATTCCAAAATATCCATATTGTGTCATGGTGTATTCGTGGTGGCACAACATGACCGGCATGAGTTTTGCCTATTTATATTGTATGACGATAACAAAGTGCATACATCCCAGGGACAGTGAGGAAAGGGGATTGTGAGGACAAGAGCTGAGCAATCGGGAGCACACAGAGGTGTGATTTTAGGAAACACTACTTCCTTTCATGTTCAGAATGTCTTTGAACCTCAATGAGATATACTTACTTGCTGGGAACAGCCGCAGAAGAACTGGTACAAAAACTGTGGTAAGATGAAGCAAAGATTCTGCAGGCGAACAGAGAATGAAAACAGGGTCATACAGAGTTCAACCTAAAAAAATCAGTCTCGCATGTAAGACTATATGTGTATGAGCGTGTGTGTATCCATCCATTTCCTTCTGCTTATCAAGGATTCAGGATTGCGGTGGAGCTAAAGGTTGTCGGTCTATGGCTAGACTGACAAAAAGAGACAATCACTCGTGCTCACGTTCACACCTGCCAATTTAGATTGTGGGAAAGCCAATGTATACAGTGAGAGGCCACGCACAAGCAGGGAGAACATGCAAACTCCAGTCAGCCAGTGGATCCAAACACAGAATCTTCTTGTTGTGAAGTGACAGTGCTAACCACTGCACCAGTGTAAAGATACCAAATGGCTTTTGGTGGGTACTAGATGTTGACCAATATAGGATTTTTAAGATTGAAACTGGTATTTACTGATTTACAAATCCAATGTATGGGTCAATATTTCTTTTCATTCAGGCACACGAAATGCCCACATATATCACAAACCTTTTTTTATCTGACAAAATGTAACCATGCAGGTTAAACATTAGCTTGTTTTATTTCCAAATCAAGATGCTGATTAGTCATTTACACTCTGAGCACCTGATCGTTGTGTTTGTAGCATTCCAAACATGTGTTTTCACAAAGGGGAAGTTACAACTGGTGGAAAACATTGAGACCCATATTATGGTCATGTTATGCTGATACTGACATATCAGCAAAAAGCTAATATCAGTCAAACAATATATCTGTCATGCTCTAGTGGGTGCTCCTAGTGCTCCTGGACACAGAATCTCCACTTACCTTATAAAAGAAATACTGCACCAGGTGTGCAATGCGAACATAGTAGAGATGCCCATGTCCCAACAAAAGTTTCTTGAGGTGCTTCAGTTTGGGGATGGCATAATCACTGTTCCTCACCGCCTGTCGACCCTCTTTCCCCTTAATGCCTGAAACACCAAGGCCCAAAACAAATTACACATTTCTGCACTCCACTACACATAGAAGAGTAATTAAAGATGGCTAAATCAGCTTCAGCATCACATCATCACATTTCTTACCAATGCCTACATGAGCTTCCAAAATCATGCTGACATCATTGGCTCCATCTCCAATGGAAAGGGTGATTGGGCTGCCTTTGGAGTTCTTCACCATTTTAACTATCTATAGATAGATTGATACAGAGGCACAACAGCTGAATAAAATCAGAAATAATCTTTCACTGTGAAAGAAATCAATTCAGTTTTATTTCTCAGCTTATTAAATCACTGTTCTGACCTGTGCCTTTTGTAAGGGAGCCATGCGGCAGCAGAGCACAGACGTGCAGTTTTGACATATCTGTAGAAATAGGTCCTTATAGTCATGTAAGTTGTTTTCAGAGGATGAGTTGAGCACCATTGACAGAGTGGCTCCATCTACTATAAAACCATAATCCTGGCTGGACCAATTCCTGCAATACAGAGTAGACAAAATAGTTTAATCGTTACTAATGTTTTTGTTTTTTTTTTAAACTATTGCCCCACAACCCCCTAATAAAAAGCCAAAAAAATAAATAAAAATCAGAATAATGTCAGTACATAGCACACAGGCTTTTGTAATCTAAGGTGCCAACCTGGCAACATGTGTCTTTGCTGGTGGTGCATCCTGTACAGTTTTCTTGTGGTACTCGAGCAAGAGGTCATGCAGTCGGTCCTCACGCCTTTTTCCTGGAGACTCTAGAGTACGCACTGTTAGCTCCAACAGCTCTGTGTTCCTCTTGAACAATCTGCAAGCATAGCAGGTGGATTTGGCCGTCTCCATCTTGTCTCCTGTTAAGACCCACACTTTAATACCTGCTCCCTGCAGAGCCTCCATAGTCTCTGCTGCCTCCTCTTGAAGACTGTAGAATAATAAATAGAAAAGGATCATTATGACTACTAGCAGCAAGAATGCCTACAATTAAACCAAAACAAAAAAAAAGCTAAGCTAAATTACCAAATTTCATGTCATAATGGTTTGGGAAGGCGTGGTCCTTTAAAAGTGTGAGTGTTTGTGTATTAAATGATGAATAAATGGTGATTCAGGAATATGTTTACTTCCTTTGTTATAGGCAATGCATGTGTTTTAGACCTAAACTTTTGCAATTTATGCAGTCTATTTTTAAAAGCTGGAATCTTTGATTGTAGGTCACAACTTAACCACAAGATGGCAGTGTGAGCTTAAATTAAAACGCTCTAAAAAGAAGGGCTTTTAGCTGATATCAAACTAATCAGATGAAAATAGAAAGCCAAAGTCATACATGGTGAAAAAAGTGACAGTTGATGACATTTAAAACATCCCCAAAGGGAGGAATTAACTCATTGCAGCAACATAACAAAGAGCAAGTCCAGACAAGGCTTGGTGATATGCTCATCACAGGCTTTTGCACTCCTTTTTGTGCTTTTGCACTCACTCCTCTTCCTTTTGGCACTGATGTTTATTAAGGGGCAAGAACAGCACAAGTATGTGGATTTAAGGATATTCAGCAGGTTTCAACACGAAAAACTACGTCCAGATGAACAGAATCAACATATTTGGGGTTTCAACACAGCAGTTTCACAATTAAGAGCATCACAGTTATACATTTTGTGTGAGCACCCACCGATCTTCAACAGCAGTAGCTCCAATTAGATTCATTCCAGTCTCCACTTGGTTGTAAACAGCCATGAGCTTCTCCTCTCTGTCCTGCAGAGCCAGTCTAGCTTCCCTTAATCCTGAATCTACCTGGTCATACTCCTCAGCAGTAAGATGTTTGTAGGCCACACACAGTGTCCGGTAACCATCCTAAACAGTAAAATAGCAGCTGATGTTATAAAAGCCAAAATGTTATGCAATGAAATCATTCCAACAGTTGGAAATTTAGGAAAACGAGATGTTTTCCACCACGTACTGTTGCATTACGCTCCACATGCATGCGTATCTTTTCAACTTCCTCCTGTTTGACTCGGGGGAAGATGGAGGAGTCGGCTCCCTTACAAAAGAGCAGTGTTTCACCTGGGCACGAAAAACACACTATTATACAGACACCCAGCATCAGGGATGTGCTGGCCAACGCTATTTTATTAGCATTCCAATAACGTTGACAGTAACCTTAAGCTCACCTGATATTGATCTGACGATTACACTCATTCGCCTTCTGACTGGGTCAAAGTTCAACACATGAAGCAATTCATACCTAAAGGATGTACGCAGAGGAAATAAAAGATGTAATTTAAATACAAACAATAACTGAGATTTTAAAAAAAGAAAAGACATTCCAAGAAATGACTAACTTACATTTCAACGTCATTTGTCCTGTTGAGAATTTTCATGGTTTTACTTTCGAGGCCAAGAAATGTGAAGCCGTACCTGAGATCGAGACAAATCAAAACACAAATGGCTTTTATGTTCTCAATAAATATTATAACGAAATTATACCAGTTACATTTTCCTTAGGTTTATCAATTCCAACTGTGTGCTTGTCAAATAGCCACCTGAAATCACTGAGTCATGACACCCAACCTCTTACCTCATTGCACCCTGGACCAAAGCAATCTCATCAGGTGAGGAGGCTATAAAGCCCCTCTGCTCCTGCAGTGGAGGGACCACTTGTCCATCTACCATTAATCCATCCACCTGGTCTATCCGTCCATCTTGACCTTGACCCTGCTCTGTAGACTCCTTTACCTGGACTGTGTGGCACAGGCACAGGGCACGCAGAAACAGCTCTTCCCTTTCCTATGAAAATTACGTAAACGTGGCTTAATACTGTTAAAAAAAAAAATGTACGGCTTTACAAGTAGAAAATTCATTCATAAACCTTAAAATAAATTCATAAATCTTTTTTTTACTTAATTATTAACAACCAAACAAGGAGCTATATACAGTAGCTGGAGTTTGGATAACGCCTAGAATTTATAACCAAACTGACCCCTTATCAGCACAAGTAATTAAGTGCAATAGTCTGTGAAGTGTTATCAAGCACTCGTGTCAGGAGCATGCAGCTCCTTCCCTCCGCTATGTTATAGCGCATATGTCGACATGTCAAGGAGAATGTACCAGGGTGACCAATAAAGGGCCTTTCTGGGCATCGAGCTATGTAATGGCCATATGTTAATCCTTGTATGACTTTTACAACAGATGGCGGGACACCACAACACTCACCCTGCCAGCTTTCTGTTGTACTGTGTTCATAGGTCCATCTGTAACGCAGAATCCGTCCACTTCCGAGCTCGCATCCCTGTACTTGTATTGGTGGCCATCAATGCAGCACTCTATGAACTCCATGTTATTCTGAGTTAGGGTCCCCGTCTTGTCTGTGAAGACGTACTCCACCTACAGGCAACATGAAAATAAAAATGACACACACTTCCAAAACCATAAGAATTCAGTTTCTCGTTTAAAAGCCTCCAACAATAATATTAGGCAATTACTTCCCGGAGGAAATTACACTGCATTAATCAGTTTAACGGAGCATCACCTTTAACTCAAATGATCATCTGGCAAACCAAGTGTGACTGATCTATGGCAGCGCCCTTTAAGTCAGCAGTGCCATAATAAAAATGAAACAAGGAAAATTCATTTTAAAGAAGCACTTACATTAGTCTCGGGTAGAAGTTTTGCTTTTTAAAATACACAAAATTCAGTATAAAATATAAACTTGTTTGGATGGAAAACTACATCATAGTGCTAGTGATTGTTCTACAGATTACATCTGGACATCGTTCAGAGATGCTGGAGATGAAATGTTCAGGAAAAGCTTTAGAGTTTTTATAAACAATAGAGGAATTTAGTTAATATAATTGAAAATTTTTGGACACAGAAATGCAGAGTTTACAGAAAGCATAATGACAGATATTTCTGACCTGTCCCAGCTCTTCATTGAGGTCCGAGGTGTTGACCAGTGCCCCTTCCTCAATTTCACTGTCAAAGAAATCTTTATCCCAGGATATGAAAAACGATCCCAAAAACTTCTGCATTTCAACGGTCACATACATGGACACTGGAATGATGAAGTTGAAGAGCACCATGAAGGACAGGAAGTCGGTGAACATGTTAAGGTACTGTTGGTAAAAAAACAAAGAGGCACATAATATATTTACACATATATAGAGAGATATATATACACACTGTATTTATATGTATAGAGAGAGAAAGAGTGAGTTGCGGTTTGCATCATTTTCTCCATAACCTAAGCAATTCTAAGAAACCATTCTGCAGTCCTAGACGTCACTGTTTATACTTGCAACAAAAATGAGGAAATGGCAGTCACAATGTTGAATGCGGGCTAAAGCAGAAGGTTAACAGATGACATGAAACGGACTACATCATATGGCAACAGTGGCCATTTTGCTCATTTTATAAGAACTTTAAAACTATGTATAGAGTTCCCTCAGCAGCCCTTTAAGGATTATAATAATTACTATTGAATTAACATAGGCCTCAGTATGTATGTATGTATGTAGTACACAATAACAGTATGATGAAACTTATCTAACAAGCCATATTAGCCATTTTTCTTGCAACAGCTGTTCTTCTAGTTCTGCTTTAGACATGTTTTATTTTCCTCAGTCACTTTTCCTTTTTTTTCCTATAATGTTTGTTTTCATTAGTTTTCTAAAATGCAAACTCACCAGATTGGTTTCCTTTTCTTTCAGAGTTTTCTCGTTGTACCAGGGCTCATCCTGTCCAGGCTTGCTCTGCCATACATACTTAAGTGTAGTACACACTAAGGCCTTGCTCACTAATATGCAAAGGTAAACCAAAAGGAAGGCATTGATAGACCTGTAGACATAAAAACTCAAATTAGTGAGTATCAAATGTATTTTTTAGACTTGTTTTATACATATTGTTTTTCCCTGTAAACTTACTTTTCCACAACAGAGCGTTTCTGAGATTTTCCTTGGTAGTTAAGAGCCATCTTTGTCTCCATGCCGGTGTAAACTGCAACACCTTAAAAAAGAAAATAAGAAAAGACATCAGTCTTTAAGATATCGAGCCATCTTTAATATGGTACCAGTAAAAAAGCTATTATTGACTTACCACAGATGCTTTGAGTGTTCTTTAAAGTTGCTCCTTTCAGCAGGAGGTTTTCTGGGCCCAGTGACCTGCACAATCACATCAGTAGATCCACCTATTTAGTCATACAGTTGCTGTGGAATCCACACCTCTCTATCCTCTAAATGGAAACCTGGCAGGGAAGCTGGCATCCACTCTAATATACGCAGTGACAGTACACAGTATGCCTGCAGTCTGGGCTCACACCAGTTCCAGTGTTCTTGAGAAGGACACTGGCATTTGTTTATATGGTCATTACAAAGCAGTCAATGATAAATGCCTGTGGGAGTGCTTTGGAAGCAGTGGCTAAATCCCTGCCAGTCTGTTTTTATTTTAATGCTTGACTGCTATAAAGGATCAATGAAATAATGATTTGCTGGTTATGTAAAGGGAAACAAATAAACAACTGTTTAGATTTTGTTTCTTTAAACTATGCAGACTTGGTTGGACACGAGTGCTCTCACCTTAGCGAAGGCTCCTCATTGTTTTTGTAGATGTGCATACGACCGACAAACCTGGAACACAACGGCATATGCTCAAACAGATGAAGTGATTTGTGAGCAACTATTGTGTTAAGAGTGGAAGAGATCTGAACTTGAGGTATTCGAATCTTTTCTGAGTTCATTAATTACTCAAAGCTAAATATTCATTGACCTTAAAATCTAGAAGTTTAGAGTACTGCCTAATACTTGTAGTCAGCCATATTGTCGCTTTCATTAGCTCGGAATATTCACGCCTTCATCTTCAGGTATGATTTTAAATTATAATAGTTTCACTGCTTGCCCCAAAGTTGACCTATATAGACATATTGTCTTTAGACATAGAACTACACTTAAGTAAGAATTAAGTTCGTCTTGGAGAGACCAAGTTATTATCCCATAAATGCACTATGGCTTGCCGAAACATTTTTTTTTAACAATCTGCATGTTAATATCAGAGTCATTGAAGACATTTTTTTAAATCTGGCATTAAGTTAATCCACTCCTCAGCAGATCACAAGCACCACATGCTTGTAGTGTAAATCCGTTGGGACCACATGATGATTGCCTACTTGTAAAGGTCAGGCTGTGGCTGTTCGCACTCAATGGTGGCGTTGAGAGATTCCACATCGCGCTCTGTGTCTGGCACTGTGTAGTGTGTCTGGACAAGTAGAAGAGGCAGACCGAGAAATAGCGTGAGCGGTGACCAACTTAGGTCATTGATCGCTTTAACTTCCACTGCTTCTCACTCACACACAAAACGGAAAATTAAGAAGGAAAAAATACCAATACACTCGAGCACAAACAGACAGGAACACAATTTTGGCAACTAAACAAAAGTGAAACCTCTTTAAAGTGAGACCAGCATTCAATGAAAATAAATCAAGATTCCCTGAATTATAACTACACAATTATTTTAACATGTATCTAGGCAAGTGCAAATGCATTCTTTACTGTTCTTCTACATCCACTCCTCCTCTCTTATTACCTAATATTAATCAAATGAACGCACATTAACTATAACTTCATCTGGAACTACTTTTAATTCAAATTCTTCTATGCAAAACGATTGAAAAGTAATACACTTATCTTACTTTATGATTCGATTCTCCATCCAGACTTGCTGTGGTAACAAAACATGTGCCATCATCTCGGCTAGACTGCAGCAATATTAAATCACAGGGAAAGGTCTCGTCTTCCTCCACCTCCAAAACATCTCCCACCTAGAGAAACACAACCAAAGACCATTTGTGAAGACACGGTGTGCTTTCTCCCTCTTTTCAGAAGAATCGCGCACAGGATGAATGGCAGAAGTTCAAACAACTTTAAATTACTTTTATCACTAAGAAGACTTATAAATACATATGACTGCCAGGTCCCTGTGAAGTTGTTGTGATCAGTGAGTAAAAACCCAGATACTAAAAGTGAAAACAAGAACAATCCATAATCTTCTTTGAGCTCAGGTTTGGACTGCCAAGCAGTGACAAAAACCTGCCTGTATTTTAAATGTTTATTTTAGCAAAAGTAGCTAGCAGTAAGCTTATGTTGGCTCCTGTGCTGGGAACAGCTGTTTTATACAACGCATAAACAACACATAACAAAGCTTTGGTATTGACAGCTGTATGTCGAGTGGTGTCAGCTGTACGAGCAGATCTCTACCGTAATAAAGTTAAATAAATAAATAAAAGATGACCAAATACAAAATTTGTTCATTTTAAAATCCTGAAAGCTACTTAAAGTGAGCCAGCCAACTATAGGTCTTTAAAAGTAGAATGCACTGGATAAATAAGTTGCCTTTACAAACATGTCTGAGCATCAGATCAGCTCAGGAGACTATGTTCTCCCTTGTGCATATATCCCAAAAAGTCCTGTATAGCTGCCAGCAGCCTTTCTCTGCATATATATTGGAGGAATTATTTTATTTTTCACTTCAGCTAGGATGCATCTGCTGCTACAAAGTACCTTGATCTTCTCACTCTCTTTTTGTATCCTCCGGCCATCTTCAAGCACTGTCACTCGGTACTTATTCACCTCATTGTCAGCCTTGTGCCGCAGCCAGTCCTCATATCCCTGTGGCAATATATCAAAATCAGAATAGCATTGCTTAGCACAACAAAAAGTAGAAACCTTTTCCATGACATCTGTACCTATGGGACACTGACAGTTATAACTGATGTCAGAATAAAAAGGCACACAGTACAGCACTAGCTGTCAAACTAAGGGGTGTTCCCTGAATGTTTTACGGCTTCTTAATGGTGAAAGAAGTTTCAGCAGACTACAAGCGGCATCCGTCATTTCCATGGAAGAGTATAAAACATGAATGTCAATTCATACAATTAAATTTCCACATCCAGCATGTCATCATTACGTATAGAAGTGCCTACAGCAGCAGAATGAGATGGTGATTGTCCAGTAGTGCAGAGAAACAGTATAAAATGAAATAATACTGAGTCAGGTAAAAAGATAATTTCAAAGGCTGCAGCAGCAAGAGCCACAAAACCAAGTGTGGACTTTATGAGGTCTCTAAGATAGTGATGGATATGGAGGAGATGAGAATAGAGGGGTAAACCAAAATGTGTGCCAAGGCTGAGTGTGAGCCAAAAAGCAGGATTACAGGATAATAGGAGGATCAAGTCTGGTTTAGTGATGCAAAGATTCTTATTCCTATTATTATTATTATCCATATAATTATTCAGTCAAAAATACAAACAATAATGAAGCATCTGCCATATAAATTAGTTTACACAACCAAAAATGTGAGGTCTTGGTCTCTGTTAAACAAAAATTTCACTTAAATACATGAACATTTTATATAAGGTTATCGAGAATCATTTAGTTCTTAACGGGCTTCTCGTTATTCTTTTCCATGTGTTATATCGTCCTTTTCTGTTGCCAGTGCTTTGCCACACTCAGTTTGCATTAATAGGATCATCCCTCTCCTTCATCCTGGACTCAGTTTAGTTCAAAAGTCAGTTTGAAATTATTTTTCCAAACTTTCTGGCAGGAAGTATACAGCCCGAGAGGAAAGACCTATTTAAGCATGAGTAACACCTTATCTTCACCATCTCATTCACCGTCTTTATGTGTGGAGGAACTGCCTGAGCCTTGTTCACAGAACTCCACAGTATAAACCAGTGTGAAAAAATATACTAACAGCACTACCGTGAATGAACACGGACATGTGTTATCAGTGCACCCCATATATTATTGTAAGGAAATCCACCCATTATTGTGCATTTCAAAGCCGCAGCTGTAGACTAACTAAAAAGCCAATCTTAAAACAATACATCTAAAGCTGGGACAGGGAAGCAATAGAGTCAAAGAAACAGATACTCCCCTTGATAATTTGTACCTCTGAAATAGACTCTCTCTCTCTTCATTTGCTAACACTCCCCTAGAGGCTATTTCATCTACACCCCAATCAGAATTCACCAGCAGAGCACATTAATACAAAACCCAAGAGAGCATTAGGCACGTACTTTACACAAAAATCACACCAAGGCAGTTATGAAGAAAGGGGGGCTGTGTTATACAGAGAAGGAGGACAATAAGACACGGCTATTTAAAAAAACAAAACAAAATCACAAAGTGACTGCTACCAAAACTTACTCTCATTAGGAACATATCTTACCTGCTTGATAGCAGTTACTGTAATCACAAAAAATAATGGTAGGCCACTGGTGACTGGGCTGGTGGGGGTATCCACTATCACCTAATAGGAAGAAGAAAAAGAGAAACGCAATGTTAACGCTCAGCAATAAACATATGCTTTTTTGTTTCAATGCCAATGTATTACATACATCACTACAGAGTCCTCCTACAGCAGCAATGTGTGGTAACGGTTTGCATGATGAGGCAAGCCCTCTAAATGCAGGGTGTAGTCCTTTTCTACTACTTCCCATATTTGTTCATCAGTAGGGAACACAAGGGAGACATTTACATTTTGGAGGGGAGAGAAGGAGGTTCTGGACCACGGAACTTTTAATCAAGTGAGCCAGGGATAGAGTGCTTAATCTGCAGGCATTCCAACACTACTGTGTCTCTGCCAAGGCATGGAAGAGGGCCAGCAGAAAGCTTTGACAAACCGACCTTACCTGCCTGAGGATTTCGTGAGAGAATCTAGAGGTAGAGTATGGGGATCAGACTTGGTTTTTTGCATTTATAAGTCATGTATGTAATAAGAATGTGAGGATCAGGTAAACATCCAGCTTAAGAGCAGTGGCTCACAAGGCACCCAGCTAAAATCTCAGCAAACAGAAAGCTCTTTGTGTTTATGTCACCTAAACCTATCAGAAGGATTTACGCTTGCATTTCTGATCCTGCAGAATGCAGTTGGGCTCCCCATGAGCCAGACTGGATGTTACAGCACATCCAGCTCATTCATATTCTGACCAGGAGCATTACAAAGTGTCAGATAGACATCGGCTCAAGTAGGATATGTTTTGATGCAGTCTCCAGTGTTCCTCAACTGCACTTGAACTGAAAATTAAATAAAAATGGCAGCAAACTTAGTAAGCACTGTCTGACACAAACACAGATCCACATACTTTACCCATTCAAAAACACACTCATAAAAGTACAAGGGCAGTGCACTAGAAATCCATCCGAACCTTACTGTGATTACAGTTCATTAAAGGATAAATCAATTACAAAGCAGAGACAGACAAGTTCACCTCCACCATTTGAAGATTTAGAGTAGTGCATTATGTTTGTAGCTATTCTGGTGAGACAAAAGTATTAATATTGCCGCAGTGGCCTGATGTGTTGGAGAGCCAGCAATCATTCAAGAGTATTTGGGGGTATACTTTCAAGAATCTTTAGATCTTAAGACTAGATAGCTACACAGTCATGAAAGTGTCTCTTGAGAAAAGCAGCCAATGAGAACTGGACTAAAGAGAAGGTGACCCCTAAAGGCAGATGAGCTAAATCAGCTTGTTTGAGATAGTGGGTAACCTAAGGATTTGCACCAATGCCCAGTATAAGATTGCAAGTTATTTTGAGCTTTGAATTATGAAATGCTAAACTAGTAGAGATCAGTAATAAAAATATGGAGTTGAACATGAGTATAATAGGCCCCCTTTAATGTCCATCACCTCTTGTTCACATGACTGGATTTAGATTTGTCTGATCACAGAAAGAAAAATAGAAACTAACGTCTCTCTGATGCAGCAGCCAGATGGCAAAACCCAGCAAAGGTTTACCACAGTATAAAGAAAATGCTTTACAAAGCCAACTTTCAGCCTCAGAGTTGTTTGATTTTGATTTATCCTTAGCCACTGTTCAATAGAGGACTAAAAAAGAAAGAGCTGATGGTGGCATTTTATCTGTTCATCAACAAAACCCACACAAAACAACCTTAATCCCACACTATAATACAATTTCAAATCACTTGACAGGCCTCGAAGACAGCTGTATCTAGGACAGCCTCCATTTTTGGAACAGACGGGTTTTTTACTGAAATTTAATGCATCTATATTAAACCTGCTTAAACTATTTTTGCTGTTTAGCTATAATTAAAAATTTTTTTTATTTGTGTTTAATACTAAAACCACTAAGTGGTGCTTCCTTGTTTTGGTGATTTAAAAACATCAAGGTTGTGTAGCCCCAGGTGGTTTCTGAACATACATGCAGTTTGATCTCACTCAGCACAACGTATCCATTGTCAGGAATATCATGGACAAATTCTTGGAACATTTTTGGAAAGCACGTGTGCCTCTACTTATACAACAGCAATGGCTCAGTGGCAATTTAAGTATAGCAGAACGTCACTATATACACAGCTACCCCTAAGAAAAATAAAACATTCATATACTCAACCTTTTATCAATTCATCTGCACCCATTAAGAACAACCGCCACCAACTTTATACACACTTGCCTCCACTGCACCAAATGCAAAGCCAAAAAAAAAAGAAAAAAATCACAGCAATAAGAGTGTACTGCTGCTGATGTGCTGGTGTGATATCACAGCAGCAGAACGGGGCAGCAGAAAGCCCTTCATCTGAGCCGGGAAGTGTGTCAGAGTGAGCGACAGACAGCAGTTCCCCGGGGTCCCAAAGCAGTGGGTCCTCGCATCCTCCCACCCCTTCATCCTCTCTTTTTTTTTTCCACCCTCCTCGGTCTCTCCTTTTCTCTCACCCTCTCAACACCATTTCTCCCACTCTCTCACAGTGCTCTATTCCCATTCAATCAAATTCAAGCAAAGACACGCAGGGCTATTTATAGGAGAGTGGTGCTTTTTTATCAGCCTGTGTCTATTTGTGGCACTCAGATGTACAGAGGGCTTCCTGGCTGCTGACGTCAGCAGTGCAGCGCTGCAGCGAATTGGAGGTTATGTGAGACAGAAAGACAGAAAGAAAGACACCAAATGACAATGTGAGACAAAAGGAGGATAGAACAGAGTTGGAGGATGCATGACATTTAGTTGTTGGTAGAGTATTTGCATTAAGCCTCTCGGGGGAAATGTGAAGGTTTATTTCTGTCTGTAAGATGCAAGTGCAAAATGAGCGCACAATCTGTGTACCTGTTTCACACTATCTAATATAATAGCAAGCTGCATAGGAAAGACTGAGTGGTTAGGATAAGGAACCCCTCAAGTGAAACTGGATTAGTGGAGAAATGCCAACCACACTGCAGCTTGGGTAAACACCCAGGACACCCACTGACTCATACATAACATCCGCAAGCTCACACACACATATACATTTATTCACACACAAACATTGTAAAATGAACACATCACAGGTAGAAATTCCTCATATTCACATACATACATTGATTCTTCTCACATTAATTCCATACAATAAAAATTAAAAATTCAGCATTCATACGCATTAGCTAAGACAGAATACAGAATAATATATATAATATAGAATTAATCCAGACAACTTAGAGAAGAAAGGCTGGGGGAAATGAATATTACACTTAATGTGATATTGTTTGAGATTAATTTCATTTCTGACACTGAAACATTGGGTTTCTGGGAACAGAAGCTCAGAGTCCATGACGAGAGAAAGGACTTCCTTCTTGACAAGGTCTAAAACGAGCACCTGTTTACACTAGACGGCTCCTTTGCTGCCATAGTTTAGGTTATCGCTAAAAGGAAACCAGTTAGTTTCCATTTCCATGGACCATAAAAATGGATCATTAGGAAGAGGTAATGGAAGAGCAAAAGCAGATGTATATAACAAATCTTCAGAGAGGAGAGAAGTCATTTAAGAGTACAGCTGAAGTCTATTAGTTAGCGTCCTCAACCAGTTCAGTTTCCAGTAATTAAGCACGGACAAGACAAACCAAGGAAACAGTGACACAAAAAGAAATTCAGGGATTAGCATGAGAGTACTACAAACCTGTTAAAATGGGCTTCTCAGACAAAGTGAGAAGCAACTTTCAACTATTCAAATTTCTTTCCGTTTTACTTGAAAACCATGTGAGACCAGGTCTTGGATGAATGAGTTAGTTGAATTAAACTGCTGATGACTTGCCATAATGCTGAATTTTTCATGTTCTTTGAAAGTTATAAACAGGATTAAATGACAGACTGTGCATAACGCTATAACCTGAGCAGGGTGTAAGGGAGCGTAGTAAAGCAAGGCATTTAAACATGACCAATTGTACTGATCAGTGTGCCTTCAATATAAACTTTTTTTTTTACTTTCTGCAGTTCACGCAAATGAACACGCCCAGTAAGGAAATAAGGTAGAGCAGTTTCACATCTGTTATAATTGTACACACACTTATCCTGTTACTATTGCACACCTGCTATGGCTACATGCACATGGATGTAGTTTCTCACACCCCTTTTTTATGCAGGCAACACAGTCAGCATGTCGATCACTTACACTGATCTATTCAGACTTAATTTAAAAAAAAAAAAACATAATGCGGCCCGAAACTAACCTTCATACGGAGGACCTGACTACAAATTAACACCATCAAATAAACAAAAGGCACCCATGAAGTCCTTATTTTAAAAAGATTATATCACTTATCACTGTTTGAGTTGGCAGACAGACAAAGCTTGCCCTTACCTGCACCAGGAAGATGATAAGGAAGTAGAAATTGGCAATTCTTCTAAATTGTTCAAACAGGTTCTTTGGTAGAAAGTTCCATACTGTATACTGTTGGGGGAGAAAAGAGGAAGCACATATGTAAAAACATTTGTTTATTCTGTTTGAGCTGGGGAAGGAAAATAGGAAGGCAACTTCAATAGCTTATAGTCTCTGTTCTTTGCACCAACTAGGGAGACAGGCCTTGGGGGACCACAGGTATTCCACTGATTCAGATTAGATATGTATCTCTTATATTTGGCTACCCTTGAATGCAGAGTCAATGAACTTACGAGGTGGGTGACTGTTTTTGTGTTTTCTTTTTTTTTTTTTTAAGTGGCCATGACTGTTGATATCATCGGCGCTGAAGCAACACTTATCTGCAAAACTCCCTGAGAGACCTCTCAACGATACCCCGCTGGTAACCTTGTGTCAATAACAAAGCACGTCTACACAGCTTTGCACAGAAACAAGAATAAAGCCCTTTTTTGTGGAGTGCATGGGGATAGTGTTGAAATGCCACACGAGCAGAATGGATATCTCATTTCGCTAAGAAGTAAAGAGGGTGAAAGCAACGAGAAAGAGAGGTTGGAGGGTGCAGGTGCAATGAGAACATGAGAGAAGAGGCAGAGATTGGACACTGCTGGAAAGAAACAGGAAGAGCAGAGGCACAAGGGAGAATAAACACTGCAGCTGGGGTAATTAAAGATTGCTTACCCTGACATACTGGCAGAAACCAATAGATTGACCCTTCCTCGCTGAGATGCGCTGCATCACTATAAATCCTAGAGCCATTTTATTATCACTTCACTTGCTTCCCCTGATCACTTTCACTTTAGATATTCAAAGCCAGTCAGTCAGTACTTTCCCAAGCCTGCTGTTGACACAGAACTAACAGGTAGAGTAAGACTTGGGTGGTGAAGAAGGGGGGTTGTAGTCAGAGCCCAGGGGAAGCCTGAATTGCCCACCGTTCCAGTACATTAATAGCAGCCATGTATTTCCTTGCCACAGTCTGTGCTTCACTGACAGACAAATAATCGCCTTCCATTGGGAGCCAAGACAAGTATGAGGAGAAGCAGTCGGAACAGGAAACAAAGGAAGGAAGCCACTGGAATGCTGATGACTGTTCAAGAGTTCATTTTGCAAGTGTTAAATAAAAAAACTGCCTACAGGTAGATAAAACATAACACAAGCTTAGGAACAAACAAAAGTCTTGGTGCATTGCCAGACTGGAGCCCTGGCAAATGCATGGGAGTGTAATGTTTTTACCTTCGAGGACACAATCCTGTTATCACAGAACTTGGGTGGGATGAAAACTTCATTGGCAGGACACGGCCGATGACCAACATAGATAGTCCTACTGCCTACTCTTCTGTCCTCACCACCAAACTAGAGAGGAGGGATGGGGGTTAAGATAAATAGAGGAGAGAAAAAAAAGGAACAGGACATGTTAGTAATTCACTCTTCTTCCTGTCATTTAAATACTGAATTCGGGTACAAAATCAAGTGTGCACCATACAACAGTCATGAATTTGTTGGGAGAAAAAAAGTCCAAATTTTACCCATGATCTAATACAAATTTAAAAAAAATTGCATATTCTTTAATAGTTGCAGACAGAGGCAGTCTAATTATGCCTAAATTCCAGCCATATAATTATGAGATTAAAGTTTCAACTGTGAATCAGAAAATGAAGATTTGAAAAGTGGAAAACTGTTGGGCACTGGACAATATATTGTAAAATGGCTAGATAAAAATTCAATAAGGGCCAGAATCTTCAAGAGATTTCAAAATAAGGTGAAATTTATTTTCAGATTATATAAATGCATGTGCACTTTCTGTTATGTCTGTCATAGTGTCAAAATGTCCAATAAAGTTAAAAAAAAAAAAAGTTAAGAAAATTAATCAAGTGAAAACAGAGAGGCCAAAACCTGCATTTTCTCGTATATCCACACAACTCCATTGGGTCCAGTTGTTACCAATAGCAATCCGTTTAATATCAAAGTGAGTGAAGCAACTTATAAACTAGGTAGCTAGACATTTCAAACTTTAGCAGATAAAGCAAGAAAAAAAAGGAAAAATAAGTGGATTTCCAAATTTTCAAATGCCAAACTTGACACTTGGGGGATGTTGCATCTTTTATATACAGCTTAGATTTTTGGATTTTTGTTCTAATGCAGTATGCACTCTAATGTGGATGTGTGTGTTAATTTAATATTTGAAAGAGAAAACATTTGAGGAACCTGTTCAGAAACCAGAGGTATACTGTGTCCTGCCAAAATGATAAAGGCACATAAGGTAAATCAAACAATGCACAGAAGCCAGGTTGTTGTCATAACTTCCATGGTGCTCACCTTACATAAATCTCAAGAGCAACTGTAAATACCAACCCAAAAAAGGAAACTCACATGAGAAATCAAAGTGATAAATTGTCAGGTAGGACAACGGTTTATTCTTCTGTGTGGAAAAAAAGAGAAGACCATGACTACACATCTCCCACACACAGTGAACATTATTTTATTTAAGGTTTGTTAAATATGTCACTACACTGTTCCCTAGAGAGTTACAGAACTGATTTTGCAACTTTATTATTGTTCAAGTAAATATCTAGCCAATATCCATTCCGTTAAATACAGAAAAGATCAGTGCCAAGAGTGATGATTCATTATCACTGAAAAGGAAATTGGTCTATCCAAAATCAAAACAGAGTCCAATCTCAGTTTTTTTGTCCCCAGAATGCCAAGTGTGACCTAAAAGTATTGGCCAAGCCATTAGGTGGACAGCTACAAGGGCTGGAAACAAAGCCAGTACAATGCATTAGCCAGACCTACAACAATACTTGCTTCCAATTCACATCTTTCTTATCTTCAAGGATATTCCCATCTCACTATAGAGAGATTAGCCTGACTCTGTTGACTGTAAATAATTAACCCTATTACAATAAACAAACTGTTGACCATTTAAATTATATCTATATTGTTTGTATACCTGAATATTTTCTTTCCCATGTTAAAAGGTTAGGCTTTCCACTGAGAGCTTTAACAACATGACGAGGATGTGTAATGTCAAGAGTTTGTGAAAACTTTTAAATTCAGAGCCAAAATGATTTGGAGAGCCTTAGTGGCTTTAGTTACTACTTTAACAGTTGTCAAAATATAAGAGACAGTTGTTAACTGCTTCTTTCCCCATTTCATATTTTGACATTTCCATTTGTAACCAATAGAAAAAAGGTATTGCACATGCAAAAAGCCAAATATACTGATAGACTGTGGCATTTTTTTGTGTGCAGCTGGGATTCTCAATCAAGAACAATGAGCCTTTACATTATGTCCAATCTTAACTTGTATCTCATCTTAATCGAACAGTATGTCAGAAAAATGTAGCTTACGGAACAGTTTTTGATGTATGAACTGCAAACAAACAACACCTCATAAAGCAAACCCCCAGTCACCCAGCAACTGGTCAACCAACTAAATCTGCCTTCTTAATGACGTCGGCAACTTTTCCATCTTTGGCCTGGATTGTGATTGATGCGTGGTTTCTCAGAAACCTAACAGAGTTTTTAGGTTTAACCATTAACAAACATGCTATGGGTATTTATCCCAATGCATCATTGCTAAACGACAATAATTTGAAGAATAAACATGGCTTGTGATCTTTAAGTTAAAAATTAATAGTAGATCAATGAAATATTTTATGCTTAATGATCTAGAAGTGGATCATTGGAGCGGTTCGCAGCCGAGTGTAACGCAGCGGGAATGAGGATCAGCACCTCCAAATCTGAGGCCATGGTTCTCAGCCGGAAAAGGGTGGAGTGCCCACTCCGGGTCGGGGATGAGTTCCTGCCCCAAGTGGAGGAGTTCAAGTATCTCGGGGTCTTGTTCGCGAGTGATGGGAGAAGGGAGCTGGAGATCGACAGACGGATTGGGGCTGCGGCTGCAGTAATGCGGACGCTGCACCGGTCAGTCGTGGTGAAGAGGGAGCTGAGTGTAAAAGCGAAGCTCTCAATTTACCGGTCGATCTACGTCCCTACCCTCACCTATGGCCACGAGCTGTGGGTAGTGACCGAAAGAACGAGATCGCGGATACAAGCGGCGGAAATGAGCTTCCTCCGAAGGGTGGCTGGCCTCTCCCTTAGAGATAGGGTGAGAAGTTCGGCCATCCGGGAGGGGCTTAGAGTAGAGCAGCTGCTGCTCCACATCGAAAGGAGCCAGCTGAGGTGGTTCGGGCATCTGGCAAGGATGCCCCCTGGGCGCCTCCTGGGCGAGGTGTTCCAGGCATGTCCCACCGGGAGGAGGCCCCGGGGCAGACCCAGGACACGCTGGAGAGATTATATCTCTCGGCTGGCCTGGGAACGCCTTGGTATTCCCCCGGACAAGCTGGAGGAGGTGGCTGGGGAGAGGGAGGTCTGGACCTCTTTGCTTAGGCTGCTACCCCCGCGACCCGACCTCGGATAAGCGGATGAAGATGGATGGATGGATGGATCTAGAAGTTTTGACATTTTCAGAAACATAAAAAAAAGTAAACCATGAAACCTTTTGGACTTTAACTCGGTTTTCACAAACTGTATCACAAGATAGAGGAGATTTATGTAATACCTTTTCTGTTAAGCTTATCTGCCGTTAAACAAGCTGCATACTGTAATATGCCATTCTTTGATGTAGGAGTGAAACAAATTATCAACGACAACATACTGTATTACTACCAATATGATGCCAATATCAAGTGTTGTAATTTTTAAAATCAGCAGGTTCTATGATTCTCTATGGAGGAGCTTAGTCAACTTATTTTTATACTGTACTCATACGTTGGCTAACTAGTGAATTTAACTGATTATTGGAAACCTGGCATACAGATTTAGTTTCCTGCTGGAATCACAGTGCTCTCATTTCAAAGTAGTACACACTCACCAATCAATCACTTCAACTGGGCGTTGGGTTGGATACTCAATAATGGCAGAAGTGAAACTACCTCGGGCTGTCAGATACTTAGTCTTACAGCACTATAATTCTTCAGAAAACTCATATATAATACACAGCTGACAGTGGTTTTCAGTGTACTTTCAATTTAATGTATGTAACCAATATCAAATTACCATATTTGACGCATAGTCCAAATGTACATGTCTTTGTTTAGTCCCCTTGTATTTATGTACAATTATGCACATTAACATTAATATCTAAAAAAAGAAAAAAAAAAAAAAAGAAAAAAAAAAAAGAAAATGACCACTCTACAACCACAACAGAAAGCACTACTTGCCAGACAGACAGGCGATTCATCTCTGGGATTAATCATAAACTCTTGATATTGTGAACAAGTACTTCATTTTTACCAGCCAAATTATTTTTAAAACAAAAAACAATGATGAATGCCTACTTTCAAATGTCATTGCATAAGCAAAAAATATCAGACACTGACACAAAGAAGACACACAGAAAGAGTGTCAGAAAATACGCTTGCGTGCTGTAGTCATTTTATTTCATCGTCCAAATGAGGACTCTAGCCACATGTTTTAAAAATAGCTATATTTTCTGTTCAAGCATAAGTTGTTCTGCTAATACTGTGACTGTAAATAATTAAAGTTGTGCTGGCAGGGGATCTGCTTTATCTAATATAAAAGGCCAGTAGCATGTGGGCTGAGACGACAAATTATCATGAACATCTGATCCTGGACAAGTGCCAGGGAACATGTGAATTGCGGCCACCTGGACAGCAAACTTCCCAAAGTCTGTTTCAGACAAGGGGTTAGATCAAAGAATGGCCTCAAACACTTGAAGTCTAATTTATGCAAGTAGGGACCAAAATAAATAAATAAAAATCGCAGCATTCATAATGAATTTATGCAGCCATTTGCTTCTCATTAATAGTTGGGGGGGGGGGGGGGGGGGGGGGGGGCTAAATAAGAACAAATTCTTAGTGTTAATTCTGTAAAAAAAACATCCCATCTTTCCTATAGTCCAGACTAGAAAAGGGAGCCAATAGGTTTACATAATGTTCCCTTATGCATGAACAGCCACATTCACACCTCAGTATGGATGTCAACTTTAGCATCCCCCACCCGATCAGCACACAGTTACACTCCATCAGGACCGGATGCAAACAGAGTGTGAGTGGGAAGAGGAGTTTGAGAGGAAAGAAGTACAACAGGATCCAAGATTTGATGCATATCCATATCCCTCACCCATATCAAATAGCAATAATCTGCCCCCAGGAGCAATAACCCAAGGATCTCTATACTGACTCTGTGTAGAAGAAGTAACTGTGAAAGTTGTCCTATGGACTCTGAAAGAACTGTAAAAGCAAATTTTTAACTAGTAGTAAACAATAGAACACGTTTACAAAGGGCTTCTCTATCACAGCATAAAATGCAAGCAAACACACCTTCTACAACCAGAATATCATTGAATCAAAGTATTCAAGGGCTCTGGATTTTACTTTACGGGTTCATAGACCAGACAGCTAGCAATACTAGGTTACTGGCTTCTGTCCATAGTTTTAAGGTCACGGATCAGTCAGGAAAAAATGCTACTTGTAATGCAGACTAAGCCAACAATGGTGCTTAAAAGCTGTGAAAGAGCACACATAAGCAAACCCCGTCACCTCAGAGAGGGTTCTCAAAAAGAAGCAGCACCTACACAAACATAACTCATGGTGAAAACTGGAAAAAGTATTCTGTATTGAATGAGGAAATAGTCTATGCCCTACGGCACTAAAGATAAGAATAAAACTATTGAACGGCCATTGATTTAGTGGTGGAGTCACTGTAAAATATAATGAGGGTCAGATGGTGGGGGCCACTTCATTTTTGAGCAGTTACGTGATTGCAATGCTCATCTCCAAAAAAGTGAGCTAAAGCCCGTAGAAGAAATGCTAATGTAAGGAAAAACAGAACTTATTGCATTATCTCTGCTTCACTGTCAAAGGTCAAACAAATCTATTCAATGGCAGTGATGTTAGTAAGTAAAGCAGAGTCAAGTGCCAGTATGTCAATATCAAACTGTATTCACCCTTGATGATAAAGCACCAACTACCAAAAGTGAATGGAGATCAATAAAGCAAATAGCCGATGGTCAATCGAGCTGAGATGTAATTGCTCAGTCAAAAATAAATGGTGCATTAGAAAATTGAGCGGGGCTTAAAACTTTATATTAAAATATGCCCTAAATTTAATTATGCATACATTGTGAAATAAGCACAGGCTTGGACGGAGGGGGAAAGGTGCTCCGCTGAGAGCGAGGGGAATGTAAGACTGCATTCAGCTGGTGCCAAACACCCAATGATGACTCTGGTCTGATGACACTGTGCGCTGTCACACCATCTCACTATTCAGTGACTATCCTGTTTTGTCAATCTGCATGTTGTAAGCAGAACTGAGTAACCAGAAAATTACAAGGCCTATTCATTGTATCACAATCCATCAAGACCACAACTCTCTGACAGCGCAGATTTTTAAATGATTATTTCATGTATTTTTAATGCCTTTGGCACTGTATCATTGAGATGCTGATACCACTGTGGTCATTTTTCTTGTGTAGCAGTCTGAAGTATTTTATTTGACTGCATTATATTTCTTCCTCACACATACAGACACACACTCCTATATTATATTATAATAGTGATAGACCGACTGAACAGCTACTATGGTGTACCTAATAATTATTTCTGCTCTAAAAATGATACAACCAAGCCAGAAGTAGGTCAGATGTGGCTGTGTACGAGAACATGATGTTGTGCCGTTCCTGTGAGCAATACTTGCATAATTCATACCATAAGACACAAAACACTCCATAAACCAACCAACAAACTGCAAAAGACCGGGCAGACCATTTCACCACATTGTACCACAATAGACAACCGTTCACATTCACACTAGCAATGAACTAGCACTTAGTTAAAGTTAAAGGGCATTGTAGAACCTTCGGCAACACTTATTAAAAGATTTAAGTGATTGAGTGATTTGAGCCTGTTTCAATAAGTTTAACTCTATGTGGAATAGAGAAAGAGAAACAGTTTCAAGGAATCATCAAAAGCCCAAAACTCCCATGATGTTCATGCCCATGGGTGTATGTAAACTCCTGACCACAACTGTACATCAAACAATCTACAGTAAAAACCACACAATCAAGATAAACTGAGTACTTTGTGGCTGTGCTGTTATACATTCTTTCTGCACGTGATCGCTGTCTTTACATAACAGCATATGCTTGTACACTTCATTTAGAGAAAATAGCAGATTCAATACTGCTGTTTTTTCTTTGTCTTCCAGAGCAGAAATGCAAAACCCTCAGATGATCCTGAGGTGTAAATGACACGGGAATGTTAGAAGAAATCCAGTTCTTTGTCACGCTGCTTCATTGACACAAACATGTTACCATTTATGGCCAGCAAGTCTGTTACAGAGACCGCCAGAAGTGGTTTTGGGTCGCACAATTTCTCTCTCTGGACAAGAAAGTGTTTTCTGATCTTTTGCTGTTAAGCCTTCTGTCAAGGTTTAACTGAATTGTGTCTCCAACAGCTTATACGTGCATGTCTTGCAAGAAGTAAAGATGACACTGTAGTGTGCAGAAGAAAAAAAAATCTACTGACAAAGTGTGACAATGGTTCAGCAAGTGCTGTTTTTCTGGACACAAATAGATTTTGTGGTCAAACTAAATCGATGCTGTAGCTTTTTCTTACTAAACTGTTGAAGCAATTTGAAAATGTAAGCCCAAAAGAATACAGTATGCTCAGCTTTGTTCTGATCAGTCTCCATTGGTGGTTTTATAACCTTGTGCAGCAGGGTTATAAAACACTAAGCTCTTCCAGTACATAATGCAAGAGCTGTGCCATTAAGCTTCAAAAAATGCACTCAGAAAAGCTACTTAAATATATTTAATGAGGTGTGAGGGAGCTTTGCAAAGAAGAGAGAGCACTAGGGACGAATGTTTGTTCTTGTTCATGCTGCATGTGTACAACCTGCACTACACTGAGAATGTCACTGAACTGGATCTTTGTTTTCTATTTTCCCCACATTGAGGAGAAAGTGTGAGCGAAACATAAAATATATGCCTAAACACCCGAAAGGATTCTGACAGTATTGGAAGGCTTTCCAGAACAAATGCTTCGTCTCTAGCAAACTGTTTTAAAAACCGTTAATGACGACAGGAAAAACATTCTAACAGAAACTTAAAACTGTGATTATGACAAGCAAAAAAAAAAAAAAAAAAAAAAAAGCTGAGTAATGACTGTTTGAATAAAAGGGGAAAGATACATGGGCTGAGTTGGTGCTGTTTACCCTTGCAGCTCTCTGGCACATTGCTCCGTTACATTCTCTGTTTTTCTTGTCAGCCCACTTGCCTGTCCTATTCCAGCATGCTCACTCGGTCTCACTAATTGTAACTCTCTCAATTTTGATTACACATCAAAGTGCTCACTGCCCATACCAGAAGAATTTAGAGTGGCTACATTTTCCTTTGAGGAAAATATAGCACAAAGGCACAAAATTAAAGCTTTGTTACTACAACGACTTTGAGGAGTACTCACCTCTTTGTTGTATTTCTTGTGTGGGAAAACAATTTCTAAATCAAGCAATCTTACGTGGGCTATTTTGTCTAATTTCAGCACAAAGTCCTTTAGCTGTTTTTAAACCTAACAGATTCAAAATACAAAAAGATTTCCAGAATTGAAATCCCCATTCCTTCATCCAAAGACATTTTGAGCTATCCCGGAGTCTATGCTATGTAAGCTAGTCACATATTGGTAGTTTTACACAGTTAGCGCCACAGATTACAGGATGTGCATCCAGATTATTTAATAGCATATGTGTTTGTCACCTGTTTGATCATTCAAAGGCTGCTCAAAGGTGCTTTTCATCCTCATTTAGGCCCCTTGGCTGCTCAGTTTTGTCCAGTTTAAAAGAAAGATGATTCAATAAATAGTCCACAAATATATCAGCAACCACTGGTTACGTGGCTGATGATGCCTGCAAAATCTGAACACACTACAAAAACTCTACTGCGCCTATATTACTTTAGAATTCAAAGTCAGCTTCTTTCATCTCATTATGAGTGGAACACCTAGAATAAAAACAGTTTTACTGAAGAGACTACAAGTTCAGACAAAGTTCACTTTAAAAGTTTTTAAAAAAGGATATTTACTCTCCTAACAAAGCAGAAGGACTATTGCTTCATTCCCATACAGTGTTACATCAAATCGACTTGTCTTTGTACAGCACCATTAATTTCATGCAAAAGTGGTTTTGGGTGGTTCAGCACATAATAAAGCAATCGCACAAAAAGCTTTAAACAGCATTTGTCTCTTAAGCAGCACACTTGGACACAATGCAACACACCTGAATTTTGCAATTAAGTTAATAAAGTTCCCTCTCCAAAAATAAATAAATAAAACATTAAAAGCAGCAAATAACAGTTTCAGACAAAAGGTTACCAAATCAATAAAAGGTAGATACATTAATCCATATGATACTATAATAGGAGTTACCTCCATTATGGATTCAGCAACACTTGGCCCATGGCATTGAATTAAGGCCCCATATTAAAGGCTACTCTCTTCCTCTGTCCGCTGTTTGCACATTGTGATGAATAGCCTTCAGAGTAATAACAGTCCAACTTGAACTGCGCGCTGATCCTAAGGAGCTGTTGTGGATAGGCAAAGGCTCATTGTTCCACTAGCATGCCTGCAGCTGTACTAGACACAGAGTGTAGTGTACCATTGGCTGGTACTGACCTATATTAGACTGCATCTCTCGACAACAGGGAGGAGGGAAACTCATCATGACCTTGCACTGGGAACAACTTCCTCAAACATTTTGGTCACAGACACATATAGCGACACTTTTGGTATAGTGACAACTTATAAAATGTCTAAAAGCCATAGTTGTTTTGTGAGTAACAGGTTTCATGAGAGGCTTTTTAAAGGTCATCCCCAAGCTGAAGTATTTTCTGTGAGTAACATCAAAAAAGATGACCTTTGAAATTTAAAGAAACACAATAAAAGCCCATTAATATTAAAAACAGGAAATGCATGTGAAGTCACAAACTGCTGACAGACAACTGTGGTCAGACAATATAGACATGGATGTTTTTAACCGGTTTAGTCTTGAAACATTTATTTACTAACACATAACTTAATCCGCCTTCAGGAGTGTGAACTTTGTTCACCTATTCACTTTGTTCTCAACCAGTTAAATTAAAGTCCTGCGGAGAATGAGAAAAGCACATTATTTTCCAGGGATTTCACGGAGAAAACCTCCAGACTTCACATTTTAAGGCCTGGAAAAGCAAGCACATTTTAAACTACAGCCTAGTCACACTTAAATTTCTCTTTAATTATATATCAAAGTAGTTTAGCCTTAGATGGGGTATGGTTTTTCCAGCTAAGTGCACACTCTCTGTACTCTGTTTGCGTGTGTGTGTGTGTGTGTGTGTGTGTGTGACAAATCACTAGATTTAGCTACTTAGACATAAGTTCTTGATGCAGCTGCTTTTTTCCCCATGTAGAGCATGGGTTTCTAAACTGCAGTACACTACAATGGTTGCTCCCCCACACCACACTGGCAGAGAGCCATGCAACACCAACAAAAAAAAAAACAGCATTTACAGTATGTCCTAATGCTGACAAGCTTTAAAAAAAACTCCATCTCAGCTACAGCCCCTCTGATGACATTATCTTTAATAATGTACCAAGCTACACTGACTGTAATTACTACTCAATTAATTATCCTAAGACGCTGCATAGGAGAGCAACAAGACTAATGACAAAAATCAATGGTGGCCCTTTCCTTCCCCTGCTTCCACTGCTTAGAAGGCATGGTTGACTGTGGTATTCCTACAAAGCATTTCTTCTCAGTGAACTGTAGCCACATTAAAAAGACAAATCTTTCACCCTTTGACTAAACAACACTTCCTTCCTAGCCAGGAGTTTGCCATGAAGATAATCACTGGAGGCTGTTGCTTTACCTAAGTGATGAACGTGTAGGAGGGGACACGTTCGTCTTTCTTCCAGCATTCGTTAAATCCTAACATGCTGTTCCTCTCTCTCTGTGTCAGCGAGTACGCTATCATTTTGGGTGACGATGAAAAACTGGGATGATGAAACAGCACAGATGCTGACGTCCCCACCCGACTTCCTCCATGCGCAGACACACGGATGGAGACATAGACACGAAGCAAAAAACACAAACACCCAGAATACACACGTCTCAGTATTCTCTTCGCATCTCACAGCAAACACTCTGAGTAACGCTAGAGCTGAGCCATAGCACAGAAAATCTCTGGATGAGCCTTTATACATATATGGATGATGAGGATGCATTTTGAGTGCCACTAGCCTGGTGAGGATAGGTGGGGGTCAGGAACGGCAGGAGGAGTGTAAGGAGAATTCAAAATAAATGAAGCAACCTGAATTATTTAGAGGTACAAACTGAGAATTCAATCCAGGTTTTAAAAGGAAGTGGAAAAATTGCCAGAAAAAGCCATCCATGGTCCCTTTGTATTGAGCCTGAACTGCCCCCTCCACTATAGGAAGGCTGAAAATGTCCGTCCATTCGAAAGGAAACTGCGAGGCGCAAAGAGGCAACATATCTAACCCCCAGATTCACTAGAGTTTTTCAGGCTTGAGTCACGCAGGTCTTTCCGGTCTCCCCCACTATATTTCATCAGCCCACTATCTCACAGCAGGCCGTTTATTCTTTCATGGTACCTCTCTCCCCACGCTAAATATATTTATTATCCCGCTGTGTGTTGCAGATGAGCTTCTTTGGCTGTGTTTCTATTACTGGGCAGAGTGCAAGAGATCAGACGGAGACAGGAAGGATGAGAGAAAACAGAGTAAGCAATTCTCTTCACCAGCCAGTTCACGGTTGCAAGACTAATGGCGGCAAAACTGAGCACACATAATCAATATGCATCTCCCCTAATCAAACAGGCCTGATAAATCAGATGACTTTACATGCCTTCTATGGGCTGTGGCACTTAGATGCACTGTTACCCTTACTGCTAACCAAAGAGTAACAGCTCTGTTCGGGAATTCTTGATTCTCATCAGTTACTGAAAGCCCCTAGCACGTTTCCAACAGGTGCTACTAGTTGTTAACAGTAGTCAGCATGTCAAAAGCCAGACCAGCATGGAAAAACACATCTGAAGCATTCTGAAGGACGGATAATGCTGCAATAACTGAATGCTTGTAATGCTGCAGTACCGGTAGTTGCCCCAGTACTTGCAGGCCATAAGCAGATACTGTTTTTTCTTATTGTACAGCAGCAGATAAAAACATTTCCTTTTATTGCTGAATGAGAAGTCAGCTTTTATTGAGAAAAGTGGACATGTGATAAAATCTGGAAGTTTAAAATATAGTTCACTCAAGTAGCGGTTTGACCAGAATGGAGACCTAAAGCACCTATATCAAAATTCTAAAAACACCTCAATACTTGCTTTTTTTAGTGTCCTTTATAACAAAGGCAGCTTATGTATGTATGTAAATAAATCCCACCTATAATGAGATACTAATCTTATTACTTAATACAAACAGTACTGCCTTCATCTTCTCTAGCTGACATACAGCCTAACATACATACTTCACACAGTCTCTCCACTCTTTACCAGTTGAGCACTCAAACAGAAGCATGGCAAACAGAAAAGTACCTTAAAGAGTAACACCCTGGTCTTTATGGGGTATATTGTGGAGTCAGTAAAGCTTCCATTTCAACAACATATAAATAGTAACCAGTTATTGGAAACATTAACCTGTCCAGCACACATGTTAATGTCATACATGTAACTATTAGCAAATACCGGTACCCAACTGCTACCTTAGCTGTCTGTTGACTTACCATTATTTCAAACCCATCTTGTCTGGCAGCTTTTGCAATCAGAATTATGATCAAACACATTTTGTTTTTCCAAGATGAGCTCAATAAATTCTCTATAGGCTCCTCTTGTTGTGTTTCTCATGTTTCTTTTACTGGTTTACTTTTTCATTAGTGTCATTTCAGTTATTACAGTATATGCGTAGTATGACAATGTCCAAGCTGACAGGCAGGAAAACAAAAAAAGGAGGGAAAAAACTGGAGAAAATCTAATAGTGAGTATTAAGGAAATGAAACGACAACAATGATGGAGCTAAGCACCAAACATCATCAGTCCTACATTCTGTAATGTAAAGAGACAATGTTAATTTAACGAGATTAAAAAAAAATTAGCACACAACTTGTGTTACAAAATTGATTTAACATAATTATTTGTGTCTAGAAAGTGTTATGTTTCTCTTAAAAGTCACAGATTGAGGCGGAGAAAAGGTCATCAGCAACTAGACAGAAATCGTGGCCACGGGTCTCACCAGTGTCGCTGAGCCAAAAATAAACAGGACTGTAGCTAAATATACAGACAAGTGTTATTCTAATATTTATTTAAAAGACAATGGACTCTTAATTTTTAATAGTAGTACTGAGTTTGAAATTCTAATGTTGTTATAGCCCTACACTTGAGTGTGAGCAACATTAATTGCTACATAGGTTTGTGAAAGATGTGTACATTTCAAAACTGCGAGTGCTGCTGACCGACTTGCCAAACAGGTTTGCAAACCTCTGGGAATTTCCAAAGCATTTGACATGCAAACCTAGTTCTTTGGTAATGTCATGTAGTCTCAGAGTTGAGGCAGGCCTCAGATCATCATGGAAAGATTGATGAGAGATGGAGAGGTGGTTTTAGACTTCTATATTTTACAGCAGGAAGAACTTTACATATGCTAATTGTAATTTAAGGCTTTCAGTGATTTATTTGAACTGTTCTGTTGCCAGGGTGAAATGATTGTACAGCATAAATCTTTAACAAATCTCAAATACATACACTGCCACTAATATTTGATTAAAGGTCACTTAGCAAGTTGCACCTTAGCTAGCAAGATGCTTTTGGCAGTTATTTACAACCTTCTATCATAACTTTGTCAAGATACTTGAATCGGTTTAAACTGGTTGGTTTACTGGGGCATGGACACAGCTTTTCAACTTACTCCATAACTTTTTGCATATTTTTGGGAATGAAATTCCAGGATTCCGCTTTATCCATTCCAAAACCAATTTAGTATCATTTTCCTACCTAGAAAATCTAATTGTGTCTAAGCTTCAATTGTCTATCTGTTGAGGTAGGCAACTGAAGATTGTAAACGAAACTGGTGAAGCTGAAGAATTTGAAGGTGGTCCTGCTACATTTTTCTATCCACGCTGTGCAATGTAGAAGCACCACTGGCAGAACAACAGGCCTGGAACATGATGCCACACCACCATGCTTCACAGCTGGTGCAATATTGTTTGGTTTGAAAGCCTCACCTTTAATCCTCCTCCTACTTGTCATTGTAGCCAAATAGCTCAATCAAGGTCAAGTTTACTTATTTAATCAATGTCTTGTCTTTCCATAAAATCTTTTTCCTAAAGGCATTTCTGTGGGCAGCTGCAAATTTCATTCAAGCTTTAAGGTGTCAATTCTGAAACAGGGGCTTCTTCCTTGGTCAGCACCCACTAAGTCCAAGGGGGTGTAAAACTTGCATCACTGTAGACAGTGATATTTGTATTATGTAAGTTTCCAGTTCATGGCAAGAGCCTTGATGATCCCTTACCAGTTTCCCCTCATCTGACATTTTGGTGACAGTTTGGGTCTTCTTCCAGACGTTGGCACGGTGGTGACATATCGGAATAACTTGTACTTTTTTTAACTGATGATCTTAGATTCTGCATTTGTTTAGAAACGGCTGCAAAAGAAAACATAAATCTACAGTTCTTTTTTTAGATCATCACTGAGATCCTTGGACTTTCCCATTGTTCTGATCATTGGTCAGTCCAGTGAGTGCTGTCAAACAAATTCTTTTTATGCTAGTAAAGAGAAAATACCAGTTTTAGTGAAAACCTACCTCTCAGAATCAGATGGGAATTTTATTATGAACTAATCTGTCAGTTAGGTTAGTTCCTTGTCAATTTGCATATACAAGTGAAGTCCAAAGACAAAAAGCAGCAATCTGGCACTGGAGAATTTTTGGTATTTTCCCAAAGAAGGATTTAAACAGCTGACTGATTTTTTAATTAAATGGAAACCTATTTTTAGCACACATTTTTTGATCGTGGAATCCAAAAACAAGTTAGCCTTGTTTATGTCTATATGGTTACTTCCTGCTTTTGTGCATACCAAAGCTTCCATTCTCTTAACTGGTGACTGCATCACATGAGGCCTCGGTGTACTTCACCACTGAGCAGAAGAAATATTTTCTACAGCACTGTAACATAATCCAAATAAAGGACTGAAACTTCACGTGCGGGGTTTTTAACCGAGCTACTGAGTAGGAGGAGATCTAGTAGTTACCATGGTGCAAAAGGAAAGGAAACTGAGGTGCTGCATGGGCAATGTTGTTTTTATTTGCTTGCACTGTTCTCCTTGAACACAAGGCAGGGCTTCCACAATAATACTATCACATTTTTGCCAGGCTCCACCTCGCACAGATCACACTGCTGCCTTCAAGGGCTTGAATGAACATCAAAGGCAACTGTGTGATTTTGCATTCCTGTCAAGAGCATTACAACCTCTGGAGCTTCCCTACTCATGAAAAGCCCCCTCGTTCCCACAGCCATCTTTAATGATTTTCTAAACACTCCGGGTTTAGTGGCACGGCACATCATAGTGTGAGAGTCAAGTAAACACACGAGGCTTCCACTGTGCCTTTTTGGTCACTCTCCCTCCTCTCCATCTTTCTCCCTCTTCATGATGCACGTGTACCTCCCGTGGGCAAGGGGAGGGTGGCAGAGAAAAATCAGGAGGCAGAGAGCCAGAGCCTCAGATACCAGCACTGCATGCATCAATGATAGTGTGGCTGGCTGCCCTGCACAAAATATTATTTACAGCTCACGCTGAAGAGAGATTACAGCAGCAATCCTCTCCTCAAGCAGGAAAACCAGCTGACCTGGCAACACTTAGAGAGAGGCCAGGAGGAGGGTCAGGAACTATAATTATTATATTGCTTCTCCCTATTCACTCTCGGTGTCTATACTGCTCACACAGCGTGTGAGGGATTCAGCTCAGTGGTGACAACAGGTTACTGGTGCATAAGAAGTGGATAAAGAGGCAGTAAAGGCGGTGTAGCATTTATAAACGCAGATACTCCACTTTCAACTAGCCCACTCATGATTAACCGATGAGAAGGGCAATGAAACCAGTGGATGAACTTTAAAGAGGCAAGCATTTATTTCACCAATTATGAAATATCATGCCTAAGCGATTAATGTTGGCAAAACACCACCTTCCACCACTGAAAAAAATGTTTATGGCCAAGCACATAGCAGGGACTGTGCGATTATGCTTCCTGAGGACAAATATGCATTCATTATCTGGTTAAATTGATTTCAACTAACAGATGTGTCGTTTCACTTACACTAAGACTAACAGTATAAATTACCCACTGTATGTACAATATATATGACCAATTTTCTATATTCAAAATTTAAGAACCTGCATCAAGTGACATTCACAGCATTTATATTAACTGAATGGATGAAATAGTTGTTTTCACTAATCAATACTGAGTCAACAGATATGGACCATAAAGACAACACAAGGTGGCACACCTGGTTTGATAGATTATGTTTTGACTTACAAGTGAATAAATTTTTGGAGCCCAGAGAATAGAAACATTTCCCTGGGCATAGGTGTCTTCTCAATCGAGCTGTAGTTTCCAGGTGTTTACTGATATTATTGCTCTTGTGCATTGTTATTTATTCTTTTTTCCCCATTTTGTATTTCTGTCATTTTTTTTGCTTTTTTAGAACTTGAAAACCATTTTAAAAGGTTTCATTATCATCACTGTAATATTGAAAGTGTTAATGACGATAATAATATTGTTGCTTAGGATGACGACAGACTGTACTTCCCTTTATCACTGCAAAACTTGCACTAAAAGTGCAGTTGACTCCCCGTTAATGCTAACTTGCATCTGTCGTGACTTCCTGGCTGGTAAGAACTTACCTAACAACCAGCTGCTTGACTAACGAGAGCCGTGAAGTGAGACAACAGCTGGTTCGTGTTATCTGGCGGTGTGAGGAAAACTGTTTGTTGCAATGTGTGTGGATTCAATCGCAATTACAACGAAGACAGCAAAGGGGAAATACATCACGCAAGGGCACGCTCAGCACTTCATTGTTATTTGGGGAGGGGAAGCAAAACCACAGCGGTTAAACGCTAGCAGTGGCAGCTGGACGTCATAAGCTAACCGTGTGTGTGTGCGCGCGCGTGTGTGTGTGTGTCAGGCACACATACCCAACGGTTCAGTCTTCTCCGTAGCATCTTTTCTTCCTTTAATTTCACAATGCTGATGAACTCTTCAGATTCAACAGACGCCTCCGGGCTCTGCTTCAGTTTCTCTGGTGAATAACTTTACATGTATGTTAGTAAACGTGCTAGCTCCTTGGCTATCTATTCTCTACTCTAACGTTAGTTCTAGCTATATGAAATGCCGCAGCGACGCTACATCGTTTCCATTTTGTTTGATTTCGGTATCTTCGCACCATTCGCATTCTCTCTCCCCTCTGAATATTTTCCCCGTTGCGGTGTACTAGTCGCGCTTCACGCTGCTCAAGGCTGAAACAGTGCCTGACATTTCGCTCTGAGCCCTGTTGCTTACACGCGAAGGAACCATTTGTCGCCCCCGAGTCTCGCCTTCCCGCTGACTCAAAAAGCTGGCTAACGCCACGGTAAAAACTAACTTCTCCTGCGAGTCCCCCGTGCACAGGTCGCCTCACCTCCCTGTCAAACAATTTTCACTCCAGCAGCAACAGCAGCAGCCCACCAACGTTCCCACGTTCACAAGCTCCACCCGGCGAAGGTGCGGCTTGCACTGCACTGTGGGTAATGTTGTCTAAATTCCCGTGCTGGGGGACCAGCGTGACACCAAAGGTCAGGGAGTATGGACGCCCGTCTCTAGATGGGAAGAACTTCTAGGTTTTAGTTTCATTTTACATATTTTTCTCAGCTGAATTATTTTGTGTATGTTTCTGCATTAGGCAACATCTTATACCCCCAAATAACTTAAATCAAGGCTGTTAAAGTCAGTGTACTTTGTGGGCCACACACAACCCAGGAACATTTCCTTCCTGTCAAAGGCTTAACTAAACATTTCATACCTGACTTGTCTTAATATAAGAAAAATAACTCTGTTCTTCCATATGACAAATGTATAAAATTACTGGTAGTGCATTGTCCAGACTGTTTATGAAACATTTACAACAAGTTTATGTTAATTCATAGAAAATGCAGACATTTCTATAGTGCATAGTTTAAAAACAGAAACTTTTCCTTCATTTAATTGTTTATCTATTTCTTAATACTTTGGTTTGGTGTGGGCAATGGCAATCAATAGGACAAGCTGTAAAACTTATGAAGATATAGTTACAAATGCCTTCTGTTTGACAACCCTGACCTAAATGGTATGCGCACTGGGATACAAGCAATAACATCAGCTTAGTGAAAGCACACCAACATTGACACCAATGACAGGCAGAGTGACCAGATAGGCATAGAAACAAGTTAAATTTGAGGCAAAGAATATGTTTGTGCATTATGTGACAGATACCAAAAGGCGGTTTGATGCAATGTTATTATAGTTAATTTAAAAAAAAAAGTTCTCATATAAAATAATTATTTAAAAAAAATGGAAAAAATTAAAGATAACCGAAACTTTACAAACTAACTTAAATAAAATACGGAGAAAATATCCTTAGTTCTAGCGTTTGTTAGTGTGGTAAAACTTTCTAAAAATTTGCCTGATTAGGCTTTGAAAACTTATATCGTCAGACTTTGGATGTCTACAAGGCTGTGAGTCACTGCTTTCAAAAAGTTCTGTTTTTATGGTAATATCTATACTGGTTTTCCCAAACTTGCCCATTCTGGAAAGCCTTGGGTTTCAACCCCAAATAATGAAACTAACACTGAAACTAATAAAAACTCAACTAAAAGTAGACAAAAAGAAAAACTAGGTCTAAACCAGCCAACTCCCTCAGGACACTTAAACTCAATCATGGTGAGACAGTAACTGCCATTACTGTAATTCCTCACACTCAGTAGGTGAAATACAGAAAGTATAAACAGTTGCTGATGTCTGTCGTTATGGTTTTATTCTATAGTCTTCTTACAGTCACCTCTTCTCTTTCTGTTCTAGTAACTATGAAACTGGTTGCTGTTCTGTCTGCTAATCATCTCTGTGGCTTTGTGACTTAAGTTGATTTAGAATGATTCATTCAGAATGTGGGACATGGTCTCAGTATGTGGGACATATTGTCCCTGACAGCAGCAGTCTTGAAACACCTACAGTTGTTCAGCTCAAAGAAACTCAAAAGCCTAGGACGCTCACCCACAATACTAGGTCTCCAGTACCCAACCCAAGAGCATCTCTGGGACGTGCCAGAACAAGCCCTGACTGTAGAGTCCACAGAGGATTTATTGCCAAAGTCCAAATTACAGACAGCACAGGAGTCCCATGGAGGTCCCTCATGCCCCAACAAGTCAGAACTGTTTTGACAAAAGGCATCTGCAATCTTTTATTACTTAGAGTCAGTATTTATGAAATAAGAAAATCCCATTTGAAATCATTTTTATACACCTCATGCTGTTTGAGGCATCTCCTGATATGATTACAGGAAGTGAGCAATCTTTCAAGTTTGGAAGGAGGGGTTCTGAAAATTCTATTTTAAATGACACAAAAAATGATCCACAAAGCCAGCACTCTGACTGCATGAAAGTAAATCATAAAAGCAACGCTGAACGTATTTTGAAACTATGCAAATGAAATATTTCAGATCTTAACTAGAGCATAATCCAGTTCATGATTTCTGTCTTCAAATCTCCCATCAAATTCTCTTCCGGCCAGCCAAAAGTTATATGCTTAGGAATTTCTAACTGCTTTTAGAATCAATGGTCTATAAGAGCTACCATAGCTTAATGCCAACCCATGATTATACTAAAATAGCAAAAATAATATTAGCCAAAATAAGTTATGATTAAAGATTTTTTAAATTTATTTATTTTTATAGAATAGATCTGTATTAGATTATTAACTACTGGTGTCATGTAGTATAATGTGTTGTGTAATGGGCAAGTATGCCATTGTGTCACACTTCAAAATGCAGAATACGCTTGAATCATGTTAATCAAGGAAACGGAAAGAACTAAATGTTCTTTATCTGAATCTTTGACCTTAAACGCCATCGCTCAGCATGCTCAAGCTAGATGCTACAGGGCAGTACAGTGACCCTTTAGTTCTGAAGTTCTTGTTTGTATTTGTGTGGGTCATAGCATGAGTGGTGGCCTCAGCAGATTTTTTTTGCATGTGGCATCAGATTTGCATTCTTGCTTTGGTCACTGCCCTGCTTTAAATGAAATGTGCTCATACTGAAAAGCCATGCACTTTGTGAAACCAAAGGAAGTTCATTAGAAAAAAATGCTCACACGTTATCCCTCACATGAGAAATCAGGCATGTATTTGTGTGGTTGTGAAAGAGTGTTCTGAACCAAAAGAACAAACAAGCTACTAGGTATTCACACAGTTTGTGCTTAATACTCAGTGGAAACTAGATGTCAGCGCTGACAAAGAAGTGCATAAGCTTATTTTAGTCTGAAACCACAAAAGGGCAACTCTATGAAGTTTACTTATTCTGAAACTTATGAAAAAACTTTCAGAATAAGTTTGAAAAAAATATTAACATTTTAACTTTTTTGGTATTAATGTCTAGTATTATTGCTTTAACACTTTCAATTGTATTCAAATGTATGAAACAATCCATTGGTTCAAACCTGAAAGTCTTAAATGTGCTGTACCGCTACAAGAAAAAACAGACCATTTTAGAATAACCACATGTGTGCCAGAATAACCTTTGGCTTTAATAAGTTTAAATTGTTTCTAAAGAACCTACTAAAATATGTATAACCAGTGGTTTCCTGTAAGAATTACCATATAGCTTATGAGATTACATGTTTTGAGAGATAAGCAACCATTCACCCAAGTCCCTCTGTGAGTCACTTTTTTGTTTAAAGTCTCTTCCTCTTTGGGGCTTCTTTTTTCATAAACTGCATGATCGTTCTATGTTCCAAACTGTCTCTTTTGTTTTTATTGTTGTTGCTGTTGTCTTGCTGATTTAAACATATTAGGCCCAACCAAAAGTTAATAAAAGGCAGTTCAACAGCTGCATAAAGAGGTAGTGTCTATCACAAATCGTCTCTCAATGAACAGCTCCACAGCTGTAAGTTGGACTCTATCGCCACCACGTGGCAAAAGTAACAAATTACTCATCACATTTTACTTTAATTTTTTCTCCATGTTGAATCTCAAGAAAAATGTGCACTTGTTTTGTTAGTATTTCTTGTTTCTGGAATACTAAATCAATTGTATGCGACTTATTATTTAGTCTCAAGGACTGAAGATGTTATCTTCACTAGATGGACCGGTTTCATACCTGTGAATCTGTCAAACTTAAAAAGTGGGCCTATTGTGTGTTCTTATTTTATGTCATGTATACTGTTGCAGTGGCGGATGTTCACTGTAAACACAGCAAAAGTTTTAAATAATCAAGTCAGCATATGCGCTAGTAATCAGAAGAAAGTTGGCCACATGGGAGAACACATAGGCAAAATGCAGCCTGAGGTCCTCAGTCAGGCCCTCTGTGTCCTAACAGGAAAACCAAACCAATACATCCCACAAAAAACAACAAAAGCCAGCAGTTTCTCAAGGAATCTTCTTGCATTTTAAAAAACAAACCTAGGTCTACTGGTTATGTCTAACACAATTCATGAAATTTCGTGTCATTCTGTGTTCAAGTTTCAATCTACTTGTTTATGGCTCTCAAAATTTTGCACTACCCTGCATATTAAGGTCTTCAGTATGGGACTGTAGTAACTCTAATAATACTGTGATGTTTTTTGTAGATCATACTATTTTTATTTCTGTCTGTCTGTCTTTCATACAGGGCTCTCTGAAGAAATATTACACACCAAGCTAGAGGGATCAGTACAAGATAAATAAAGATTATTATGATTTGAATCAGGAAAAGTTCCCGTGCAGAGTCTAAAAATAAGACAATGTAAAACTTCAAGTGACTACAGGGTCATAAAAGGAAATGCTCAAGGTCTGTATTAGAAAAAATGGAAGAAAGAACATATTATAAATGTATCCACAGACAAAATGGTTTTTGTTGTTTTTGCTTATTTGATGTTTTTTTCTTTTTCTTTTGCGACTCTTTGATTTTGCATGCACAACAGTGGAGCGTTTTTTTCTGTTGCTGTAATTCAATGCATGTCCACATGGTGGCAACGCCGTAACATCAATAGGATGTCACAAACCTGTTGCTCCAGGAAATGATCATTGGTGTTGTATAAAGTTTATTGCTATAAAAAATTAGTCATGTTTTTCTCTTCATTACTGTTAGCGTTTTTTAACACTCCATATGAAGTGATGAGGGAGGTTGCACATCTACATACTGAAGCATCTCTGAACACATTTTATTGGTTGTGTTTACAAGATGTAAGTATTTCAAATTTGAAATGAGAAAGGGATAAACACTGATTTCTAAATTGTAGAAAAAAGATGAAGAACATACTAGTCATTTGAGGTATAACCAGCTGTACCTTCTTGCTTCTGCAAGAAAATGTGATCTCAAAGTCAAAGTTCAGAGGATAACAAGAAAAATCCATGATTTTTTTGCAGTAGGTTCTTTTGGTCTATTTCATGACTTATTGCAGCATTCCACACGTAGCTTCTATTTTTATTTATTTTCACATCATTTAAAATATTTGTGAACATATCAAGGTTATAACTTTGTTAAATTACTAATTATATAATGCAGTTTTATTTGTCATCCAGAGTGTGCTGCGCCTATTGCATTCTGGTCCTGCATGAAGTGTACAGTACCTGCTGAATAAAGTGGGCATTCCTGTAGTGGTTCTGCCCCTGTGTGTCTCATTCGTAGCTCTGAATTTAAACTGACAGCCCCTGTAGAGGAGTCGGGAGACTTCCCTAGCCATCTGTCTTAGAGCAGCCCCCCTTCCCTCCCTCCACACATCCCTCATTCCCACACTGGGTCTTTGTCAGCAGTTCCTGTCCCTGGACTAGGCGTGGCGTGCGCAGAGGCTGGGGCGACCGTGGGTGCTTTCAGAGGCACCTGCAGATGGGACAAAGGGCCAAGGGTGCTGGGGCTGAAGACAGATTGATGCTTTGTGCACTGAGGCTGGAGAGAGTGAGAGAGCGCAAGAGAGAGAGAGTGAGGGTGGGTATGGGGGGGGGGGGGGGGGGGGGGGGGGTAGTTAGCTGAGAAGTTTTCAGGGAGAGGATTTTAGGGGGAACAGGGGTGGGTTGGGGTGAAGGGGGAGGTCTGTCACTCTAGTCTGTGTGAGTCCAAGCTTTGGAGGACCCAGAGAGATTGACAGCTTTTGTGGATTGCATCTCTGCACAATGGTCGGGCTTTAATGGTCGGCAAAGCTAGAGTAGAGCTTTGGGGAAGGTTTCGAGGGGAGGTGGTGCTTGGTAGTGGTTGCGATGGTGGCGGTGTGGGGAGGCTAAGAGATGGGGGGCCAAAGGCTTTACTGCTTTGCTTGGTGGGGACCAATTCATGGGTATTCAGTCCAAGGCTCGTTATTCACTGAATGCATCCAGTGGAGGAATGCAGTAGCATCAATTAGAATGTGTTAGGAGATAGCAATGCAGGGAAGAAAAACCTTTCTCTCCCTTTTGCTCACAGGACAACACAGTCCCACTATAGGAGGTGTCAGAGCCACAAAGCCTTTTTTGTGGGTCTCTCTCCATTACATTACCAGTGCAATATGTAAGGTGGGGACTCTTTTGATTTAAATTAAGTGGAAAAAACACTAAATCCTATTTTTATTCAGCAGGGATAATGGCGTTATACTCTATAAAGGTCTTTAACTACTTATCTGTGGCTTAAAATCTTCCCCAGCTCCCTTTTCACTCTATCTCAGTGTCTTACTCTCATTGGGAGCATTATATTTATTCAGTGGTGGAGGGTCAAAGACAGACTGTTAAACAAAGTTGCTTGTAGCCTTAACTGCCGCATCACTTCTAATTGTGTATCACTGGGTCAGTGGTTTGTTGTGTTGTCCCCCCGCAAGAAAGGACGAGCGGATATGAATTTAAACAGTATCTAGTAAGGCATTGTTTGGAGTGGGCTCAGGCCACCTCTTCAGAATCAGAGGGCCTTTCAGACAAAAAGAGGTGTTTTTTTTTTTCTCTATAACTTTTAAGACAGTTATATAAAAGGAAGGGGAAGGAGCGGAAAACAGTTTGATGGTGATCACATGTCGGGGTTGACACACCATTCTGTTTTTTTGAATGTAGAGAGGCCAGTCGTACATGCCATTCAACCTAATTAGACTGCACTTAATTGAATGCTTTTTCAACTTGCATGCAGTAAACACATTCTGTATTTGAAAACAATGAAAATAGCTTTAATTTCAATCAGCCATGTCCCTTGGGGTTTTTCTTCCTTTTCCCCACTGAAACATCCCTGTTAAATTTCTAATTCACACTCCTTGTGAGAAATTTAGAAAACAGGCATCACGTCGGGGGAAAGGGGTTACTCTGCACTGACTAACTTGAACAAACTGATTTTTAAGTTTTTCATCCATGCACTCAGCATCCATTTTGTCTCCAATTTCCTTGCTTTTAACACAAGATGATACAGATGGCACGTGTGCTGAATGTGTGCGGAATTTTTGTTCTCCTTAGGTTTAATGAGAACTAACTGGCAGGAACCTCTTGTAGAAAGGTGTGGATTTCAATATGAGCAATTATGCTTCATTTGAAGCCAAATGAGCCAAATTTGCATCCTCTGAAAAGAGAACCAGAGTTAAACTGTATGAAAAGTGCAGTAAATTGGGGCAAACATCACAACGTGCAGAAATGCATCTCCGCTGTAATTGTGTAATTGTAGAAGAGCTCTAAATGCACGGCCCAATTAAACTTGCTTCTTCTGCAAGGCAAAGAATTGGCAGGTTATTATGCAGGAAAGTATCAGCAGATCTAAATAGCTGCCTCCTTCATGGGTGGGGATGGAGGGTGAGATCATTTGCAGGAAAATGGAATATCTGATCAAATATGGACAGATGTCTTCATACATGTCGAGCGGCTGTGAATTGGATTGGAAGAGGCAGGATAGATGGATGGCCTCGTCTAAGAGATAGAGCTTCCTGCCCTGAGTACTGAGGGGGCACAAGAGGAAAAGGGGGAGAGAGGGGGAAGGTTAGGCTCGCAGTGGGGGGAGACATTTCCCTGAAACACCAGTTGATGGGTTTCTCCCACAAAGGGTGGAGTGACGCATTCTGCACTGCTGCAGAACAGCCTGGTCTCTGTCTGGATTAGGCCCTGCAGCACACAAAGGAGAGCTCAAGTAAACGGTTCATGAATGTTGATTAATTGATGCCATTTTTTGCAGTGTGCCATGGAGATTTAGAGGGTAGGGTGCATGAGGGAGGTTGTGTGTAAGCCGGGAGGGCTGCGATCTGAGGCTGGAAATGTGTTTTTGTGAGTGTATTTTTCAGATATGCAAATCTTAAATGGTCGCAATAGATCACAAACTGTCACAAGTTTGATTCATAACTTCTGTGGAGATTCCTTAGTCGTTCTGCCTTCAATGAGAACAACAGTTTGCCAGTAAAAAGTTCTAAGAGCTCAATCAAGTCGGCACGCTGTGACTCTCTTTGGTCTCTGTATGCTTTTGCTCCCAATGGTGTTGTCAGATGTGCCCAGCTGGCACAGTAAGCAGCTCAGGTGGCAGAGGCAGCGAGAAGGTTCCCACGATGGGGTTTAGGGGTACAGGTGTCCTGGGAGAATGAGGGTGGCCCGGGGCGAGGAGGGGCGAAGCACTGGCCCATAGCCCACCTCAATGGAGGGATCCCAGGGGCCAACTCAATAGCCTGGGTTCCACTTGATGGAGAGAGAAAGGAGCGTTTCAGCCGCTGCCCAGCAGGAAAGATCTGGTTGTGGGAGACCTCTTTCAGGACTCACTGTTTGTCTGAAGGCTGTCACAGCAGATGAGTACTCAGCAAACAGCGTGAACAAGGATTTGAACCAGAAAACCAACAGAGCCTTGACAATATTGTGATTGGGCCTTGTCTCTTTAGAGGGGCTGAAAGCCGAATTGAGAGCAGTAACAAGTGCACATTCACCGCAAGACGGGGATGCCTTTGGGTTGTGTTTTATGGTTTTGAGGCTTGCATGCGGTGGATAAAGCAAAATCATGTTAATCTCCCTTTTCTCTCATCTAAAAGCAGAATGGCAGTGAACCTGTGGCACTTTAATGGTCTAACTAAAGTCTTACAAAGTCATTCTTCAGTCAAATGCGAATCAGACATCTGTAATCGCTTGACCCAAAACAGAAACACTCTTTAAAAGTGTAAATAAGCACACCACAATATTTACACTGACTTTGTTCCTAAATGTGTTGCTTGTTATCAATAAAACTAAAGCCGTGGATGACACGAACGCACCCGTTGCAACAGAGACACTACCATAAATGTATGCATGTGGATAAATAGTAAGACATGTTATGTACACTTATGTGTAGATATTTACTCAATCTTTATGACTCACTCAGACGTGCAAGCCTTTGCTTGGTAGCTCATATCTAACTCTAGCGTCCTAGAGTGCAGGAGAGGAAAGAGGAACATACCAGATGCATACCGCTGTAACCACACCATAGTACCTTTAAGTGTTGTTGTGCTACAGTAGCTCAATATTAGGGATACAAATATCACTAATACCTTATTCATCATTTGGCTGTAAAATCTGTTTTGTTAATGTGGACCTGGGTGCTTTCACACCAACGGCTCTTTTAAAATCTATCCATCAGCACATGGGAAAAACCAAAATGGATAGTGGGATTCAGTAAATTCAGATTACACATAAAACAAACAAATTATATGCTTCAGTTTTGTTTCCCCTCTGACTTTGTATACATTTATTGACCGATTTATCCATTTGATGTTGAGTGAGAGGGGTATACAAAGAGCGATGTTGTCTTTTGGAGGAGTTGGGGTAACTTTGAAGGTTTCTGAAGAGAGAGGCTTGTGATGGAATGGGCCGGGAAGGACTGTGACTTCTCCATTGAGACTGGAGGGGCACGCTGGATTAGCTCGATTTGCCTGTGAATGGGTGCTTTCCATTATTCTTGTTAGGGAGCTGTCACATTGAATTGAGAAAGTGAAAACCTCCTTTTATCAACCTTTTCCAAGTGAAACTGAACAGGCAATCAATAACTGAATTCAGACTCAGGGGAAAGTCAAGCAGAATGATATGGGGCTGTTATAAAGGGAGTATTTGTCAAATTGCTAATGCGAAAAAGCGGATAACTGATGTAACTTTGGCTCCAAATGCCATTAAGTATAAGAGAACACTGAAAAAATAGAAATAAAGTCTTAACGGCACAAATAATGGTTTACTACTAATAATAATACTGTAATTACAATTGTTTCAAGCTAACACAATAACAGCCACTAACATTATTACTATCACACAATAGTAGTAATCACAACTTTCATAAAGAATTCAATTTAAAAAATAGAAAATATAAAAGTTACAAACATTTTTTTTTACTTCTCCTTGCTTTTTTTTTTTTTTTAAGAATTTTATTACAGAATAACTTAAGACCATTTGTCATATGTCAAATCGGCTTCCACAAAATGCATTTTTATTTGCAAATAATTTTACAAAGAGCTCAGTACAAGATCATGACTGTTGCAGGACTAAACAAACCGAGAGTGGCTCACATTTTATTATACGAATGACACCATATTGTTTTGGAGTTTCATTATATTGACCTTATTGTGCCATTGTGCTTGTTCTGACACCATGATAATGCCTGAATACGGAGGGAATTATGCCCTGTATAAATAGATCCCATAGTCAAAGATCGCCTCAATTATCCCTCTACACATTGACAACATGAACAGAATAAAAACTAAAGCCTTAGTCCAAGCTGGTCTCAAGGCGCTCTTCAAACATTGTTTTGGCCTTTGTAAGAGGGGCAGAGGAACATCATCGACATCAATACCAACAGAGAAAAGAAATGCATTCATCTGATACATTAAATACTTACATGTATTATAAAGAATTAACTGAGAAATCATATATATATTTATGGCAGCTCTTTAAATGCATTTGTTTTTTTAAAATAACGCAAGTCTGTTTGTTCCCTCTTTATTGTGTAATTCTTATTATGGATTTTAAACCTATTTAGCAAAAGCTATTTTTAATGTTTACTGTGTTTGCATATTAAATTGCACATACTACCACAGAGAAGGGGTTTCTGTACATGCACACCATTAATCAACAAATTTTCTCATACTGCTGCTTCCAGTTTTTACGCTGAATGAAGAAAATGAATCGGATCATTTGGTCTCATCAATCAAATTGGTAATTGATGTCTTAATCGTTATACAGTTAATTGAGCACCTTGATTGTTGCCTGTCATTGTTCAGAGTATTTGGATACATTACCCAGTAGCCAGCCTGCATCAGTTTGGGGGAATTAGAACAAAGGGATTTAATTTTATTGCAATAAAAACTATACAGTTTATATAAAAGTAATGCCATATTGCATATTAAAGAATTGTATTTTAAATTTTAAAAAGATGGTTATCTGTCTCACAAATTGTTTTAATTTTAAGAAATTAACTTAAAAATAATGATAGCATGAATCTCTTAAGTGCTCTATTCCTGCCAAAAAAGTGTATGTGAGGTTTTCATCAGTATAATTGTCATCAATCCATCTTCTGTGCACAGTGAAGTGATAACAGCTTATGAAAAATGACTCATGGCTTTAATGAGTGCCTCACCTCTTCGTGGTAAGCAGGTTCACAGCACTCCATGAAACACCAATTCTCCATTTATTCCACTTCACTGTTTTAACTCCACCTCATATACCATCTTGCCTTCAATTTTTCACATAACGAATTCCTCTTTCTTATTGCAACCAGCGCAGAGATTAGTTAAACGAGTAAGACTCTGGGCCAGGCGAGTGATGATAGAGGCCACAGCCTATAAACACCCTTTGATCCCCTGCAGAAGGGAATAGGTGTAGGATAGCAGTTAGGGCTCAGGGGAAACTGTAGGGGAAGAGTCCTTAATTGAGTTACAGAATACTTTAATTACAACTGTTTCCCACATTCCTGCTCTTAATGGCTTGCGCACAATATGAGCCACCAAGGGGTAAAAGAAAAAAAAAAACCTGCACCTAATTCAATGCCCGGAGCGCAGCTGCAAGGCAATTATCATCAAGCACCCCTGCATCTGTGTACAAACAATCTCGCAGCTGCTGCCATTGATACTGTACATGCAGAAAGGCACAGATTGACCCCAGTCTCTAGTATCGCCTCCAGACCATGACCCATTCATTTAGGAGGCTTTTGTGACACCGATGAAAACTCAACCTGTTTACAGTTTCTAATGAGTTTACATGCGCTGTTTATCATAGCGCCTTGTGTTTGTGGACATATACAGCATCGTTTAAATGTTGCATCATCGTGAAAAATGCTAGCAATAAAAATTGTTAGACGATTACTGGAAGGTCATTAGATTTTTTTAAACTTGCATTTTTATTTATAAAACATAAACATGCTTTATAGAACACAGAAGTAATTAGACTAACAATCATCACCTCTTTTCAGTCCATCCTGAATTTCCTGTTGTAGATGGAACCACACCTCACTACAGGGATATTTTCAAGTCATCTACAAGCCGGCAAGTTTTCAGGATTGGGAATTTTTAACTTTTTTAAGTGTAAATTCCTGTTCCAAATTTTTTTGGGGGATGATATGGGTGTTATTCAGTACTTCTTTAAGAAATATATGAACATATATGATCATGTAACCTCTATAATCTGCTTCTTCGTTAAACCCTCTAATAAAACGTCATTTTTCACTTTAATTTTTAGGTATCTTTAAGGACAGCCACAAAGTTTTACCATTTAACACTTGCATAAGGGATTTTCTAAATGAGCTCTTTAAAGTTACAAGATGTTTACACACCAATCAGAATTCTTTCAGTTCAGTGTTTAGATGCCCAAACTGACATATAAAGCACCTTAGTACCACTGTGGCTAAGTGCACCGTGTAGTCACAGCATCTGCATGTTTTACAATACTTTTTAGTTTCCAGTTTTGTACACATATTTAAACAAATTCCACCATGGTGGGCATGTGCGTGTCTAAGCTGGATGGATGCGTGTGACCAAGAATGTGAGTGGGGTAGTGAAAGTGGGTGAGTGGGCCTATTTGTGTGAGGAGCACACCAGCGAGGGCCACTGTGGGACAGAGGGGGAAATGGAGGATGACTTTATGACACAGAGGGCATAGGATCGGAGACAGAAACAGAGAGAGCCTAGTGGAGGCGGAGGTGGTATGGGGAGAGGGGCTGCCCGAGCTGTCAGCTCTGAGGAGCTGCTGGAAGGCTCAGCAGGAGCCCAGCTTGGCCCCCAGGATGCCTTGTCACCACGGCGAGGGCCTGGAATGCACCAACACACAATGAGCTCCTGGGGCTTAGAGGGCACTCTGATTTGATAACCACATTAAAGTCCTAGCAACATCTGTTGGGGTGCAGGAGAAAGGCCTACTGGCAAGCTTTAACCCCTGAAACTGGGATCATTAACCCTCAGCCCTGTGAGAGAAGGGGGAAGACAGCCCTCTATTTGTCAGCCGCCCAGCACAGGGCTGAGGGGGCTAATATTTTACTAAAAACAGCGTGAGAAGAGAAGCAGCTCAGGGCACCATGGGGAGTGCTCCTTCACACTTTACACACAGATTAAGAGGAATGTACAGTCTGTTTTGCTTAATGGAACTAACAAAATAACATTTGCATAACCTCCAAAGTAGAGGCTTTCTGAGCATGTCACTGATTTACATGATATTGATCAAACAGCTCTGCTTGTCTCCACTAGTTTAGACTGCATTAAAAAGTTAGCATTAAAATTCATGTCACTGTTCCTTCGCTTAAATGAAAACAAAGCATCATACTATACATCAAATGCAATAAACTGTTGGTATACATTAACATAGATATGCCAGGATTATTTTCCTCTCTGATTTGTTAATGTGCAGTAAGAGGAGAGGGGGCAAAGTTGATAGAGGATGGATGGAAATAACAGGTGTCCTGTCACAAAGACATCTCGGGCTTCGGGATGCTCCGATGCTTCGTGGTCAGCTCCAAGCCTCATCCACCTCCACAGGTTTCAAAGGGAAGGCCACCTCTCTGTAATGAATAATTAGGGAAACAAAAGGCCCAGAGGGGGTGAGAGGCTAGGGAAGGAGGGGCAAGCTGTGGAGGGTTTAATGTAACTAGACCAGATGCAGAGAGGTTTTTGCCCCTGTGCTTCATAGAAAACATCATCCTAAATGTATTCCCTGGAGATGAGGGCCTGCAGGAGGTGCCCCCGATGCACAGGGTCCTCAAGTACCTCCACACAAGTAATCCCATTCACTGCAGCTCATTACATGGGCAATTAAGTGCTGGGGTAGGGGAGAGGGATGGGGTAAGGGGGTGATGGCAAAGAAGTGTGTATGCGCCTGTGTGTGTGTGCGTGTGAGAGAGAGTAAGTGTATGGAGGGTAACAGGCCCATCACTGGGTTTTAAGGATCGAAACCCCTACCAATCCAATTCCCCCTCACCCGGCTTCACCCTCACTAGCCGCCCCCTCCCGGATTCTTCACCTGGGCTGAATCTCTCTGGACACCTGCCTCTCCTAATGAAGATCCATGGCTTCATTTCCATTTCTGGAGTCATATCAGAGACGGCCAAGCACAAAACAGGCCTGTTTCCTCAGAGGCCTGGAGAGCCGGATAGAATGACACGGCTAAGTGCTCTGGCAGAGCAGGGCAGCTGCAGAGCCTGAAAATGGGATTTGGTTGGGGGTTCTGAAGTGGGGGGCTCGGATGGAGAGGACCTGATGTTTGGATTGGCCACAATGGCAGCCGTGTGCTACCTCAGCAGCTCCTTGGTACTAATGAGGCTTTCTGCAGAGATGGAAGAGAAGAGGAGAGGGCATGAGGAGGAGGAGAAGAGGAGAACAGAGTAGGAGTGTACCACTACACACCTACCTCACACACTCTCACCTCCTCTGCTGATGACAGCTATGTTAACTCTTGAGAACACACACCAAGGGTCTTCTACTACACAGAGCAGACATAAACAGGTGTCAAGACTCACACAACTACCAAAGGACCTGCTTTCTGCAGCTGCTTAAGCTCTTGTTGGCAGTAGCTGACATGACTACAAACAATTTTGGCACATGTTCTACACATTTTTTTGCATTTAGTGAAAATAGGTGGGGAAAAAAGCAGATCATATTGGCACAAACCAAGAGATCACAAACCACAAAACATGAAGAAAAATGTCGAGGTCACACAAACACATTCTCAAACTTTGTAGAAACTTTTTATTGATAAAAAAATATGACTGCATACCACTATTGAGCTTTTCCCACCCCACCCAGTTACCACCCAGCACAGCGTGCATGTGTGTCTTTCAGTACAGTGGTTAAGGCTGTGCTTGTTAACATGTTCTAGCTCACTGACTCCTCTCAGCACCTGGGGCTAGGGACTCAGAGCTGAGCCAGGTGAGGGAGATGAAGAAAGGAAAACAAACAAGCTGACACCCTAGTCTTATCACAGCTGCCTCCTTAAATGAAGAAACTTTAAGAAGCCCATGTTCTTGTTGTATTAGGTCAAAAAAACAGCCAGTTCAGGCAATGATCAAAAAGTATTTTGATTTTAATTGTCATAAATAGCCATCAGATATTAAAAGGAGATTGGGAGGGGGCCATATTATATGCATAAAGTGGCCACTATGTATAAAAAACCAGTAAAGGTCAGTGCATGAGGCATAAAAGGTGACCTGTTTGTGTAGGTACAGGACGAGCCTGTAGGGGAGGAGGGTTTAGCTAAGGACTGTGTACGGTGTCATTTTGCAGGCCCCTCTGCACTCACCTGGAACAGAGCACTTCCCCTCCCCAAGTCTTATCAGTTCCCAGAGGAAATACCTGCTGCAGGTAAACACGACCTTTCGACCCCAGGAACATCCACTCTGCCCCACTGTCAGCAGCCAGTGTCCCCGTCCTGGAGCCTGTCTCGGCCTTAATCCAAGGATTACCTCTACCTCAACTTCTAACTCCAGGCTCAGAGCCTCATAACTGCATTTAGCACCATGTTCAGACCAGGTCTTCTGACAATCCTTCAACCCCTACCCCAACTACCTGAGATGTTGTTCTTCATGCACCGGTGAGAAAAACCTTTATCCCTTCACCCCGACTCTTCCCCCATCCCCTCATCCCTCTGTCTCAAATTTAATCTTATCTACATATCACCAGGTGTAACCAAATATGCCTCTTATCAACCAAAGTGTCTTCAGCTCTGTTTTGCATTGTCACTCGAGTGATTTATTTTGGGGAGGAGAGGGGGACTGAATTAAATAATATGTCATATGTCAAAGGAATAGCTGTATTTGTGATGGAAGTTGGCTTCATTAGGGAATGAGAAATTTGATGAACTTTCAAAGTGATCGCATTAAAGAATGATCGTAATTAAAATGGAGTCTACTTTTAATGACTCTGGAGTGTAATTAATTCTTCAACTGTATCTATAACACATTTTCTAATAAATGTGTGGGTGGTGATTTATATTTAATTACTTCCTTAAGAATTTTGAAATAGGAGTTTTTCTATGAATTATGACATAGCCGGTCATAATGGTGAAGCAAATGCCACACCCTACTCATTTTAACGGCGACACATATGTATGCTCACACAAGCACCAGTGAATGAGCACAAGTAAATATGCATAGATAAATAGGTGCAGGGTGATATAACACTCACAGTGCTTGGCATTGCTGGGACTACAAAGGTGGGGGAGGCTCTGCTAATTCTATCACTAGTGTCCAGGAGTCTCCTGCCTGCCTTCAGGACATAGACTAAGAGGCTGGCAGTGCCCTAACAAAACCTTCCCTACGCTACCATCACAGGGTCAGGGTTATGCTCACACCCCTAGGTTAACCTCCATCTCTCCCAACCCCCCACTCTTCCTCCACTGTCACCTGAGCCACACAGGTGAATGCTTGACTTTATTTGATGGATGCGGTTTCCCACAGCGACAGTGATGTATGCAGGCCCATAAGCCCCTCCCCCACCGGTCAAGTCTGGAGCTAGAGTGGTGATTTTGTGCCGATAACCTCCTCGGTGCACACAGCGCCGGGCAGGGCGATGGAAACTGGAGAGGACAAGACATCCTGTGTGACGCACCTGAGCGTATGCTTCATGAAGCTGAAACAAAGGAGAATCCATTCCGAAGCCATCAGCACTCATCCGAATAACAAACTTTGGGGCTCTGTGATGATGATAATGAATAGGTATTCGTGTGTCTACATGCACAGATATTGATGTAATCCAATTACTATTTCTGAGAAGGTTGTCAAGTCATGTTACATGTTGTATGCAAAAGATTTTGTATAGGTGAAGCAAGTTCACTGCTTTTACAGAACTGCACTACACATTATTGGGTGGTGACAGTCCTTAAACTACACCTTAATTAACAATAGATTGTGTTTTTGTTCCTTATCAATGACAACACCTCCCTCTATCTCCTCCTCTCTCCTCCTCATTATTAGCAGAAGCGCTACATTAGAGATAAGCAGTAACAATGGCCGGGGTGAAGGCCTGGAACACAGTTGTTTTTATCTCTTGCTTGATCTGGAGCCTGTGGTGTCTCTGTCAGAGGATGTTGTTAAACCAGGTCAAACACTCAAACATCCTGTGGCATCTCACACAGGCACACACTTACACAGCCCTCTTTGATGGCAGTTCACACTCGTCTGGGAGCCTGGTCCATGTGGATGGTTTATAGGCCCAGTGAGGTAATTATATAAACCTAATTTTAGATAAAGACTTTCATGTATAACTCAAAAGTCAGATCAGTTAAAATTAGAAGCCATTACTTTCTCTGGGGTCTGTTTATCAAGATTTTACAAATTTAGCCCACGATGGGAGACTTGGCTGCCAGAGGACTATTCCTGGACCAGACAAGCAGAATAGAGTACTTAAAAAAAATACAAAAAAATACATAGTGGAGCAACTAGTTAAAACGAGGCCTTACACCTGAGAGCACAGGGTATGAATCATGCCCGATGCTAAAATTTATGGCAGACTTTATTTTAAAGCATGAAGCACATACATATGACCATCTTTGTTTGGTGGAGAGACCAAGGACATTATAAACGACATGTCATGAAAAAGATGGCAGTTGTCCAATCCCTGCTACCAAAACCTCAATCAGCAGCCTAAATGGGAAACATTAACAAGTCAAGTTGTTGCAGGTGCACAGCAGAAGGTCACAGCATATCTCTGTATTCACTATCATGGCAAATATGCACATATACGTTCATAAAGTGCATCAGCCGGTGCTCTCAGATGATGTCAGCACCGGAAACGAGCCATTAATAAAGCTGTTGTGGCACGTAACTTGGCACAGAAATATAACTTACAGAGAAAAATGTTTTAAAACTTTTATGAGCTGCATTTTTTTTATTATGTGCAAACAGTTAAAATAATGTTGAGGCAACACTGAGGTGTTTAAACAAGATGGGTATCGAGCAGCAAGGCAATGAAGGGACTTAGGCACCTGCAGTAGGATTGTTTATTTTAAAATTATTGCAGTTTTGTTGTTGCGTGTTTTTGTTTCCAAAATATTTAGATGATAGGTTTCATGATGAAATAAGCAACCACAGTTAGGAACACAAAATCTTTAATAACCCACAGATTCAGAAAAAGTAAAACTTTTGATCCTAAATTATAGATAAACTAGCAAAATGATATCTAATGCTTATTGTAACTATATAAAACTTACCAAGTTCAACTCAAGTAAAATTTTTAATGTGGCCCTTTTTTGACCAACTTTCATCAGCACTAGCCCTCAAAATAGGCTACACGATTGCAGACACACACACACACACACACACACACCTCTGTGTGAAGGGAGGAAGCCCCGGTGCAGGCAGGTTAATATCAGGAGCACTTGACAACAATAGTGTGTTATGAGGTGCTGCAGCGGTAATAAGGTCTTTGTTGGGACTTTAGAGCACAGCCACATCACATCATTACTCATCCTGGGAGACCAGTTGCCAGTCGGCATGGCAACCGGGACTTGGCTGAAGCCAGAAGCAAGACCAGAATCTCAATGCCCAGAGGGAACACACACACAAAGGATGTTCTAGTGGAAGGAAAAAGTTTAAAAAGTGGCCACAGTGACCCCAGACCAGTGCCGTGGAGATGGGATAGAGTTAATCTAAAACCCAACATGTTAAATCAAAATTGTATTTTGTGCAGGAAAATTCTATCTTAATAAAAGCCACCAATTCAATTTCAGAGCACAGATCGAGTCAAACGTTATGTGTACATACATTTTCATATCAGGTTTTTTTTCTTTTAAGTGAAATTAAGTTGAGTTCAGATAAACAAAACTGATTGGACATCACAATCCAACAGGAAACTGCTTTATCTCCCACATGCCGAGTGTGTGAATGGACAGCTTAGGAGTGGACAGGGCGATCAGTGGAGGTATGCAGAGGTGTGATGGTTTTATCCTGCAGGTTGTTGGGAGTGTTGGGTCAGTGTAGAGCGGTCAGCAGCTGCTGCCTGGCCTAGGTCCCACAGTTCCCAGGCTGGGGGGATTGACAGGCCAGTAATAAAATAGGCGCCCCGGTTGGGCTGTGTGCGGCCTATTGTTCACCCAGCAAGGCCCGCGGCTGCTGTTTACTTTCTCCCATATGCATTATTCAACGGCACAGGAGCTCCCGGAGAAAGGGGCCCCATTCAGGGATCCTCTTGCCCTTGTTTTGTTTTGCTAATTTTCAATTAAAATAAACCATCTTTTGCCAGTGCCATGGCTGAGTGGGGAAAGAGAGAGGGACACTGTCCCTGCCACTTGGGCCCTCTGAGGAGATTAGACAGAATGCGTAAATGAGAATAAAGTGGGATGTATCATTTATACTGTCAGTGATATGTTTTTCTATAGTAGGATTTAAACGGAGACAATAAAAGGAGCTGTTGTTTCGGTTGAGACCATACGCTGGCCTCTTATTTTTGTTGTTACCAAAACATTGTCTCATTGTGACCTTGTTAAAATAAAAGAGGATTATACTAAATATATATGAGTGAAAAATCACATAGGTTAGGATTTATTTTCACCTAGTCAACAAGCACACTTTTGTTCTACGACGACAAATTTCACCATTGCAGTTGCAACAGGAGGATTCCCATATGGTGGGAGGAAAGTGTGAAGTAATCACAAAGACAATAGCTTTTCAATAATGACTCCCAGAGGTCATTAAATGAAGCCAGCCAGAGCAGCCTGGACTAATCAATAAGTGCAGTGATGGCTCTCTTTTTAGTCTTCTTATTCACACAGGAGGGGGCTGAGCCAAACTTGCGAAGAGCAGGGACAGATGCAGTGACAGTGGGGGAATAAGCAAAGTTAAAGATTCACTACACATCTGTCACTTCAAACTGAGGCGGCAGCTCATAGTCTGCCCCCGCTGATTAACTGCCTGCCTGTCGACCAGCCTGCCTGATGCCATGCCTACCTGTGGCTGGGGTCTGGTCTGTTGCTGTGGTTTGCCATATGCCTCTTCTGCCTGAATCCCCACAGTTTGCTCAGTGGCTATTAAACTTTTCCTGCCATGTAGAAAGGCAGAAAGGTCTTAGTGTTATATGTAATCAGTAAAATGGAGAAAAAAGAATATGTACAGCCGCATGATGGGAATCTATCTTTTCTCCAGCGGCATGCTGCCATTTTTTTTCCCATCAAATCAGTTTTACAGCATATTTTCACCTTAGCTGGTAATCACACAACCAGTGCTCTAATTCCTTACCTTAAAATTGACCATTCTATTTCACTCGTCGTATAAAGTAAATCCCCACTAATGCCCTACACACACAAACACCTGATATTTCATATCCTCCTCTTAAATTACCCCTTGAAAAAAAATCTGGATACCAGTCCTAATTGGCTGGCTCCCAAAGCCCTCACTCTCGCTACCTGTCAAATGCTGATAATTACAGAGTCTAGCAGAAACCTGTTCTAGCCTGTTTTGTGTCTAACAGAAGTCGGCATTCACTGAACAAAATCATTTCCACAGCATATACGTGTACTGTCATCATCTAGCCTATGAACTGAGGATTTGCTCCTCACTGAGAAAGAGAAATTATTTATCTCTGGCAGACCCACGCTAGCCCGTTAGTGCCTGGTGAGTGGGCTTGTGAATGTGGAGGGCCTCTTGGCTTGGCTGGACACAGTGTGTTCTCCCGCTGAGTGCAGGTGAGCTCTCAATGCAGCCCTCAGCACCTGCCCTCTTTGTTCACTTGTTGATGGCTTTACGGCATGAAGGGGATCTGTCTGTCTGGCTCTCGTAAAGCCAGCAACGCGCGGCCTAGTAAAAGCCACACTGCTGCTGGGGCATTGTGTGGGGCCCCCCATGGCTCCCGGGGTGACCCCACCAGTCACAGAGAGAGCTCGTTTTTAGCGCCCACTGCAAATGACGCACATGCTTACAGTGTACACCTAAAAATGCAGTACACAGTTCAAATTTCAGATAGTTGTGCATGAGCATCGCCTGGTTATGCCAGCTTGTACTTTTTCTTCAGCACCAGGAGTAATATTCACCATTAAAAAGATTATAAATATTAAATAATCATATAATAAACTGGTGGACGTAAAGAATTTAATTCACCTTGATCAACTAAAAGATTGCTGTTTACACGTTATAAGGTATAACTTCTGATAAAATAATTCTATGATACAAATGCTGTGCTTTCCACCCTTTATATTTTTAGTTATGTGTTCTTTCTTGAATAAAATGTGATTTTTCTTGCGAATGGTACAAAGTTAACTAAAAAAGCAAAAGTCTAAAAACAAGGGATGGCTTATATAACAACATGCAGTTTATCTAATAATATTTAATGCAGTGCTTCTCAAATATTAGGCTGCGGTCTGTGCTGAAGGCTTCACATCAAGCTGATTGACAAACACCGAGTCCCAAGCCGGATAAAGCAGCTCAATGGCCGTTGGAGGTCAGTGATTGCACAGAAATAAGCCTTACATTAATGTTTAATTTATATGATTTTCCTAGATATGAAATCTTACTGATAACTTCAAGCAAATTAAGTGACTGAAAAGAAGGCCATAAGCAGCTTGGTATTTGAGATCAGGTCTTTGAGTGGGAGCATCTTAGAAACCAATTACCAGACAAGAAATAGATCATTATTTTTTCTTTCAGGATTGGGTTGTGGGGATGTGGGGGTGGGCAAAGGTGGTTGCTAAAAGGAAGGGAGGGTTTTCTAGATTGAGGAGAGAGGGCACAATAAAGACATAATCATCTACCCTCAACTTTTCCTATCCAACTTTCAGATTTTAATTTGCTGTCTGTGAAGTGATACCTAATTTATTTTCGCCTCATCCCTTCAATGCGCCATTGTTGCCGCTGCTGAGATTCAGAGCTTCCTCTCTTAGCTCACCTCGGCGTGAAATTGGTTTAATGAAGCTGAAAGGTATGGGGCTCTCACAACACTGTGGATTCCAGTGACACTGCTTGATCCACCCACCCCTCCTCTCTGTACCCTCCACTCCTACCCCAAACCAGTTCTCTGCACACCCACATTATGGTACAATTTATAACACACCCACAAAAGATCCCTATCTGACATATTACATCAGAGCATATTACCGTCTTTTTGATAGCACCAGGCTTCGTGCAAACACCGAAGAGGGGGGAAAAAAGTGACTGGCTGATCAGCTTGCATATATAGCATGCATAGGCCACTTCAAAGTATCAATCAATGCCAGTAATAAAACTGATCAGAAACAGAGGTCAAGATTAATATAAAGGGGTAAAAAGCAAAGAGGTACAAGCTTGTAAATAATCAGAGAGTAACCCTGCCTGTTTTTCCCCACCTCTTCCAATCTGACCCTGTGAAAGGTGTTCTCGTGTTACCTGTCGTCCTGGGTGTGGTTTCTAATGGGAATGAAAAGGAAGTCCCGCAGGACTATTGTGTGTGTGTGTGTTACATTAATATGATCCCCTTAAGTGATATCGTTTGCTTCTTCTTGTCCCCTTTTAGGACAATCAAATGGAAATGCATCCGTAACCGAATATTCTGGCCTGTGCCACTCATTTCTGGTTTGAGGCCCAGTTTGGAGCTGGTAGTTTTTGTACAAAAACCAACGAAAGGGGAAAGAAAGTAGACCGTGTGTGTGTGTGTATGGACAATGTAGGATATGAAAGGTTTCCTGTGGTGCTGGTTTCCCATGCTAAAAGTGAGCAGAGAGTATGATGAGCAGCTTAGAAGATGTCATAACACAGTCAGGTGCTTCTATAACTGAATCGGCTGTGGTTGCTATAATCCTCCTTCCCGAATGTGCTACGCTATGAAAAAACATGAGTTGCTGATGCACTTCCACTGTGATTTAGAACAAAAACTACAGTCTGCATTCCATGGAGATGTGTACTGAAAAGGTTTGGCTAAAGTTGCTATCAGACCTGGGTAATCCAAGTTAGTTTGATGTAAAAGTCCAAAGTTAAAGTGTCCTTTTTAATACATTTTCTGTGGAAAATAAAACACTGATTTGAAAAAAAAAACAACGCATATTAGCTCAATTTAACAACAATAGAATACCAGAAGAGAAGAGAAGAGAAGAGAAGAGAAGAGAAGAGAAGAGAAGAGAAGAGAAGAGAAGAGAAGAGAAGAGAAGAGAAGAGAAGAGAAGAGGAGAGGAGAGGCTGAGCAAGTTCAAAAACTTTAAGACAAAGAGAGAAACGCTTAGGAAAACCAGGAAATGGACAGGGCTGACTTACAAAGGTTTCTTTACACTGTAATGACACGGGCATTATGCTGAACTTTGGCTGCCGTAAGTCAAAAAGAATGAACACTTTCGCTGCTGTGGAGCTCTGGCCAGCAGCACGCACTGCTGTTTGTCTTTCAAATGCCATTGTGGGTGAGGCCACCAGTGTATGCTCAAAGTGCCTGTTACAACTTTGCATTCACCGTGGGATTGTGAAACTCACAAAGGCATGCCAAATCATCGTCCTGTAATTTTGTACAATTTTGAATGACCAACCATCATCGTCTCAGAGTTGGTAAATGATTCTTTTAAACACTTTCATGTTCCCTGTGATTACAGAGACCAGTTTTGTGATATCCTAAGTGTGAATATGTGTAGCCTACACAGTACGTAACACACACGCAGACACATTTACACACGAAGTAGTGCCAAGCTGTTGTCTTTAGCTTCCCAAGTTAAAACCTAATCTGAAGTGGATGGAGATGGGAAGATTGCAGCTGAACAGAACCGCAGGAGTGCTATCTTTTATAGGTAATTACTTAATTATCAGTTAACACTGTCGCAGGAGACACAATACCACCATAACAACATGCATTCACAGATGTGAAGACGTGAAGACAGCTAGAAGCTATTACACGCACTTTCAGTGCACTCTTTCTACATGATAGGGAATGAGGTCTATGCTAAAATAATACTATAAATATGTCCTGAGTTAATCTCATTAATTGCCCTGTAGAAGTAAAACTGGTACCTCTTGTTTATCTTGATGCTAAGTAACCTGCTGTATCTCATTTTGATTTAATCCCAGTAAAACAAAAAACTTCTGTGCTATTTAATATTAAATGGTTTACAGAGCTAGACAAACACCATTCTATTTACCATTGAAGTTGAGTGTGATGGTGCTGCTTTTTACCACTAGTGGGAGCTAGTAAACAGGTGACATGCGTCTCAAAGGATGCCCTGCGGGCTCTGTCTCAGAAAAAGTTCATGTTTGAACAGTGTTGGGAACCAGCAGTGATTTTATAGGTTTGTTTAAAGACACAGGTTAAGACACAAACAGCCAGGTAGTTAAATAGATGAGTCTGAAGAGGCTGGGTGTTCGGTTACACTGTTGTAGGCTGAGCAGATGAGAAAATCCAGTCTTTTCATTGGTCTGTAAACATTTAGCCAGAATAAACAGAGCAGATAAAAACTGACACTAGACCCGAACAACTGAGTGGTGACAGAAGTGAGAAGAGGGGTGAGATTAAAAGATTTTTAACTACTAAGTTAAATTACCCTTATATTCTTTTAAAAAAAAAAAAAGAGTGCTGCATGTTTCCACCTGGAGCATGAAACCACACACAACCAGTCAAGGATGGAAACTCCATATGGTGTTACATGCTTTTGGTCAGTGGTCATGCACCTGCCCTAAAGCCACAGTCCTTCCCTGTGGTCCTACACTCACCACATAGGTTAACTCAGTAAAGCACCCTTCTGCACTGAAGCAGCCCTGCAGGCCTACTAAATCTCACCTGAGACAACCTGCCGTGAGGCAATGAGCATTTAGAGGGTAGGAAGGAGGTCTTAACTCCTGTTACTGTCACCCAGGAAGAGCCACAGTCCTGCGGCTATCAGTAACAACAACAGTCACCACTTAGCCAACATGTCAACACCTCACAACTAACATAACAGAAGATTTGTAAAAGAGGAGTTAGTGGAAAGGCTACTCATGTAAAAAGTAGCTTTAAATCTAAATGTGTCAGTCTGTCACACACACAAACCTCCAAACAGTCTATTAAAAGCTCATGTGTGAGTCTGGACTATTTTTACTGTACAGGTGTATCGCCTCTAGTTTTCACAGATGACACTAATGTACCATCACAAAAAAAAATCTAGCCTTTATGTGACTGTGGCTATCACTGTGCAATCCACTTCCACGTAAATGTGACATTGTGGTTCTGTGATTTGTTTTTTCAAATCCAAAGAAGAAAAACTAAAACCAGCAACTGAATAATATTTAAAAGTATGTCTACATGTCTTAAAAGCCTCATTAAATCACATTCTGTATTTGCTTACCAAAACCGATAGTGAAAAATCCCAATATTAATTGATATAAAATTCAAAATTCACTCAAGCAACGAGAAAAGTGTTTTGGTCAATAAGAATAAAAGAGGGAAGAACATGAGGTTTGTTTTGATGTGATGTTTCCACAGTACTCTGTTGACTCCAAGTGCAGTGGAATTGAACATAAACAAATGGACGCCAAATAGAAAAAGATGAATAAATACTACCAAAATAACTCGATTAACCTGCACATTAACAGACTGTATTTTCCCAGCCCCTTACTAATTTACCTTTAATGCACTTAGTTCCTGTAAAAAAGTTGATGTGACTTCTATGGCCACTCCTCATTCCAGTTTTCGCCAGGTTATACAACTTAATCTCTGCAGGCTTTCATCTACTTCTACTTTCTTATCCGTTCATAGCCTGTTCTTCAACAATACTGATAAAATTCTACATTCTCTTCACTTCCTCATTAGGTTAAATTTAGTGACTAAAAGGTTTATATAATACTTATAGAAGTCAAAATCTTAATACTATCATGAAGAGACTGCTGAATTTATCAACTACACAAGTATGTACATGATAATGTAAGAGTGGTTTTAGCAAAGGAGTTTGATGAACACGAGGGACAAAAACTAGCTTCTGATATAATTCCATGGGACAAAAAGAAAACCAAAACAAACTAACAACGAATAATGCTCCTATGTTTGTGGTTACAGACTGGATAATGTACTACCATAAAAATTCAACATCAAACAAGCACACGCACACAGAGTCTGACTCATTCAGATGTCATGAAAACAACCACAGGATTAAGATCTGTGGCCTGAGTCACTTGCCAAATAGCTGCTAAAAAACCATCATGACTAAAGGTTTGAAGGGGTGATTCTCCTGCTCGGTGTTAACTATAACCAGTGTTACTAGTTTTTTTGATAAAGAAAAAGCTCAATAAATCTGAATAAAGGTTAAAAATATAACCCTTCTATGAATTAAGCTGGAGGACACATGCGTCACATAGTGGGGATGCACAGTCTTAACAGCGACAGATGCTGATTGACAGATACGTCGCCTTTACTGGCTCCTACTTTCAGTTAAGACAACATGGTGAGCCATCTGATAGAGGGGCCCCATGTTCAACGGATGGGCTTACACCCTATACAGGTATGTACTGTGCAATTACCAGAGTCGCTCAGAGCATGCAATAATCAGTAGGTGCTGCAAGATTAAGCACGCGGGCGGCGGTGAAAACAACTTAAAGACAGGCTACTACTGTCAGGTGTCTCACTTCACCCAACTAATTCTCCTCCCTTACAACTGTGTAGGGTGTCCTGCGATATGTGGCTAGACGAGCTGCATGACACGAGCTCCAGTAGGTGTGCCCAAGCATGGGAGAATGTGTGTAGGTGTGCTCACAGTTTTAAAAATAGGCAATACCTAAGAGACAACCGACAAACCCAGCGCATGCGTGTGTTTATGTTTGTGTTGAGTTAGACCGTGTGAATGGAGCTTGATCTTGTCTTGGTCTGACACGTGATGTGAAGACTTCATCATCAGTCAGACAGGGTGAGAATCTGCATACAGACACAAACAAGGATATAGGCACATAAGGACGGCGTTGAAAGGAAATATGAAGAAGTGAAATATACTTACATGCCTGAAAATGTAATTAAGAGATGTGAATTATTTTTAAGGTGCGCTTTTACATGTTTGCGTGTGTGTGTGTGTGTATGCGTGTGTGCTTAGCCATGTCTGCAGGGTTAGGTGGAGGCTGATGCTTTGGCAGCAGGTCTGGCACGTCTTTCAGGCCCAAACCTGCAGAGGAGAGAGAGACAGAGAGCGCGAGAAGGGAGGCCGAAAGCAAATAGGTGTGAGAGTCTACCTGTGATATGCTTCATTTATTCCTCGCCATCATTAAAACCTCCTGGCATTGTCAAACCAAATACAGGTCAACCTAATAATGTGTCCTGTTTACAAAGTCAGATTAAGTCATTAGTGGACGGAAGAGCACGGAAGCGAAAAACACATTAAAAATGAAATTTAGTTACCTTCACATACCCAAGAGTGAACCGTGCACACCTACCTGCACATGTCTACCTGCTGTGGTGATAACAGTGTTCACTTGACACGTGCGTTTGGGTTTTTATTCAAAACGATGTTTCTTTTTTTTCTTTTTAACCAACGAGCAATAGGCAGGCATGTGGGGCATCCTTGTTTTGCTCTGAGATTTCAGCCAGGCACAACGCTGTTGATGAATGCATTGTGTTTCAGTAGCCAAGCGCTTCAGGAATGTGTTCAAAATCTATTTGCAGTGGTTTTCTAGTTAGGTTCCCCTCTAATTTTCCATAAAGTTTAGCTTGTATTTTAATTTAAGCTCCCTGAGATTCGGTTTCATGTAAGTGCATTAAAAAGCTTCTCAATCATCAGCTTGGATTTTAACACAGTGTGGTCAAGATTAAAAGGTCCATTTTGAATTAAGTAAGAACTCTCCTTCGGATATCGCTAGATAAAAGGATTTCCTGAATAATATCCAGATAATACCTCCACCTACACAGGAACACTTCTAAAGGGAGTATATGTCCCCTACGGCAGTAAGTAAATCACTGTACATTGTGACCACAGCACAAAAGTGACGTTGGAGAGTGTATCAACTCCATAACCTCAAAGGAAATCTCTATTCAGTGGCCATAAAAGAACGCCTTAGCTCACTGTCACTGTGGGGCCGGTTACAGAAAGAGAGAATGGATTAAGAGAGAAAACAGAGCGTAGAAAAGTGGATAGTGTACAGGTGAAGTCCCATGGCTATGGAGGTTTGCTCAGCTGTGCGGTATTCTTTTCTGTGCCCCACCCAGTAACCAAAGGCCAGGATATCTCTTCTCCACCCTCCCTCTCTACAGCTCTCTCTCTCTCTCGTTCATATTTGCACAGGTGAGAGGACAGCAGTCCAATGGGTGTGGGTGGGAGCCTTGAAAGTCAGGTTTGCCTGGCTGGTGGAAGGAGTTCACATGTAGACTGCAGATGGATGAAGGTCTGATGGCAAGGATCCAGCCAGCCTTTTGTCTAGAGAGACAGACAGCAAACATTCAGCGAAACAGAGAAACTCTAAATATCATCAGTCATAATGACCTGTAGTAAAATGAGAGGTTGAGGTAAGAGACACAGCCATGTAAGCAATTAAATAGTGAGATGTTGAAATGTGAAGGATACCAACCTGGCAGAAACAAACAATTCTAGAAAGATGCACGGAAGCATGCAACGAAAGAAGGAGGGACCGTAACGAGAGGGCAGAGAGCAGGTAGGCAGGTGGAGCAGTGCAGGAGTCATCAGGGTGGAGAGGTTTAGCTCCTGGGGCCAAAAGTTCAAAATGAGGCAAAGCGAGTAGGTAACTCTAGTCACCGTGTGCCAGTGTCTCACATGTTCCCCTTCATTGTCTAAACAGGCTGGAGCTCAGGTTTCTGGAACACCATGAGCTTCCTAGGAGATGAGCCCACCCCCATCTCTCCCGTCTACCCCATGTACCCGCCACCCCACCCTGCAAAGGTAAACACATACGTGCAACACATATATAGCAAGTCGACACACACAAGAGAATTAGGGAAACAAGGAGTACGTACTCAAGCCTGAGAACCGACTTTTTTGTGCCATGAGAATCAAAACCAAAGCACGTATGACTACTCCTACCCAGTGGATAAACAGAATAAGAAGTGCAAATAACAATCCTTTTTTTTAATCACGCAGAATGACACACTAAGTGCCTCGCCTTGAAGAAAAAAAAACACAAACAGCAACCAGAGGAACAAGTTGTAAATCACAATAATTACCAATACGCCTATATCAAGAAAGACTACCTTAGACGTACGAGGCAGTAGTATCAGACATCAGGAGATGTACACCAGAGGCAATTTCCTTTCTCTTTCACTCCTGTAGAATTCCACAAGAGGATCTTTGCCTGATTCATAACTTAGCCAGTGAAATGTTAGTGTTCAGCACCCTCTGTCATTGCCCTGTTAGGTAACATCTGTGTTCAAGTTCCTTAACAGCTACTGCAATTTTGCATCCTATACGTAACATTTTACAGCCCAGTTTCCAAAAAATTTAAAAATATTGAGTTTTCCTGAAAAAATGTTGCAAAATTCAATCTGCTCCATTTTTGTTTTTTGGTATCGTTAGTTTGTTTCGTTTGTTTGGGATAAATACGTAACTGTAACTGGAAGCAGTTAGACTCCCACTCTTTAATAAATTTTTTAATACACTTGAAAACATCCCCAAGCAATTATCCAATAAGAATACATATTATTTGTCTTGCCATATATTTTTGGCTACTCAGGCTACGTCCACACTAGCCCGAATAAATTTGAAAACGGTGTTTTCGTCTGAAAACGCTCCACGTCCACGCTATCGTCTTCAGTCGTTTTCACAGAGTTGTGCGTCCACATTGAAACGGCCGAAAACGCTTAGGTTCCAGTACTGCGCATGCGTGAAACGCAAGACGATTCACCCTACCTCATTTCTGTCTGCCGTTTATTTACTTTCCAGCTCTTTGAAACTTGGCAGCAAAATGTTGAGGAAAAGCACAGAGTTTTTTAAATGGACTAATAATGAGGTGGAGTTGTTGCTGCGAGTACCACAAAAGTACAAAGTTGCAAAAGCGAGTGAGAATTAAAGAATTTGAAGAAAGGCTCTCTGAAGCATGTACAAACTGATATTAATCTTTAATAGGGCTGTCAAAATTGAAGGCAAACAAAACTGCTGTATAATGCCCTCCGCTATCTTAGTTTAATTGATAACATGACTGCATCACATGACTAAAATGTGTCATCGTTTTCGAAAAGGCTCTGGGTTCGCTGTCCACACTGCGACGCGAAAACGGTGTTTTCAAATGTATCCGTTTTGGAGAGCGTTTTCAAAACGCTGCGTTTTCCTTGACTGAAAATGCCGTCTCAGTGTGGACAGACGGCCAAAACGGAGAGAAAAAGAAAACGTATTAGTGTGGACATGGACTCGGACTCTGATGAGGAAACAGTAGTGTTTAAACATCTGTTTTCTGAAAGAATGCCATTTTTACTTTTAGTTAGCGTAACTTGAAATACTATTTCTGGCTTCAATGAAAATACATTATATAGACAAAAATAGTGGGTCATCTAATAATTACACCTACAGGCACTGTTTGCCATGAAGCTCCCGGTGCACAGTTTAGGTACTGATGTTAATACCAGAGGAGGTTTGGAGCTGTGCAGTTACTGAGTCAACTTACACATATTATGAATATTATCACTTCAACCTCATTTTGTACATGACACTACTCTTTGCATAACTTTACATGGTGTGCCACTTTACGGCTGTCGATCCTAAAGGATTTCAGTTTGCAGTGATACTACTTACAGTTAATTGTGGTGTAAGAGGAAAGAAATTTCATCAACCAACTTGTTGCAATAGCGACATCCTATTACAGTACGATAGTTGAATTCAGTGAGAATGACCCATTCTTTCACAAATATTTCTAAAGGTAGACTGCATAGCTAGATGCTTGATTTTATACTCCACTGACAATGGGACTGAAAACATCTGAATTCAATGTTTAAAAGGTGTGGATCCATATTTTTTTGTCCCTCCAGTGTATTTTTGAGACAAGAATAGATAGTCACTCAGTTTTGTGGAGACATGATCCACAAAAAATGACTCTTTAAGATTTTAATGAATACATTCATTTTCATCCAGCACCACCAATAAATCAAAATTTGGTACTTGCCGAACTAATGGCATCGTAATCAATCTTGGCTACATTTAATGTCTAATATAAACTGAACTGGAGAACATGGTAAAATGACTGGTTCTCATATAGCACTTTTCTACTCTGAGCACTCAAAGCGCTTTTCTACAACTTGCCTCATTCACCCATTCACACCTGAATCAGAATCAGAAAGGGTTTTATTGCCAAATGTTGAGCAGGTTTACAACATTAGGAAATTGCTGCAGTGCTTCAGTGCAAACATACTGTCATAAATTGCGCTTAAATAGACATGAAAAAATAAAAGTAAGAATAAGAATTAAAAGTGCTACGTAGAAAGATATATACATGAGTGCAGGTGGTGATCAGTGCCAAACATGGAATGATGCAGTGAACACAGCGTAGGGTCATGTGTTAGTGGTGGGAACAGTCGTACGTTTATTGTTCATGTGTCCAACAGCAAAGGGGAAGAAACTGTTCTTGTGGCGAGAGGTTCTGGTGCGAATGGACCGGAGCCTCCTGCCTGAGGGGAGCAGGTCAAACAGACTGTGTCCAGGGTGAGAAGGGTCAGCTGAGATCTGAGCTGCACGCCACAATGTCCTGGAGGTGTACAGGTCCTGCAAAGATGGGAGTCTGCAGCCAATCACCTTCTCAGCAGAGCGCACAACACGCTGCAGTCTCTGTTTGTCCCTGATAGTGGCTCCAGCGTACCACACGGTGATGGAGGAGGTGAGGATGGACTCGATGATTGCAGTGTAGAATTGCATCATCGTCCGTGTTGGCAGGTTGAATTTCTTCAGCTGCCTCAGGAAGTACATCCTCTGCTGGGCTTTCTTGATGACGGAGGTGATGGTGGGCTCCCACTTCAGGTCCTGAGTGATGGTGGTACCCAGGAAGCGGAATGAGTCCACAGAGGTGATGGGGGTGTCAGTCAGGATGATGGGGGGGAGTGGGACTGTGTGCTTCCTGAAGTCCACAATAATCTCCACTGTCTTCTGGGCATTCAGCACCAGGTTGTTGTGGCTGCACCAAGACACCAGACGTTCAACCTCCCTCCTGTAGGCAAACTCATCCCCGTCCGAGATGAGCCCAATAACGGTGGTGTCATCTGCAAACTTGATTAGCTTGACAGACTGGTGGGTGGAGGTGCAGCAGTTGGTGTACAGGGAGAAGAGCAGAGGAGAAAGAACACAGCCCTGAGGGGAGCCGGTGCTGATGGTCCGAGAGTCCGAGACATTCTTTCCCAGCCTCACATGCTGCTTCCTGTCCGTCAGGAAGTCAGTGATCCACCGGCAGATGGGATCAGGCACATTCATCTGGGAAAGCTTGCCTTGGAGATGGTGCTGAGAAAAGGTGCTGTTCATACAAGCACCTTTTCTATGCCTGTTCTTTCTCGCATGAAGCACTCACCCAAAAGAGAAACAGACAACAGTTCACACTCACATTCACAACTACAGGCAATTGAGATTCACCAGTTAACATAACCTCACCGTCCCTTGTATGTTTTTGTTTAAGATGAACAACTTGTCATAAAGTGGAATCAATAAATTGCACAAAAATCTCAGATGCAAGAATTATACAAATTAAAACGTATATATCCAAACTGATATTTAATTGCTTTTTAAAAAATTGTTAAAAGGTCCAAAAATTAGAACTTTCTGCCAATTATTTCTTGGTTTAGGCTTTACAGGGTTAATATGTATAAAAGAAAAGACCAGTAATATGAAAAACAGATACAAAGTACTAAGAGGTTAAGATATGGTAAGAACACAACCACATTATCCTGTTCAGGAACTCATTTGCGCACTGTAGCGTACTTGGACTAACAGTAACACCTTGTTATATTCGACACCATCACGGTCTCTCTGTATTGTTTATGCACGTTGCCTTAATCGGGGTTGACAAACTGAAACTTTCCAGTCTGAGAGTTGTCAGTTGTTCGTGCTAATATTGTTCTCGTATTTTCCCTGTGCCACTGTACCTTCCATAGGGCAAGTTTGTGCAAGAAATTCCCCCTGTACTTTAGAATATTATACATACGCGGTCACACACACACACACACACACACACTTTAAAACTTTTTCTTTGACTCTGTTGCTCTGTAAACATCATCTCTCATTCCTCTGCAAAAGTCAGGACCACTTTTTACATACTGCATGAAGTTGGCCTCGTGGGTGTAGTCTATAGGTTTGAGAAGTAGGTTAGTAATTTGAGTTTCCAGCTTAAGGCTGAATCCTGCCACTACCTCCTCTCTAAGATTACTTTTCTGTACACAATAGCTGAAATATTTGAAACTTAAGCTAAACAATCCCAAGAAACACAATTTCTTCCATAGCACTTAAGATTTAGGACAGATTATGTGTTAGTGCGAATGTTCAATCAGTTGGACCATCCACAAGCAGAAATGTTGCAGAAGGTTCTGCTATACATTTGAATTCTGTGTGTTTCTCAAGTTTCTATTTATCAGAGGGTGTAAAATACTGCTGTTTCGTTAGCTGTAGTTACCGAAAAATCCCAAATGTTTTCTTATGGTGTCTGTGTAGTGGCAACACGGAGAGCTCGATATCTTGGCTGCATAATTAGGTATAGGCAAAAAGATTATTTTGTTAGCGTTAGGAAAAGACTAACTTTGGTTAAAATGCACTCCTTCAAAACATAAACCCACCATACTTAGTTGGAAGTTGGAATTTAACAGCGGGTGTATATTTAAATCAAGTAATCTGGAAAAATAGTTCCTGTGGGACCAGACGGAAGTTACACGTCTGACTAGCGCTGCAGCTGACTTGCCATAGCACAGATGCCATAAGACAAAACTTCATAAATGAAGAGGAGGCACTTACCACCTCTTCATTGATGAAATCATTAAATCACCAAATTTACCTGCCACTTCTACCGGATAACTCCTCTGCAAATTCCATATCCTGTTTTTTAGCTATTGTTAAAACTTGGATCTCACAAAATTCTTTAACCTTAATAAAAAAAATTATTTGAAATAAAAAGAAAATTTTAGTGATTCGTTTCACTAATGAGCAGGCGTTTGGGGTGGCTGTAGCTCAGGTAGTAGAGCGGGTTACCTACTAACCAGAAGGTTGTTGGTTCGATCCAATTCTGCTCCAGTCTGCATGCCAATTATCCTTGGGCAAGAAAGTAACCCTAGGTGGCTCTCCGATGCATTCATCGGAGTGTGAATGAGTATGAATGTTAGTTAGGTAACACTGAAAACCTAGAAAAGTGCTTGTGTGAATGGGTGTGATTGGGTGAATAAACAAATGAAGTTGTATAAAGCGCTTTGAGTGCTGAGATAGAGTAGAAAAGCGCCATATAAGAACCGGTCCATTTACATTTTAAGTAGATAGCTGTTCATGTATATCCATTGATCAGCAGCTTTTACCAATTCAAAATTCCCATCTGGTTCATACAGCCAACCAGGGGTTCTCAATTACACCACCAAGCCTCTGAAATCATCCAACTTCAGATTAGGTGAGCTGTCTCAATGAAAAGAAATTGCTTCAGACTATTTTGAACTCTCTATGTTATTATTATTTATTTTTATAGCTTTAACTGCTTGTTGATCATTTTACTTGGTGTGAAGCGCTTTGGTAGTGTCTGTTGTGTTTAAATGTCATCAGATTGTCTTGATTTAATGGTATTTGGTGTCCCAGGAATGAGAATCCATCTTTTTTCACAGCTTTTTTTCCGCAGTGGGCAAGATGCATTTTTTGAAGAAATGACCCCTCCCCAGGAGATGCTCACCATGGAAACCCATGCCAAGAAGCTCTCAGTGCACAGTTTAGGTGCTGATGCTAATGTCACAGGATGTTTGGCGTACCACAGTTATTGAGTCACTAGTTATTTATAGTGGTGACTTGGATCAACTATGTCCTTCATTACTTGGTGAATTAACTTTACATGGTCAGCCACATAATGGCTAAGCTACTATGGTTTCCAAAAGGTTCCTCTTTGCAGTGATACCCCTTACAGTTAACTGTAAGACGGTCATCCAGTTTTGTGGAGACTTTATTTACCTGCTCAGATTCTGTAAAAATAGTGCTACAATTATATTTCTTAGCTTATTATCAGGTGGGCGGGACTTTTGGAGCCAAGTGACCCTTGCACATAGCTACTGCTGCCCTGGGCAAGGAGCCAGACTCGAGGCCTTGTGAACACACGCACACCCTGAACACACAGAGCAGGAAATCACTCTGATGTCATCAGAATTCCATGAAGACTACGCAATAACCTTCTCCATGACAACATACATAACTCGTTATGGGTCAGAATGCTGCTGTATGTGCACTTGCATTACGTTGTGATGATATGGTGTTTATGGCATTCGAAGAAACCTGAAATTAAATCTCTGAGAGAATTCCAGAATAGCGGTGGTAGAGGTACCACTAGAAAACCTCATAGAAGCAAGTGTGGCCACTCAGCAGCCATCTTGGTAATGCCTCTGGGCACTTATCTGAACAGGATTCATTGAATGCGAGGTCTCCTGTGTGATGTCTGTGATTTAACTTCTGAGAAGATAAAGCCAGCAGGTTTGGCTGGGTATTGCAATGATTTAAATCTTTATGTCTCTGTGACCACTGAAATTAAAGTTGTTTTCATAATATTTTAACATAACGTCCCTAGAAAGCACCTGGAAGCCTCAGTCAGCATTATGTTCTTCAAGATGGTAAAACCAAAACTGCATGCAAGACATAAAATAGAGCCGCAAAACCCCGAACTACAAAAGAAAGTTTACATGTTACTGAGAAAAAACTGTGAGATCATCTCCATGACCATACAGCAATACTACCGGGGGTGTCATACCACAGATCGCTGTCCTCCCCATAACAGCTGCACAGACTGTAATGGATTAGCAAGTCTGGCTTCATGGGAAGCAATGTATCTGGCCTCCCCAGTCAGTGGTCACTCCCTGATTACTGTTGACAAGGTGATCAGGCTAATGGTCTCCCACTGGGAGAACAAAAGACCCCATGAGTTGAAACTACATACACTGCAGTAGGTGGGCACGTACATGTAATCTTACCTGATAAGTTTGCGAATGTGCTGGCATTATGCAGCAAGGAGAAATAAGAAAGTTAAAAATATTTTTAACGGTAATGGGACAGTAAAGTCAAAAACTCAAAGTGTGAGAAAACAAACTGCCCAAACTGTTCTTTGGGAGGAATTACATGAACTGACTGTATTTTGATTGTCCTCTTTTAAGCTCTTTTGAGCTGTTTTACCTTTTTTGTAGACACAGCTTTAAAAAGTCCATTGCAGAATATAACATTTTACGAATGCTAATGGGTGGATTATGATGGAGATAAAAAAAAAAAAATAGAATAGAATAGAATCAATAACTTTGCAACTGCAACTGCATACCTATCCTCAAAAATTATGTAAGATTTTGCATTTTTAAGGACTCAAAGAGCTCAAAGAACATATTCCTTAATAACTCAGTACTTCTACTTGTATCTGAATATGGACACTGATACTGAGACTACTGACTCATACTGACCCACACATACAGTTCTTACACACACACTGGACTTTCTGGACTTTGGTTTTGCACAACACTGGTCACTATATTCTTCATTTCCGGTTAATACTTGTACAGCTGCTGTTATTGTGTATATATTTATTTATATTTAGATTTCTTCATACATTCTTATATAGTTCTATATTGTGTATTTTGTTGTACAGTTATTTTATTTTCAACTTTAATTTATATATTTTATCTTATTCTTCCCAGTTAAATTTACCCTTCATTCTAATTTGTGTTGTACAGTTATTTCATTTTTAACCTTAATTTATATTTTATTCCTTCCTAGTTAAATTTACCCTTTTTAATTTTTCATATTTATTTCCTATCTTATTCATAGCCTTTTCCTTTTTTGTTTTCTTTAGGTCACGAGCAGTTGTCCAAGCATTTCACTACATATCGTACTGTGTATGACTGTGACAAATAAAAATTTGAATTTGAATTTGAATTTGAATTTGAGACCAAGTTGAAGAAAATACCTTGAAGCCCAATCACATTCTAAACTAATTTATTACCTAGTCAAATGAATGCGTCTCTAAATCAATCAATAGTTTGTCCTCTACTTCTGCTTCTTCTCCTTTCCTAAAAGTTATCAGTGCTATGAGTGAATACTAGTTTTCTGCATTTTGGAGTCAATGGCGAGCCCTGGGACGCTGTGAGGTGTGAATGCTAACGTGGCTCAATCTGTGTGCCACTGAGAAAAAACAATCCATGCTAATCTGCCACCACAGACAGGAGTCCAGTTAGGCCAATCAGGAGGGGAATCATCTGGAGTGGAGAGGGCTCAGAGAAGCCTAGATCAGGGCCCTGATTGCGGCAGGGTGATTTACAGCTCGAGAACAATGAGTGCTGCCTCGGTCAGCACTGATGGAGAGGCTTTGACTGCACCAGCACAGACAGTTGAAACTCACCTGACATTCGTGCGCTGATGTGCATGCATGCATGAGGCCACGTGCAAGGTGCACGTGCACGCACATCAACACAGCCCTTTAAAATACTCCCACTGGTTGACCTTGCGGGGTTTACTCTGTGACCCGAATGTGCCCCCGAGGCTTGCATTTGACCCTATGCATTTTACTAACAACGCATAAACCAAAACAACTCAGTAAGCTACTTCCTAAGAGCCCAGCACAGATAAAATGAGAAGCTGCCATTGCCCTGCAGCGCAATATGTAAATACAACGGGAAAGGAATTGAATGAAAGGAGGAGTTAGTTCAGATGTTAAGTGTGCATGGGGGAGAGGGAGAGAAAGGCAGGGAATTTGGGGGGAGGGGGGGACCATAAACTTTTCTTTGGAGCATCTCCTTTGATCTTCCTGGGCATCACTTCCGAAAAGAGGGAAGACCACAAGGGATAAAAGGTCTCTCCAAACTTTTTTTTAATTGAAAAATAAATATAGCAAATGTGGCCACCCTGATTAACTGATACAAGTACATTTTGAATATAAATTATTTTTTTAAAACTAAAGTCAAAGTTTTGAATCCTGAAATTCAAATGTAATTTACTGGGTTCTCATAGTTCGTAGAACCAGTAAGCATCAGATCCAAGAGAATACTTAGTATACAAATATAATAGCGTTCCATTTAGTGTTTTGTCATCCATGGGAACACCATCAATGCAAATACTTCCACTGTTTTAAAAAGAGTTTCACAGATGGCACAGATGGCAAATATGCAGTTCTGACAAACATAAACAGGACTGTTGTTAAAGCGCCATAATCCTGCAATGTAAAGTACTTGTTAAAATGGATCTGTTCCTGCTTGTATCTGAAGAAGGTAAAGGCATTAAGAAGGAGTTCATTCAGGATTTGTCTTGTTTGTTTGAAAGTGGCCGCACTCTTGCCCCAGGTCCTGCGTGGGAGTCGAGAGGTTGGATCTGACGTGCGATACTGCACAGACAAGATCGCTCTCAGCTTTTAGGATAGGCAGGTGAGTACATGCACAGGTGCCCCCCATGCACACACAAAAACATGGGCACGGAGTCACAGGTCACATGGTAATGTGACTCGTTGTTAGCGAGTGCAGCAGGTGGAAATTTGATATGGGCAGAGAAAAAACTAGTTCATCGTACTTAATGTAATTTTTCATGACGTTTTTGCATGTGAGTTCTATGTGGGGGGTTGGTAGCAAAGACTTCCCAGCCTGTTTTGTAAATATCTGACAGTGATACATGGGGCTTATAGGACAACTCCAACTGATGACAAAGCCTTGAAACCATGACTACAGCTGGCAAATACATCCTGTTTTAGACCTTGGGCGCATGACTCATTACACCAAAACCAACTGTTAATAGTTCGAAGGTGGTTTTAAGTTCTCTTCTTCCGTGCTTCTGGGTACAAATTATAAACTTCCAGCAGTCTGTGTACTGTACACCCCAGAGCTGAGAGAGGGAGGCCTGGTGAGGGTGAGAAGGCAAAGGGGGGAGTTGAGAAAAAAAAATTTTTTTCTTGGGTGCCTAGAGTTTTTGGGGCTGAGTGGGTCTATTTAGCCCCCAGCCGATTGCCCCCCTCTCCTTCCCTCCCCTCCTCCTCTGCCACCCTTCTCCTCCCCCTGGCTTTGTGTGCCCTGAGCCCACTCCTCCCCCTTTTGTCACCCGGGCATTCCGCTTTGGTTAGCACACACAATGGGCGCTCAGTGTTCACCCTCCTGACACTGCATTCTGCCTGTGCACCAGGGAGTGGGCATGGAAGGGGGAGGGAAAGGGCTCCGGAGGAGGGTTAAGGGATGACAGCAACTCGCCCCATGTGACCACAATGCCATCAAGTATCCCCCCTCACCCTACCACCCTGACACCCTTCCTTTTTATCCCCCCCACCTTCCCCCAAAGACCATCGTCTAACTTTGCCCATCCGTGCAGATGGGCAGTAAAATTAGTGCCAGTGTGCCTGGTTGGCACTCTGAAAAACAAAACCTCGGCCCCACAAGCCAAACAAACGAACAGGTGTCTCTTATGGTTGACTGGCGATATGGAGCCCTGCCTTCATGCGCTTGCCCATGCTACACGAGTGTTCCCTTCATCTTTCTACACTGCTGGGCACACATCCTAAATGGAATTTTAAGACCTTCAGAACATTTTTGTCTGAAAATTAATCCCCTGCACCGACAATGGTAAGAGTAAAATTGGCACAATTACAAGTCCAGGCTTTACTGCTTTGACATGTTTATCAAAGTTTTGGACGTCTTCCTAGCCTCCAGCAGTTTGCCCCGCAGATAGAATGGCAAGGTTTGTCTCGTGCCATTTTTTTTTTAAATGTTTGCATAGACATGTCAGAAACGGATGATCAAACATATCTGAAAGTGTGACTGGAGGTAGCAAACTCTAAACATATAAACAGAAAGACGCTAAGTGTAACAATAGCAGTTTCCTTTTTAATCTGAACAGATATGACTCCCTTTCAGACTTTTAAGTAGTACAGTACACCGTATCCTTATTACCTGAAAGTATCTCAGGTGTAAAGAGCTAAAAATAAAGTTGCCGGGCATCTACCCACTGACTTGAAATGTAATTCCTATTTAAGGAAAGCAACCAGTGGACTGGTTCTGTATGTGTGTGTGGCAGAAGCTCAGAGGCTGGTGGGGGGTTAGTTTGAGTTTCAAAGACCCTGCTTGTTCGCCCATATTTCACACCACGGTGACATCTTAAAGCCTAGACAGGCCTGGTTGCTTCGCCCTCTCTTTCACTTTCTGAGAAAAAAGGGGAATTGGGATGTGAGGGAGGGGGCACTGAGATATATGCAAATGGTCCCCCAGAGGGGATACGAATTTTATGGGTTTAGAATTTAGTTCAGCCAACCTGAATAATCAAATGTGGGAACAAAAAAACAAGCCCCCCACCATCCCACCACCACAATTCCATACCTCGAGCTTCAACCCCCACCTCAGGCCTCATCTCTGTTCCCTCCTGCCAGGTCTTCACATAAGAGGAGCTCAGTACGTCCAAACTCTTATTAGGATCCCCTTACGGTGCAGAGGAAGGGAAGAGAAATGAGGGGAGGGGGCAAGGAGGAGGGAACGAGAAGAGGGGGCTAGTGTACCTGATCAGGCAGAACTGCTGGCTAGTGATTACGACACCATTTTCTCAGCGGGCTTCCCAGCCTCATCCTGCTTCTGTGAATATGGAGCATAAGGCCAGCCAATCCCCACAGTGCTCCCTCTCATCTAATGGCAGAATTAAGACCGTTTAGAGTGATTTCCTCTGCCTTCATGGTCGCTTTCTGAAAGAGCTGAATCTTTTTCCCTTCGCGCCGATTTACAATGTGGGGGGTCTGGCATGCAACTGGTGAGAGAAAAGTTCTACATGACTGAACATAACATTACAACAGGTGGGGAATTGAACAGAGACTCTGCAGAACATGACTGAGAACAATTTTATCTTCACCTATACCTTCTTATTAAACTGAACTACTATTTCACTTTGATCTAACTTTTTTTGGCACGCTTACTTTCATGTGTGTTTGTGCTTATGCAGCTGGCTTTCTACAAACCTTTACATTAAAATACAATAAAACACTCAAATGGATTAATTTATATTTAAAGTGGGTGTTACGAGGCACTGCTTAAGGAATAAGTGCTGATGTTTTTCTTATCATTAATTGTTATGTTCAGCAGATTTGTTGGTAATATTAAAGAGAAGAGAAAATATCACAATAAGAAATAAGAAACTGTGGTTGTTCAAATGTGCTGCAGTTCATTTTGCTTTTGATTACCTTTAACGTGGTCCAGTATTATTAGTAATAATAATAATTTAACTCCTAAGTTAAAGTGTTATCTGAAAACTGTTACAGTTTTGAAAACTTTAATGAACAGAGAAGAGAAAAATGAGTTTTCTAGGTGTTAATAAGACAGAAATTTGTAAGAAATTTAAATCCAAACATAACAGAAAACAGGGAACAAATGCTTCAGTAAATGCAGGACGGACGTTGAGTTCACAATTTGCATTCAGTACAAAATATGAATGATGCTTTTCTAGTGTGAGAGAGTGACACATTCAACAAAAAAAAGCTTTTTTGAGATTTTTGTGAATAGAGTACGGACAAATATTTCTACATCCAAAATAAGGCCTGAATATTTGTACGTAGCTGTTATTGCTTTTAACTTTGCATGTTTTGCCTTTAAAAAAAAATAAAATAAAAGTGCTACTCTAAACAATCAAGTGTCTCATTTTGAGTTGAGGAGTTCCTTCTACTTCTTGTTCATTTACATACACGAGGCCCCTGAATAGAAGTGGCCAGGGTTGAAAGCTGATCATGAGTCATTATGATCAAACTGATTCACACTGACACTAACCAAAACAGGGTATAACTCTGGACTCAAATCTGATTAAACTCGCTCTTTCTGTGTCAAACTGCATTACATCAATCCCATCACTCTGGAATATGCCATAGCACCATATCAAAAAAAAAAAGAAGAAAAAATTCAGTTTGGACCTGTGGCTTTTGTTAGTTCCCATGCTGTCTAATGATCCCCCCACTTTTCCTCCAACCTCCAGCAGACAAATCCTTCAGCTTTATTGCCCAGACTCAAGGGCTGCAGGTGCACAGGCCACAAAAGGAAGGAGGAGGGGGTGCATGGAGCGTTGGGATGGGAAAGAGAATGGTCAGTCGGGAGATAAGAGGGGAAGGAACAGAACCCCCTACCCTGTTTTAACCTCTAAACCCACACATCCTTCCCCTCACCCTGCCTCCATGCCAGTGCTCCTTCTACCCTGCAACACCTCTCTGTTTTGCTCCGCTGCCTTCCCGCTCGTGAGAAGAGTGCAAACTGAATGGTGCCGCCTGGCGCTACCAGGCCTTGCTGGGTATGTGTGGCAGGGGACAGAGGGCAGGCATGGCAATCTGGCCATGTGGTGGGAGCAGCCCTTTACTTCTAAACCAGCAGAGAAGTAATGACTATGAGACTCGTCCCACCTTGTCCTGCAGTGGCCCATGAGCGACTGCTGCTGCTGGTGACCGCTATAATGTCAAAGTACTCTCCTCCAATGAATCTTTCTGAATAGCTCAAACTTGGCTTATGCCCCACTGACAAACTAAACGTGGGACAAACTGGGGATGTTGACAGTGCTGGGGGTTAGTTGAATATATCAATTTTGAATGTAACTTTTCCACCTCACTTGCTAAGTAAATATAATAAGGACAAAAAGAAGCTGAAGTTGGGTCTTACGGTTTCATGCTTAGTCTTTAAATATTCCTGTATAGTCTGTTCTCTCTGGCAACAGTCTTTGGATTTCAGTAGCGACATATCCATAGATGCATATTTTTTAATCAATTTTAAGCCAATTATGACACACTGACTATAATAAAAACCCTGCCTTTAATATGCATTGAGTAAAAGCTTTAGAAAAATGGGAGACTGTGGGTAAAGTGGGACATGCATCAAGATGTGGGACAGAGGGACAAGGAATAAAAATGTTTTGCAATACCACTTAGAGAGGCACATGTGGTCACTCTATCGGTGGATTGGTGATAGATGAGATGAAGTTGTTGTAAAATCAAGAACCAAAAGAAATGTAATAACATTTTTTAAATTAAACACACTGTAAATTTTCCATTGAGACAATGGAATATTTACTGGACATGTGCTGGATTTTTATATTTCCAGTTATAGTTCATTTATTTTTATCCCAACTAGTAAGTGGTAACATCGGACACTGTAGGACCTAATATTTCTATGCTTATCGGCTCTTTGAGTCTTTGTTGGTTAATTTTGATCATCTGCAGCATTTAAAAAAATTATATTATTCTCTTTATTGCACATACATGCATCCACACACTCGTTACTGTTAGTATTAGCCGGATGGTGTTTTCTCATCCTTAGAGGATGTGTGATCCATTTGGTAAAACAAAACAACAGATTGCATTCACTCATTCAATTACTGTTACCTCATTTATTTAATTCATATTGAATTCATTTTAAAATAGCATCTTGAGAATAAAAATGATCTCCAAAGCAAACACTTCAGCACTTTTACTAACATGCCTACAAAAAACATATAACATGACCGCTGTCACACAGAGGAAAAAATGGCAGTTAACCAAAATGAATTATGGGTGGAAATTTTGGTGAAATTTTATTTGGGGTAAAAAAAATCTCAAAGTCAATTAGTCACATATTAGAATGAGTGGTACTAAGAGCTTGAGCCACTGCTAGGAAGGGATAGAGCAATGTTTTGGTTCCATATTTTGTGCCTTGCAAGAGCCCGTTTCCAACCATTTTAAACTGTATTTGATTGAGCTTTAAGAATCCCAAAACTGAGGAGTACTGTGAAACTCTAGCAAATGCTGACTGATTAGAGTAGATGTCAGTTCACTACTATTAGCTAAATTGACTCATTTTGTTAAATCTTTTCATCTGTTAATTTAGAAATAATTAACCGGATGCCCAGCATTCCTAATTTGAAAATGTTAACAATAGCGGTACAATCAAATAAAAATGTTGACATGAAAAACAGAAAAGAAATAAATCCGTCTTCAATGTCAAGCAGGCTTTGGGATCTTGTTTGTGGTTCAATGAGTCAGTTTAATTGAAGGCCTGAACAGTACATGTCATGTGAGTAACAGAAGAACTGGTCTGGTGCCAGTGAAGAAACTCCAGTCCAGCTTAGTTTCCCCATAAAGTTATGAGTTACCATCTACACATGCAATATGTTAGCCCACATGGCTCTAACTTGATTCTCTATCACACATTCATACATGAGCACTCCAAACTGCCGGTGTTACAGGAGTTGTTGTGCTGGGAACACACCCTCGTGGACAGGAATAACAGGCCACTCCAGAGCGTGAGGACATAGGAGACACAGTGGCACCATACAAGCGTGAAGACTCTTTAGCTTCTCCTTATCTCCATCCCTAAGCCTCAGTGGGCTCGCCATCCGCTACTGTTTACAACAACCACAAGTCAAGAGTAAAAGCAGAAAATGGACTTTCTTAATTTTGAATGGCTAAAGTCCACTAGAAAGCCATTGACGAAGATCTCTAGTTTGAAGGGAGCCTCGTATTGAATAAGGATTGAAATTTACATGACAACTTGGGAAAAATGCTTTTTTATTACTCATTCATCCCCTAAATCACTTTGCTCCCCCACTCTTTTCCTCTGCCTGAGCTATTAAATCACCATCTTGACCCTGCGACCTGGGGCCGCAACCATAAAGAGCCCCCTGTGGGTCAGAGGCCTGATTGTAACATTTGAATATGAAATGGACTTCATTGGGCGTGGAAACAGCTCCATGCGCTGAGACACAGGCTGACCCCCAGGAGAGAGGCCTGCCTCAGCAGCTACGGGCCTGGAGGCTCCCTCTTCTCTCAGCATGGATTTACTTGGACTTGAGAAGGAGCGAGAGACAGAGAGAGGGCTGAAGTCGGGGGTGGAGGGGAAGGGGGGGGGGGGCAGATCGGGGCGAAGCAGGCTAGGGGTTGAGAGAGACTGAGGGAGAGGAGAAAGAGAGAGGGCAGACATTTGAATAAGACAAGAAGCAAGTGGTGTTTGCATGACAAAGGAGCCCGCCATCTCCCCTGATTGGTGTCACAGCGCTGCACTAAAGCCATGCAAGCCCCCCGGTGTGGGGTGATGTGTGGAGCACAGGCATGTTTATGCATCCAAGGTGTGATATTAGGCAGGAATAGCAGAGGCCCGTTGTCAAGTTTCGGGCTGGGAAATTTGTGCGCATATCCTTGAAAGGAGAAGAAGTTTCCAGATCACCTTTTCTTTTTAAAAACCGTCTTGAAACTTGAAGAAACAAGAATGGGAGGAGAATTAATGGATACATCCAGTTATGCACAATTAAAAATGTTGTTTTCAGCTGTTGTTTTTTTTCTTATCACATATACATACTGAGATGCTGTAATCTGACCTACATTGTAGACAAGCTGTAAATAAACCAGCAGTATTACCGTTCAAAGGGAAATTTAAAAGAAATTTTAAAAGAGGTTTGCATGTGCAGGGAATGTAGTTAAAATTGGCCCTAAAATGTAGGCAGTTTGGTGTCATTATTTACTTTTTTCTTTTCAAATAAGTTTGCTGAAAGTTGTGTGACTTTAATGAGTTCTGCGCTCAGCAATTATATATAATATAATTTTACAACTTCTAAAAAAATAAAATGCCCAAAGCAATGTCATCATGCCACTAAACAATTGTACTTTACTTTAATCCTCAATGGGACCCCATTAGGACCCTTTATATTTTCTAGAAATAGACTGTTATTAAAAGTTTTGTTTGTTTCCTTCTTGTATGACAGATTTTTTAAACTTAAAGCATTATTATTATCCAGCATTTTTATGCAAAGAAATTACATTTATTCAGACGGTCCTTGTCTGCCAGTTCTGATTAATTCATTTTGAAACTTTAGGCATGTTCAGAGTAAATTATGTATTAGAGTATGCTACTACCATTTAAACATCAAAATGTACATGACAAATCTGCAATACTTACAATGAAGTCATCATGGTCAGAGTGCTTTAGGTACGTTCTTATGTTTAAAATAAAAAATGTATAATAATTAAAACATTCAAAATAGTTTCTGCAGCGGTAAATCTTGTACTCTATGTCCATCAGCTCGCTGGCTCACATTACAAAGTATTGATTAGAAGTGGAAAATTGTAACAAAATCAAAGCCAATCAAAGACATGTTTCATTTTCACTAATGGGCAAGAAATCCTCAAAAAAAAAAAAAAAAAACAACATGAAGAAGAAGCTGTAGGAGAGCAAGGCTAATTAACGGTAGGAACATCACATTACAAACATATCAGCAGCCTCTTGAAGGTAAAGGTGTTCTCAGGACACTTATTGCACACAAACTTACTCATAAATAACTTCTATCGCACACCAGAATATAGGTCAGTTTCTCCCTTCTTCAGTTTGGTTTAGGCTGTCAGTGTTCAGTGAGTGGGCAGGATAAAGACCATTTAAATTCCTGATCCATCTGCATCAAACATTTCCTTTCTCACGTTCACCTTTGCTGGTGAAAACTCCTCTAGAATAATAAGAACAGTGCAGACATGGAATGTGTACAGTAGAACCCATGACACTGTAAAGCACAGATAGTTGCCTTATCTTTCTGCCTCTTTATCTCTCATCCTCCACCTTGTTTCTACTATTTTCCTCTTCTCTTCCTGTAGACCTGAATCTACAAATAATTTCCAAAAGGTGTAAAGTCCAGCACCATCACCATCCCCCACTGGGCTTTTACTGGAGTCGTTTGCCACGTCCTGCACCACCAAGTCCAGAATCTCCATCTCTGTGGAGTAAACCCTCCACAGAGATGGAGTGTGATTACTCTTTCTTCCTATGTTTTGATAGAAAAAATTACAATACAAAAACAGAGAGGTGGAGATCACATGAGAATGGGATATGAAGGGGATTTCACAGCTCAGTAAGTTTGAACAGTTTGTTTACAATTCCCTTTATAGCAAGTCCCTTGGGAGGAGGTGTAAGCATAAACAGTGATACATTTTCTCAGAGATTTTGCAGATTAGTTAGGAGTTCGTCCACTCAGGAGAAAAAAGTGTAAGTTAAAGTGCCCGCAGGGGCTCAAAAGGAGGAGGGGTGAACCTTGAGTGAGAGTGTACGTAAGATGTGCATGCATGCACGGACACACACACAAACACTTTCAACCCCCTGCAGACAAAGCCTTCACAGGCTCATCTGGGCAGTGCTGCTGGCCCTCAGGGACACACCTCCAAGAGAGATGGCCTGACTAACTCTCCATGGCAACTAATCAATAAGTGACAGTCAGTCAGGACTGACCCGTAGCAGAGTGTGTGCCACCTCCCCCATGTTCCCAGGCTTACACCCCCATAAACTGCACACACACTCTAAAAGACAAAGTGCTCGCAACCGGGTCATTTCTTCCAGGAAACTGAATGTCCTGATGTGTTTTGGATGCATCCAACTGCAATTACTTGGCTTTCAGCATTTTTGGGGGTTTTACGCTAACTACACTGGATGGAGAGCATACACTGGAACAAGTTACCGAATGTTCAGAGTTCTTGACATTAGTGATATGATCGGCAGATTTTGATGGAGCAGATTCGCCACTGTACTATTGTGTGTCTGTCAATCTGTGTTTTATCTCACTGTCCTTAAGAAAATAATCAATATCGCTGGCCTAGATGAGCAGCCTAATCTTCTGCCTTGTATCCCCTGAAGTCCTTATTCCCCTGACTCTATATTGTCTTGCAGCATCTCATACTCACTTTGCTGTCCTTAGGCATACTATATTCATCAGCTCACATACACTTGGCCCAATTTTTCCAAGCTTCCAAGACAGGTCAAAAGCGGGATCAGATTCCAGTTTGGCAAATAAGAAGCAACACTACATGCTCCAGTGTTCATAGACAAAGTAAAGTGTGCTATAGAAAGAGACCATCTGCAGCTGATGCACTTTTACACGACAGTGACTCTCTTGGTTTCCTGAGCTTTCCTGAACATACATTAGAACCAGCCGTTTGTATGTAATTGTCATTACAGGTTATTCAGGAAGAAGCCTCTTAATCCTGGTTCATTCTGGGTTGTGTGCTTTGTGTGTGTGTGTGTGTGTGTGTGTGGTTTCGCACATTTTCCTCCGACCACAATTACAAGCGAAAACAAGTTCAAGTAAAGCTCAGCAGTGCTTAGCTGAACAAAATATCAAAGGGCTCTCATCAGAAAAACTCTCCAAACATACAAAAAGAAAAAAAAAAAGATTCCTCCCATTTCAGCTGTTCGCGTGATTTGTATTTGTTTTGTTTGGGACAAAAGCGGCGGTAATCCCGTCTTATATTTGACAAGTTTCATATTCACACACACCTGCTGGGACAGAGTAAACACACCTTCAGAGTCAGACACCTTAATGGATGACCCTCGCATTAGAACCTAAGTCCGGATAACCCCTAAAGCAGGCATGTTGACATGATATTGTACAGAGACATGCCCATTCTGGAGATGACTGATGAGCAGTAGCCACATCACAGCTAACTTGTTTACAGGACATTCAGTCTGTACATAGGTCAATCCTGCACACATGGCTCAGTTTCCCTTTTGTTTAACTGCAGTTATGTAAAAAACAGATTCCCTAAAAGTATAAACAATAATATCTGAAAAGTAAATGTGATTTCTTTTTTAACTTAGGTGTTTATAGAAATCCACAGAAGCAAAGATGGTCAAGAAAACACAATTAGAGATCAATTATTTATATTATAAATGTATCTACGTGCACTACTCTATAGTTTGCTTTACCTTTGGTGCCTGAAAGTCTATAAAGGCCGTAATTCTACTAATTTACTTTCTTTGGTATTAACGCAGGTAACTCCCTGCTGGGCGGATGCAGTTTCTTGAGTGGCGGCATGCTTGTCTTTGAAGCATTTCCCACTCAGCATTCCTTGTGGTTGTGTAATGTATAATGAGCCAACCACAGCTATCATTAATGAAACATTTGCATCACTCACGCAACTAGTCCGTCAGTGTTCACATAGGTTCATGTGAGGGCCTGAACCTACATTGCTGAAAGAAGATAGGTGGGGAAAAAATAAAATCATAATAATAAGAAGAAGAAGATAAAATGTGACTTTGTGCCGTGTCTGGTGAGGGCTGTCAAATGTGTGAGTTGAGTGGGTGAGTGAATGGAGAGGACGGTGCAGTGGAGAGGGGTGGCTCTCTGTGGGTCAGCCCAGAAGCCCTGACCCCAGGAGGATTTGATGCCATTTTCCCACGCAGGGAGTCGACCTGAGAGGAGCTCGTTAACAACATCTGCCCCAGTTCAGAGAGATTAACCTCATCCCCAACCCCCTTCACCTCTACACACACACACACACAGCACTTTGCTGTCAATCTCATTACCTCACACAGGTCCCACCACTCCGGACAGGCCTCCCCAAGCTGGACAGGCCACCCTATAGGCCTCTCCGGGCTCAGATCAAACAGGTCTCCTGGATTTACTAGACACAGTAAATGGGTACAGTCTGAATCTGTCATAGGCGCAAAGGCCTTCACACATCGATGAATGTATGGCATAGGGATAGCACTCATCCATTCATGCATTACATTCAGACTGCATTCTTAGCTGATGTCTGATCTGTGTATTAGAGGAGGCTTCAGATTTGAGTCTGAGATTATATAAAGATTTGAGAGCGTGCTCAGAAGGTGTGTTCTTGTTGGAAGCTGCCCAGCCAGTCAAGCAGGAAACGTGATGTCACAAACAGATTTTCCACTCATCACATTGACGTAAAAAGGACAGGTAAAGCACACTCCTATTGGTTAGGCCATCTATTTTACCTATATACTTTCATAAAATGTGCAACTGGCAGGGCATGTTCTGACATAATATGGGGAGAGACCTAAGAAAAACAGGACTGACAGAAACATGGCTCATGGAGCTGCTGCTGTCAAGTCAAGAGTCTGTGTTGGCAGACTGATAGGTGTGCACAGACGCAGAGTGGCAGAATCCACTGGGAATCTGCTGAAGCCATGTTTTACAGGGCTATAATTAGGTTAGTTTTTGGAGAGGGGGTTAAACAAACTGGGGCTGTGAGGTCATAGGCAGATGGAAGTGGGATATGCCTGCACTTGCTGAGTGGGCACAGAGCTCCACATGACAGGCGAGAGAGAGAGAGGCCCTTTGGGCACTCAGCAGGGGGACAGCGAGGGGGTGTGGGGGTGGTGTGGTGGGGAGCCCAACTCAGATGGCCTAACTGCCAGAATATTCAAACGCAGTCAATAGATATGCGCACACCTTCCACCAACCACAGCAGTAAAGTCCTAAATCATCAGTAGACGTTACATTTCTGTGGCAATCCAGGTGATTATAGAAAGAACAGAGTCAAACTGGAGTTATAAGAAAATCTTTCACTCCCAACATATTTATACTTTTCCTTTAGTTGTTAAGCCTAAGCCCACGTGTTGGTGCATTTATCCAGAGAGTCGTATTGGTGAAAGTCATCCAATATTACTGAATTTGATAAATCAAAATAAATAAATATATATAAATATTGCTCTGACGAGACTACGACAAACTCCTCTAACACTGAGCACCAGGAAGAGAAAAGCTGCTTGATTACCAAAAAATGAGTAGGAGAGTGTGATTAGGTGACGGGTGGCTGCTGGCACGCTAGAGTGACTTAAAACCTGTCAGTGAATGCAGGGAGGTCTGGATAATCTTTCCCTCCACAAAGGTGCGTGGGGCTAATCTAGGCTGCTGTGCTGAGCTGTGGATCAAGTCCTAAAGGGGAGTGTGGGAAGGCCAGCGGGACCGCCACCGCTTAGGCCCTCTTGGTGGGCCAGGGCTTATTTATCCTAAGGTACACTGCAACAGCAGGCCAGTCCATTCTTCAAAACACCTTAGCGTCAGGAACAGTACGTGCATTAAAGGAGATTAAGTTTTATAAATGTGGCACGTTTATAAATTGAGAATTTATTGAAGAAAAAAAAATCAGAGCATAGAGAGTTTTCAGAGTCATGACAAGAGTTTAACAGAACCAAGACACAGACTGACAAAGAGTAGAATTTAAAAACGTTTCAAAAGGTACACGAGAACTAAGTCTCTTCACATATAAATCAAAGTTTGAAATAATAAGATCACATTTTGTATGACTGATTGTTAAGTGATACAACACTTTCTGCCAAACAAAGTTGTGAATCAACGATACTTGGTACATCACTGATGCACCAAGTATCGTTAATGAGTGCTGACGCATTAAAGTAAACTTTTTCATATCACATTTCAGATAATATTCTGATAGTATATGGTATAGTCTTATTTAGTAAAAATGTTACCAGTTTAAATACAATCTGAATATGCTTATATAAGGATCTGCCAGTCTAATTCATTTTAGTTTAAAACATCTTAGATTTTTATATTTTTTTAGTTAAAAGTTAAAAAAATATATATACAAAAAGGTAATTATTGTATATTAAAGACCTATTCAAATGAGACAAAATAAAAACCAACCTAAGCAAACAAGTACTTTTACATGGTTTGTTTTCAACCCATCTGACCTATGAAAACTGAGTGAATTTAAGGGAACATACAGCTTTTCAACAAGAGCAAACATTCATTTCATATATATATATATATATATATATATATATATATATATTTTTTAACAAATAGCCTGTTATCTAATGAAGAATTATGACACTCCTTATTAAGCAGATGTTCAAAATTAGACCAGGAATGAAATTTATGTTTATACCTTCTAAAACAATGAAACATTTTTCCTCTCCTGCTTGTGCTTCTGTGTAAGAAAATCGTAAGTGCTTGAATAACCAACTGATTTGACATTTTCAAAGAGAAAACATTTTTATGAACACATCTTACAAATGTAAATGCCAATTGTTTGGTCTTCAGACGGTTTTGTGAAAAGAAGACTTTCAGTCTGTCTAAGGGCCTATAATTTATTTATTTATTTATTAAATCACCTTTATATCACATTCTCGTCATTCACATTACACACACAGACACATACACACGAGACGGAGTCACAAGTAACGTTTCGTAGAAATTTATTCAGCATTTAAGAATAGAGGATGGTCTTAAAATATGTAGAAACGTCAGTTTAAATAAACCTTTTCGTTCAGGGTAATGAGCAAACATGACACTGTCAAAAACCATCACAGAACAGAATATTTTACAAAAAATAAAACAATAATTGAACATTTTACGTGACAAAACTTCGGGTTCACAAGCTAAAAAACAAAAACAAAACAAAAAAGTGAAAAAAAAATCTTACTATAAATAAAACTTGCGTTTGCGACCCGCACTGTCTTTACATTTTCTTTAACCTAGTTCACTGGGAGGAAGGGAAGAAAAAAAAAAAAAAAAAAAGGAGACTACAAAATTTGGACACAGTCGAGACAACTGACAGTCTACAAATTAAGTGTAAACATTTATGAAACAACTTTCCATCCAGCTTTTCTGAAATACACCAGCCCCTTCACGAGGCCACATGCCTTTTCATAGAGAGAAAATATGGCATCATTTAAAATATAGAAGTCCAATTCTTCTACATAAGTTAATTGCTCGTACTCGCGATAAAAAGCCTCTTTGCAGCGCAATTTACTCTGGCGGGCTCAACGTTCAGTTTCGATCCATTTAAACGTCTTTTAAAATGGACAAGTCAGAAGATAAAAGCGTGTTTCTCTTTTTTAAAAACAAAACTGCTGAACGTTGTCTCTTTAGCAAGTTCAAGTATCCGTAACTTTTTGAAAAAGTTTTTAAAAGTCTGTGTGGGGGGATTTTTGCGTGCTACTCTCAGATGTGGGTGAGAGGTAGCGTTCCATTAACGCCAGTCCCCGCGGTCTGATAGTGCGGATGGACGCTGTGTAACCGGCTGCTCTGCAGGGATGAATGCTCTGCGCTATCCCCGCCGGGAGGCAGGTACATGCTTATCATATCCCTCAGGTCCCCCAAACACGCCCTCTGAGAGTGGGACGTGATGGCCGGCGGTGGTGAGCTCGGCTCGGTCTTGCACACTGACGCCATGGAGCTCAGTCCCATGGCGCTGGTGGTCTGCTGCGTGTACGCCGGAGACATGCTGTATGTGGAAGCTGCGTTCATGTAGGTCTGCGCCGAAGACATCATCGGGTACTGCAGGCCTGCCATCTCGTACCGGTGCATCTGCTGAATCTGTGGGCTGTTCATGCTGTGATGCTGAGGGTAGGGCAGCTGGTCCGGCATGAGGGAGTACGCACTGTTTGTCCACCCGTTCATGTGCGCGTATCCGTCCATTCGCTGCCCCACTGACACAGCGTTGTTGACGGGGTTGGTTCCTGGCGCCAACAGTCCCCCGGGCAAAGAATACTTGTCTTTCTTGAGCAAGGTCTTGGTCTTCCTGCGGGGACGGTATTTATAATCCGGGTGCTCCTTCATGTGCATAGCCCGTAAACGCTTGGCCTCGTCGATGAATGGCCTCTTTTCACTGTCGGTCAGAAGTTTCCAGTCAGCACCGAGGCGCTTGCTGATTTCAGAGTTGTGCATTTTAGGGTTTTCTTGAGCCATCTTTCTCCGCTGACCCCGAGACCAGACCATGAAGGCGTTCATCGGCCGCTTTACCCGCTCCTGGTCGCTGGCACTGTTGTTCTTTGCGCCCGGCGCCGAGCCCGAGTTGGACTGCGGGAGCGGGGTCTTGAGCTCGGTTTCCATCATGTTATACATTCAGGCGGCTTTTAGTGTTCACTCACAGGCACATAAAAAGTTCACAAAATAACGCCAAAAGTCAAAGAGGTAGATGTACTGACCGATCTCATAAGATGATGTTTTTCTTTTCTTTTTTTGGAAAAAAAAAAGTTCTGCCTTAAGAGGCAAATGTGCCTGCAGGTGCTTCTAGGTTCTCTCCGCTCAAACTGCTCCTTCCTTCACGGCTCTGAAACAGAAGTCTGTAAACTTGTTCGCCAAGCTCATCTGTTAATAGGCCTAGGGGCCGGACCATGTGATGTGGATTGACAGCACGACAATGAGGACCAGGTAACCAATCAGCGCGCGGCTCCCATATCCAGCGCGTAACCAACCAGGGCACACACTCCTGTGTTTTGGTCAGAAGAGGAGGGAGAGGTAAAGTTTTAAAACAGCAGCGCAACTCCAAATATTCTGGGTTTACAAAATTTTGCAAGACTAAATCAACGAGTATATAAAAGAAATGAACCCGATTTATTTCTTCCTTTTTTGTCTGTGAACGCATCACATTTCTTCTAGTGACAAATTATTTTAGTTTTCAAATTTAGTGCTTATGGGGTGTTTTTACGGATTGTAATACCATGGAGGCTGTAAAGTACCCATACAACTATAAATTCTTAAAATATGAAACCATATGACCAAACAAAAGGTTTGGGATCGGTGTCATTTAATTTGCTGAAGAGGCAGACCCCAACCCACATGGATTTAATAAGTCCAAGTCATTTTAAAAAAGCGGGATATTGAAATAAAATATGTTACTTGAAAGGAAAAAATGTTTCTTTCTGCCACTTAGTCAAATGTATTGCAAATCTTCTGGAAAAATTGCCTCCTGACTATTCTTACGTGTTTTTTCTTAAAGTTTTTTAAAAATTTCCCAGAGGTGTTGAATGATTAAATGATCCTGTAGTCACTGTGAAAATGAAATCCATGCAATGAGTTTTTGATACAGAATGAGGTTGATAAGGGCATTTATTTAGGTTTTATAAATATAATAAAAATATACATTTTGAAAATAAAATAAAGCATCAAAAACAAGTATATTTATTCTGTTTTATGTGATGATAGAGAGATTTCGTACTTCCAAATGTTCCAAATGAAATTAATCGAAATGTTGTGCGTTAGGATCCCAGCACTGGGGAATTTTAATACATCAACGACCTCTTGTGGAGGGGACAGGCTATCTCCTCGGTCCCTGAGGAAAAGTTTAGTTTGAGTGTCCCTCACGTAAACCGACTGGCGGCCCTAAAAATCGTCGCCAGCTGTTGGGTGACTCGTTTTCTCTCATCGACGTTAATGGTTTTTAAAATGATTTTCAGGGAGTGTCTCCTTACAAACGACTTTGGCCATTGATACCAATCACTCAACTGGGCAAAACTCACACCTGCTAATGATTGGGAGCAAATCGCCCATCGAAAACGCCTGTTAACACCTGAGTATCGACAGGGCTCTTCAGGCGCCGTTCTGCTATGCGCATATTAGAGGGTTTCACACCTCACAGCTTTGAAACTTAAAGGGCAGCTGCTCAAGGCCCACCATGTACATGATGCGAAGGGAGTGCAGGCATTTCATCATTTGTCACCATCGGTGAGAGCAAATATTCAGACTGAAAAGCCAGGCTCTTTCTGATTTATAGGTTTCTACGAGCTACCGATAACATTCTCCAACTGTTTTATTTTCCACTTTACTTAAAAAAAAAAAACCCTCAAACATCATATTTAAAGCACTTTGAAAAAACGTTTACTCTCACGACAGATATATATATATATATAAAATTAAATTTAAGGTTTAGACACACACATTACATAATATATATGTTATCTTAGAAGGAGGGGACTGTAGCCCATAGACCCAAGACCGTAATAGTAAATCAGCTGAAAAGAGACATCACTTCATGAATTTAATTTCCACGTTCAATGGGGCGTGACAAACAGAGCGGGAGCAATAAAACTAACGTTCAATTAGTACTCGTCTAATTCTCCGGGACCGGTTATTTGTTTATCGGGGCGAATCTCAGTACTGATCCGCTTGTAATCTGCTTATGGAAATTGACCGGTGGCAGAGAGAGGGAGAGAGGAGGAAAAAACACGCAAAGAGTAACCCGGAGTTTGATAATGAGGGCCTCTGTGCGGCTAATTTCCTAATTAAGGAACCGAGGACCACCAGCACAGTCTGCTCTGATTCAGACTCAACAAGCCTGACGGCCCTAAGGGGCTCTCAGGGCGCACGGCTGCAGGATCCCACTGTTGAATGTTGGGAAATATGTGGATGTCCTGATGGGAGGATGTAACGAGCTTGCAATCACCTCAATCGGGTATAATTTAACGTAAAAAAAAAAAAAACAAAAATAAAAAAATGAATGAATAGCGCGTCAGCCTAAGAGCGAAAGTTCCTCTCAAAAATTCAGATTTCAGCGCAGAAATTAGTCGTTTTGTATTTTTAGTCAGAACACACAGGTTATGTGTTTATTAAACGCAAAAATGTGTGTTTAATTCTTACATTTATGTTCTTGCGGTAGGAGCTACAGAAATAAAGGTCTTGTGCAGAGTTTCGGCCTTTGGGCCAGCAAATAAAAGCAAACAAAGGATTTATTAGTTCAGGGCTGGAGAGGAATTAAAGTTTATCCAGTATGACAGACTGACACAACGACACATAAATGCCTGCTTTAAAATATAGTGCTCCGAACGCATTAGAGCTTTGTGGTCAGACAGCAACTTTAATAATACACGACAAGGCGCAGGCGCTGCATGCATTCAGCTTCCAACACCTGATAACAGATGAAATTTATTGTTTTGAATCGTGCTTTTATTGTTGCAGAATGAGCTTACAGTTCGTTGTTTTCATTTCATTTTTTTTACAGTTCTCAAACAAAGCAGATTGTTTTTCATTATCAAAAGTCGCACCTCAGATCCACAATAAACATTTTTACGTGTCCATTTTAGACCCCACGACCTCCAGAATCAATAACTTTCTTTTTGTTTCAGCTCAGTGACTGCGGACAAGGCCTTTGAGAAACAGTAATTAACAAAGAATGGCTTTTCAATTACAGCCACAATGGAAACTGTCTCATTAAGATTTGCATGATTTTTTTTTGGACTGGGAATGCAAATGAAGATGCAATTTACGCACGGTCTGCTGTTCCTATTGTGCGGCGTGAATGGTTGCGTCCTCCCAGTTCAACACAGGTAAAATAATATTCACGGGTCATTTAAAGGAATAAAAGTGTCGCTATTATCACCTCTTTATTACACAAATCTGGGCTAGTATCCCTAATGGTAATTTGACGTATTTGACCCGTATATCAGTAAACTGCTTAAAATGTTTAACGTCTGTGCGTAATGCAGAATCATGGCCGGTGGAACATTTTTACTCCCTTAACTGATGACATGGGTTGACACAATTTGGGGGGGGGGGGGGGGGGGGGGGGGGGGGAGTGTGCATTTGTCTTTTTTTTTTTTTAAATCGCAATTAAGTCTTAAAAGTCTTTAAAAATCCTAACTCTATAAGGATTGTGCATTTTTATTCCCTGCACTGCTTTGGAGAGAGAGGGGGGAAATAGATATCAGCTATGATCCCCTCTAGCAACAGGTATTTATAAATTAGTTCTTAATAGCTCTGCCTGCTTGATCTATTAGGAAGTGGAGCTTTCCCTAATGTGAGTCTTTGGTTTACTTTGAGATGTTATCGAAGCAGAGGACTGCACTCTTACAGCACTCTTGTTTGTCAGAAAACTTTAAGAGGCAAACAACAAATTAATATAAAATACCTCAAGATTTTTTTAATTCAATGAAGTTTTCATTTTATCATTGGAACAAATTAAATATATTTTATATATATTTTAAAATCTTTGCAAATTTCCTCCACAGTAAGGATGAGCAAGAGACCTTGACTTGAATAAGCACATTTGTTTAAAATTGCTGTAAGCCGGTGTTCACCGCCTGCTGGCAGAAACATAAGACAGAGAAATCACGGATCAGGGCAGAAAATAAATAGAAGTGAGGTCTTTGAGAGAAACATGTTTTTATCACTGCTCTGTCCTGGACTGTTCCCTCACAAATATGCCATATGAAGCATTTTAGTTCTCACGAGGGAGATTGGGAAAGCTTCGAGTACAGGTAGATCATTAAACGTTCAAAATTTCCGGACGCTACTCTGACAATCGTTTCCGACTCAAGACCATCTGAGGCTGTGAAAGTCTCCAAGTTCAGTTATTAAGGGAACAGATGGACGCTCACACCTTCAAAAGAAGCAAAACACACACTTAGAGGACAGATGCATCGATTTTCAGGAAAGCTTTAGTGGAATGTTGCAAGTCCGTCATCAGGAGGACTCCAGGCTAATGGAGAATACGGCATTCTTCCCTCCAGTGCAGCACAGTAATTTGTGTTTTCATTCTTTGTGCTGGTTGGGCAGAGAGAAGCCCAGAAGTGTTCTCCCTGCACTCAACAGTCACCTTGTTCATTTCTGTGGAATGCATACTTCCTACTTATTGCCCTCTGCTTGTAAAACAACATGCAAAAAGCTGCTTGCCTCCTGCCGCTGCCTGTGAAGACTGCTTCAAATTTGAGCCTCTTTTTCTCCCCGGCAGGCCAAGCATGTCCTTCCTCATTATGTTCTTATGTGAGCAAGGCCAAGGCTGCTGACACAGACCCAGTGTAATCTCTTTAACCCGCCACTGTCATGAGCAGACAAGGCGTGACCACCCAACACTCTGCTCCATCTCACTTAGCCAAGGGAATAGTTTTTCACCTCATCGCCTCACACTCCTAGGCTTGTAGCTGCTTATCATTTAGGGATGCACATCTGAAACACATTTGATCGCACACATCGAGGGTTAATCACTGTTACAAGACCACTCCATATAATTACGTGCAGTTAAAAACTCACTGACCCCTGCAGTTGCCATAATTGACGCAAGCCGTTTTTTCACTGGTTATTGACTAATGAAGCCAAAGCAAATGAAATTACATCGCAGGAGAGGACATTGGTGGAAGCATTTTTAAATGAATATACAATGATTACTAGCTCCTTGATGTCATTTCTTAGACAAAGACTCTGTACGTTTACTTCGTATTAGGGGATTTGGTATATGACGCGTTAAATGAAAAATAAAATACTAAATTACTGTGAATTATAAGCTCCTATCCATTGAAAGCTAATTTCAATTCAGTTCAAATTAAGCAGAAAATTTCAATAAATGTGGTTTTGCTTCTAAGCCTGTGGGTGAGGTCTGCATTAAGCCATCGAGTGCAAAGTCTGAAACTGCCTCGACTGAAGCCCAGTGCCGTTTCCATTTATAGTGAACATACAAACCTTTCATCTCATTTGCTCTTTTTTTTTTTTTTTAAGAATTATGAGATGCACTCATGCACAATAAATGGTGTGCAACAAAAGACAAGAGTGTAATTTAAGTCTCCAGATATTTTTTCCCCCCTGCAGCAAAGTTATAGTAGTCTGACAGCAAGCTGTTGCCTGATTTTAAAAACGCCTGCACGTGAATGGCATTATCAAGCACTCCTATATGATGATCATTTTAAGTAATGTTAATGCCTGACTAGCTAATTACAGCACTCATTATTTTCCATGTATCTGTTGAATCATTGCCATGTTCAGTTTTCCCCAAAACAATGGAAACTTCCTCCGTTTTTTGTTTGGAAGAAAGTGCTGAATCGTCACTTTTTGCTTTGCGCCATGCCCAAGCAAGCAGCCCTCTTTTGTTTTAGCCATAATTGAGATCCCAACTAATCTAGCCTCTTTTTTTTTTTAAGGCAACAGTCTCTTTGTTAAGCCTTCATTAGTTTAAGATAATATTGTGAGAATGCACAATTAATTTGCAGCGTAACTTTAATTAATTAAATACACCCAATTTTGTAATGTGATTAATGCCGCCAAGTTGTTATCTGTGTCCTCCTCCAAAATGAATATGTAACAGCGATACTGCACTGAGCATTAATTGCAGAAATTGTGGCATTTAAGAGCCAAAAACTAGGTGAGGTAATTATAAGAGGTAATTTATTAAATCTTAAATAAAGAAACAAACAAGCATTAATTGATATATAAATCATGAGTACCATAATGTGTAATCTGGCTGTGATTTGGGAGAAAATGACAAATCTTTGTTGCATGCCAAGCACTTGATAAAGCAGATAGTGGTCATAAATTTAGCAGCAGTCAAGGTCTCATTAAAGGAGGCATAATTTAATTAAGAGTTAGCCATCGCCCTCTAAATATATTAATTACCTTGAGCATGACGAGATAAGTGCGGTGATTATTGCATATTTCATTAGAGTACGTCTTCGGGGAGAAGAGCAAACTAAGGTGGGAAGCTGGCTGTGTTGACAAGATAATGGATGGGCTGGCCTGAGATGAATTTGGTCACCTTGCCGTGGGTTGGAGCTCGGAGAGGTGAGACAGAGGACAACACAGGTACTCAAGCATTAAGGTTTCCGCCTGTTTACTAGGAATTTAATTTTTAGACTTTATATATATATATGATTAAATCTCTGTAAGTCTCTAATCATATTTGAATAAATTATTTTTCCAAAGCATTACATAACTATTACTTCAAATACATGATATAAAAAGGTGAATTTAATTTAAAAAATGTTAAATTTTTATTATTAAAAAAATCTGAATGATGCTAGAGCTCATGTCATTTTAAAAAGCACATTTTTAATTTTAGTAATGATTCAAAGTAGAAGTTGCTGTATTGTGATTTGTGTTGTTATATAGAAAAAAAGAAATAAATAAAAACTGTAAGCGTAGAAATAAGAAAAAATCCTGCTTAAGTGTTATTACAAAAGTCAAAACTAAATACTTCTGCCTTTGTTCTGAGTGGCGCAAGCTATTACGGTGACCTAATAATGCTCTATACTTTTATATTCCACCTGTATCGACTTCGCTTGTCCCTAATATAGCCAAGAGTTACCCTTTTGTGCCAACTATTTTGTACAAACCCATCCACAAACACACATCCAGACCAGAAGTGTGCAGAAGTGTGCAGGGGTGACGGCTCATTGCCCCATAGACTGATATGTCAATGGAACATACAAGATGTTGCCGCTGTGTTGGAGAGATTTGCAGCCTCGCTCCTCTCCCGCCTGACAGCAGGACAAAGAGCCTAAGCTACTATTATCTGGAAGCAACCTCTCATTCTTGCTTTCATCCTTCTCTTCACAAACATAGATGTATACAGAGCTCAGCATAAAGTCACTGATGCATCCAGTGTGCGTGTCAGAGAGGACAAACCATAACAATTGGGGGTAGTTTTAACATTCTTAAAAGTCAAAATAATTGACTATATAGCATTTTTTGAATAAAAGAAATGTAGCTTGCACCACAGTGATTATTTTATGCTTTTCCTATATTTATTTTTTAATCATAACAAAGATTCTTTTTATTTCACGTGTTGTAACTTTTAGGTCGATTCTGCAGGATTTGACTGCTCTGCTTTTTCCTGAAATCTAAAATGCTGCTGTATCTGATTAGAATAAAACCAACAGGTGACAAGACGGCAAAGCTAAGCTTCCTCGACTCAAATTAGACTATGTCATAACAAATATAGCATATGTGAACACACAGAGCTTCCTAACCATCATTCCAAATGCCCCCTCCCTTTTTTCTCTCTCTCTCTCTTTACTACTAACCTCCTCCCACTCTGGCCAGAAAATTGAGGACACTCACCAACCTCTCACTGCTTCCAAGGCTGCTGCTGCTTCCCGATCCCTCTGTTAGACACACCTTCAACAGCTGACTGCCAGCAGGCCCGGGAGCAGAACCATGGACTCTAAGATGGCAGGGACATCAGCAGCCTACAGCCTCAGCCCAGACTCCATCAACAGCCATTTAAACAGGAGTACCTCCAGCAAGGCAGCCCTCTGTGCAGTAGAGAAATAAAAAGTGTGAGAGCGCTGGGCAGTATGGCAGTGCACACTGCAGCTGAGCTCTCCCTGCTCTGGGACCCATCTCATTCAGCCAAGATTGCTTCATACAAAAGTTGACAATGCACCAGTGAAAGCCATTGTTGATATTCAACATTTTTTAAATAGCTGAGCAGAATAGACAACATGGCAGGCTGCAAAACTTGGCAAGGGAAACTGACCTGGAGCTTCCCGATTTGAAAGGGTTGCCACGCTGGGCGAGAGGAGAGAGCGCTATTGTGTTAAAAAAAAAAAGAAAAAGAAAAAAAAAAGAGGGAGAGCTGGTGTGAAAGAGCTCAAAAAACAAAACATCTCCCATCCCAGGAGAGCAGAGTACAGCAGGAAGAGGACAATCACCCTGCACAGTCACGAGCATATATACCCAGAAAGAGCAGAACAATAAAAGGTATGCAATCGGATCCAATTTAAGAACGGGATATTATATTTCTCACTTTTGAACCAAACAATGAAGCAGCCCAGTTAGTTGTTGAAAAGCCTGAACATACGTCATACCTCACGTTCAATATTTTTGCCTTGGCCACTATAATTCATCTTCCATGCGTTGGCTTGGCAAACATCCAGATGAATGCCTTTCAGAGAGAGTGATCCATTTCTCTAATGTTGCACACATGAGAATGACACTGCCTGGTGTTCCTAATGGTGTTCTGTTTCCACTATTGTCAAGCTGACAAGCATGCAGATTGATATGGACATTTAAGAAGCCTTTAACCTTCCTCATGTTAAAGCATCACAGTGCTGCTCGTGCCTCACAAGCTATCAATACATCTAATGTAATGTGTAGGTACAGGTGTGTGCGTGCCTGGTAGCCCTGAGGCAGGTCTCAGTGTTGTGTTTCGTGCATCCTTGTGTTTTGCGATGGGATGGGATAGGAAAGGTGAGTGACACACTATTAGCTCTCCCCCAACCCCACCACAAAAAAAGCAGCTGCAATGCATGCTGGGACAATTCTAATCAGCTCAATAAATGACTGCAATACTGTAAACTTTGTGTTAGTGTAACTTAAAAATGTGGTAAATTAATTCATATTCTGACAGTAAACAAAGAAATGACCTGCTGACACTGACATAAACCTAACAATGAAAATATTCTATGGTCTGTATGGCCGTCTTCCAGTTTGTGTGAGCAGTTTTAAATAAAAATCCAGGTTAAACAAAAAATTGCTCCTGTAAAAACTCGAATTATTAATCCTGAATTCAAATCTTTGATTTATAAACAAACTCATGTTTGGTCAGCATAGGTAGTACAACGGACTATTAATAATCATACTACTAATAATAATGGTAATAATAGTACTACTACTAAAAAATAACAATAATACTGAAAATCAATAATTTTTCCATCAGTTTCATAATTTTCATCATAAACTTAAAAAGATAAAGATTAATGGCCCATGCTTGTTCATCTAAACTCAGCTGTAATGTGTCATGTTGCTAAAACTGTTAATCACTACAGACTGGTCGTTTTATAAGTAATGCATTTCATTTCTTGGTCTTAGTGACCCCTCAAAGCGCTTTTAGCACATTTCAACCTCACATTCTATACACTTCCAGCATTTCATCTACCTCACATCCATGGCCAGTTTAGAATCACCTATTAACCTAACATGCATGTGTTTGGACTGTGGCAGGAAGCTGGAGTACCTGCAGGAAACCTATGCTCACACCAGGAGAATAAAGGCCCCGGCCGGGGTTTTACCCGAGATCTTCTTGCTTTTATGTGTCAGTGCTAACCACTGCCCCACTCTTCCACATACTACCTATAGGTGATATTAATAACACCTCCGTTTCATTATAATAGCATCTGTCAAAAAATTTTGCTCTGAAAATCAGTTCTCTTCAATTTTAGAAAACTTGTAAACTTGCTGTAAAAAGAAACTTTGCCAAATATTTGACCTTCCAAAGGCGGCTTGCAGAGCCTGGAGCAGAACATGCGGGACAATTGAGAAATATATTCAGCAGTGTGAACTAATGCAAAAATCAAGAACACTCCAAACATATTCTGCTCCCATCCGATCAGGCCCTGGAATTTTCAGAGGAAGCGCTGTAAGTTTTGTATTGTGCCGTCTTTCCTCATTCAAAAAAAATGAGGTGGTGCACGAGTGTGTGTGTGTTTTTATGTGTGTGTGAACAAGGAAACAAGACCTGCCGTGGCCTTTGACATAGGCAGGCTTGGAGTTGTAGAAGTATAATTACATTACATCAAGGAGAAATCACAGCTCTTAAGAAAGCAGGGCCCACGTAATCTCACAGGTGTGTCTGACAGAGAGACGCAGTGAGGGAAAGAGAGAGCGAGAGAGACGAGAACCTGTGGCGTCTTTACTGGAAATCCACATCAGCGCCACCCATCACACACTATTAGTTGCCATCAAAGCTCTAATTTTACTCTAACATTACACCCCGCTCCCTGTGCCCCCCTCCCTCCCCTGCTGGTCTGGATGGCGCAGCCTGGTGGGAAAACGACATTCAATCCACTATCCGCCCCATTCAGGCCAAATTGGCAAATGACTGCTCTCCGCCTCTCAGATTGCAGGAAGTGAAAGGTACCGCAGCTACCAGCCTGGGCCTCCAAAAGCTTCTTGAGGGGTGGGGAAGGAGCAAGGGTGAAAGCAGGGGGAGAATGAGAACCGGTGAGGCCGAGGAGTGGACTGAGGTGGGTTAACAGCTTTCCTTGTCCTCCTCTGCGGTGACAGTGCTGGACAGAGAGCACAGAGGGGGAAAAATAGAGCGAGTGAAGAATGCCTACTCAGCAGATCAAAGGAACATCCCTGAGGCCAACGGAAAAGTTGATCTCAATCCCCTAATCACCCACTTTACCACCCCGGGCCGAGCCCTGCGGGCAGATGAGAAAACAGAGTTTGCCCTCACGGGGGTCAACAGCTGCAGGAGAGCCGTACACGGAGTTTGGGCTACAGAGGCAGGCTGTACAGACAGAATTAAAAGGCCAGCTTCTCCCAGTTTTTTCTATATGCATTCAAGCAAAAGTTCAAAAGAAATAAACCATAAGGACAACAAGCTGTGGCAACAAGTCTGATGAGCGGTAAAAAAAATGTAAAACAAAAACACAAATCTAGCATGTTTCGTATATGACGGCAGAACTCACAGAAAAAAACCCAACAAAACCAAGGCCTTTCATCACTATTTTACCACGACATGCAGGGAAAAGACACAGAACATATTATGTTAGACACTAACTGGCTGCACCGCTGAATGGTACTCTTACCGCTAATTAAGTGCTAATGGCAGTTCCCCCTGCAGAGAATACTAATTAATGCTCCATTCTTCTGCGGGCTCAACGCGTACTCCACCACGGCCTAATGAGGGGAGGCAGGTACGTCTTCTCCCAGGCTGGGTTAATAAGCACAACACAGTGGGGTCTAAATAGAGAGGGCCATACTGGGGGGTTGCTTCCTGTTCCCTAATCTTAACAGACCCCCCTCAGAACACTCACAATGAGCCACAGAGGTAATGAAAGGATCGGTCCCGTAAACTCAGAAAATAGGCCACAGCTTATATACCACCTCAAAAGTTTAAGTGCGTATAATTGTGTAAATGAACATGGAGAAAATTCTATATTAGGTATAAGAAAAAGCTTATATAAAATCCTCCGCAGAGGCATTTGGTAATTTTTCTTTATGTCTTTAAATTTTACAATGCAGAGCATTTAATTTTGCACACTGTACAACTATGTGTTGTATACACAATTTGTTTAAGCTTCTTAACAATAAGTACCATGTCAAAAAATTTCTGAGCGTCCTGCAGAATTATTACCAAGAAATTGCTGATGTCTCATAGAAAACAACTTCTATTTCATATAGTTTCCAGCACTGCCGAGAAATAAATAAATACATTACCTGTTTGGATGCAGAAAGCCCGGGAATCAGATTCAAAGTGCTGAAGAATGAATGGATGTGCGAGTATGTGGGTGCGTGCAGGAGCGTAAACATAGATTGAGGATGGTATTGGAATTACCTGAGTGAGATAATGGGGGTGCATTAGATTAACTTTCAGTCCTTAAATGCAACACATTTAGGCAATCTTGTCCCCCCAAAACATGTCAGTGTCTGAAAGGCCTCCCTCTCGCTATCAGGAGCCTCTGGTCCCCCACACTGATGCAGCTGGCAAGGCGCTACCGTCGACTGTCAAAACGCAGCGCCAGATCTAGTTATAAAATAATTGAATTTTCATATCAGAGGGGACCAGAGTCCCAGCAGACAATAGGACTGCTGAGTCCTCTCTGATATTGGCTCAGGCCCTTTGCCATGCGCATGAAATCAGTATGTTAATGTTCCAGGGTTTTCTTTTTTTAAGGGCACTTGTGCTCTCGCAATGTACTACCGATGCGGTTTCAAAAAATTGCAACTATTGATAAGTAGGCAGCCAGCAACCCCCTCGACCCCTCCTCCCACCCAGCATGCCACCCCCACCGCCTCCCCCTCCAACCCACCAAGGCTCTAGACGTTCTCGCACCCCCATCCTCCCCCATTATTAAAATTGTAATTTATTTTTCTAAATCAGAATGACAGCTTGCTTTCTTTTCTCTGCAGCAGGCAGTGAATCACCAAGCTTTAATTACTTTCATAACTTCGCTGACCCTGTGAGCGTGCCGCTCTGCCAGAGAAAATGGGACCTCCAACAAAGGCCCTCCACAGCCTCAGCCGCCTTCGGTTCATTCAAAATGCGAAAATTTATCAAACTACGGATTTTATATAAGATTTTGTTAACATTTCACCTCCTATCTTTTTCACACTCTCGCCCCCCCCCTACAAAACACCCCCGCCTGGAGCAGTTCTGCACTCCCAATCTCCTGGCCCAGCTCCAGAAGAAACTCTGGAGAACTAAACAACCTAATTCCAACTCTCCATCCACACCTCTCTCTCTGTCTCCCTGTGCTTTTGTTGACTCAACAAGGTCTCCTCGGGTCAAGACAGACAGGGGTCATACTATTATCAGCAACCCCCTCATATCCGGGCCGTGGCCTCGGCAGCACGGAGACAGTCAGAGCAAGGTCCTGGGGCCACAAAGCACAGATCAACAGGGACGAACGGTAAATTTGATCACTTCACAAATCTTTGGCCTGCAGACATCAAGGTCAGGCTTTATTCAGCAGAGCTGCCAGACTCTATCACCCAGCTATCAAAGGATTTTCCATCCACAGGTTACTGCCACAAGAGAGTCGTTTTTCTCTGTCTAAAAGCATGAAATGCGCTCAGAAACTATCACATGGATCATGGCTGTGACACCGATGAGTGAGAGAGCCACGTGTGGCTTTAAAGTTGAACAGGAAAAAGGGTTAAGATACAACCCTCTCCTGCTTTGTTGCTCCAAAGTTCAGGCATCCTCCTTGTTCGCCAGCGGATCCCTATTTGCTTCGCATTATTCCTGCTGGCTGATTTATTAAAGTAGCTAATATGTTGTAATCCCTGCTATCGCTCTCACCTTCTCACTGGCACACCTCTGTTTTGGGCTGTGCCACTGTGTGAACCAGGGGTGTGCAGGCAGGGTTGGTCTTTTGCTGACTGCCTGATAATTGAATGAGCGATTATCCCTCCCATTAATAGACAATGATACAGAAAGCACTGCCATATGTACAGAATATTAATGAGTGGCTGCAGCGGCCTAGATAAGAGAAGCGCCATGCAGTTGCTGTAATAGGGGTTAAAACAATTTGCCCCCCGCTACCCTATTCCTCCCTGCACACACACGAACATACACACACGCCAGCTCCCCGTGCTTTCCTCTCTGCTAATCCTCCACCCTCTCACCAACTAAGCGGGTTGCTTCTGAAAATCTACCCCCCATGGCCTGGACGGATGCTTGGTGCTGACCTCACTGCTACCAAGGCCAGTCGGTTATTGTGTAAGAAATGGAGCAGGGTCTCCTGACAACAGAATGACATGCAAATGATGAGAAACAGAGGGTGTTTTGTGTTTACGTTATGAGCCATTCAGAATTTTGCCTACAAAAAGAAAACAATGTTTTATTTTATACGGCTTTTGCAATTTTTCTTGTAGGATCTCAAGATTTTACAGCTTCTTCCTTCTCTTTACTTTCCACAACTAAAGTGTTTTCTCCTTGTGTTCAGCTCAAGTGAAGATGCAAGAGGAGTAGAAGCCCACACAGTCACAAAGGCCCATCCTGCGTTTCATCAAAAGTTGCACAGAGTCACGCAGGTGAAACAGCTGGGGCGCTCTTCTGTATGAATCTCCATGCCAATCAATATCTAACATCTATTAGCATTGGAAAGCAATATTTCCCCTTTTACCTTGCAATAATTGTGCTTAATGCTGTGAAGTACCTTATCGTAGGTCTGGCGGCAAAAGAAAGGCCGGTTACCATGGCGACCATGAAAGCCATTGGTTTCCTTTTCAGCAGAATAATGAACTTCTCTCCTCTGTGTGTCACTCTTCCACTCCACTCGCAGCCTCTCCGATTAAATTGAAGTCCACGCGTCCTTGAAATCCCTCGTCTCTGCCTTATAATTTGCCAAACAAGAGGGGAAAAAAAAAAGAAAAAAAACACAGAAAAAAATGTTCAAACCTCAACAAATGCATCACTTTAGGCAGAGGCGTAGGTATATCTCACTCAATCATTGCACAATGTACTTTTTTTAATCTTGCTAAAGCGAATACATCCTCTTAATTAAAAGATTTTCTATACTTGCTTTTGTGTTGTATTTCTTTTAAACTGGAATGATTTCTGACTATATTTTTTCCACTTTTACTTTGTTAGGCGGTTAGATACTGGATTGCAAAGCTGTGAGATAACCATTAGATTTCCACCTAGGAAAACTATCAGTCCTCTCAGATCCTAAACAACTCTTAAAGTGAGGTTTTAACCTTTAGAAAGAGGTATCAGGTCCATTAAAAGCAGTTGCACTACTTTTAGTTTTGTAGCTAATTTAAATGTTAGAATGAATCAACCATGCAATGCAAAACCCCAGATCCCTTTGTGTTGATCAGCTTGATGCTGCAGTAGCTTTGAGGTGATGGAAAGCTCCTCTTGAGTATTTTATGGTTAATACTATAGGACAAACTTATTAATAATGACTGCTAAAAGATTCACCTAACTAGGTGCTCGGCTGCAGGATATTTTTCTACATTTCTACAAGAATTTAAAAAAAAAAAAAAGCTCCGCGTTTCTCTTCTCTAAATGTCTTGAATCCGATCAGTGAATGCACTCGCTATCCACAATGTCCTTGAGCACAGACATCTTCACTGCCAGGGGACATTGAGTGTTTTATTCACTGGAGGTGTCTGCATGATGGTCGATCAAGGGGAAGAAAGGCCTGAAACTCATTCAAGCAAACTTGGAGAACAGAGACGAGCACACAGATCGAAAGAAAGCCAACAAATAATGACATCAATTAAACAGCTGGAATGGAGAATATCCCAAATGTATTCAGATCACCCACTTTAAGTTGGAGACTGTTTTATCTAAGGGACTAAACGCACAGATATTTTGCATATTTTTAATATGAAAACGAAGACGTCAAGTTTTTAATGTTCAAAGTCTCATTTAGTCTGATTTTTTAAGCAATTTGAAAACACAGATGTTAGTAAAATACTCGGTTTTACTTTGTCGTTATTTGTAAATTAATTCTTTGTACGCTTTGATCTTGGTGCTTTGCTAAAACGGATGTGGCAGTTGCTTAAGTTTCTAATCAAATATTAGCGGTCTATAATTATCGGTAAATGTTAGCTTCATGAACGCGTCACTTCTGTTTTCGTTTGTTTATCTGCTTTTTCAATGACAGACCTGCTCATTTATCGCTCCACGTGTGTTTTCCAGCGAAATAATTTCCAAAATGGGCGGAAACACTCGCGATTCGGGCTTGAAGGCGTGGGGTGGGGCCTTGATAACGTATGACGTCTGAACATTTCTCCAAAACAGTAAACTTACCTTTAATTTATATTCGTCATTTGTTTTTGTCTTTTAAACTTCGAGAGGCCGAACCAAAGCACCTGACAAGTGAGTTAGTCCGAGTTGCCGCTGTTAGCAACATTTAAAAAGCCTGATATTATTTTAAAATGAGAGCTGCGAGGACAGCTTTTCCAAGGAAGGGTTAGTTTCTTCAGATTTTTAAAGCGACGTCTAATCGGAGCATGCGCACATGATCAATTGCTCTACCTAGGTTTCTCTGGTAGGTCAAGGTGGCAACATATCCTGTTAGCGGGAGCGTAGAAATGAATCAATCAATATCAGTTTTGAGCTTGTTCAATTAAACATCCCTCATTTAGGAAAAAATGCACATAAAGCAGTAATTTAAAAAAAAGAAAAACACAAACGTCTGATAGATAGATAGATAGATAGATAGATAGATAGATACTGATTTTTTTTTTAATTACTTAAAATATTAATTTATTAATTAATATTAATTTTCAAAAATCTTTTTGTGTAGGCTAATATTACGATATCCCAGATTTTGTATGTTCTTAGTAGATTTACTTTTGATTCAGAAACCTTAGTCTACACTGGCACCTCTTTCAGAAGTGGAAAACTGCACACAGAGCCCACTCGGAAGTCATGAAGTTCATGACTTGCTTAACTGCAACATATTTACTGCACGTATTCATGTAAATTGAATGTGTTGTTGTTGCTGTTGTTTGTTTTTTTTTACCTCTGGAGTGGATGGCAGGGTGCTCATGCTACCTTTCGGGTTGGTCCTTGAGGGTCGGGTTTAATTTTACGCAGATGTGTGAAATGCTTAACAATCACACATGGTGTTTTTCAGAAATGGTACCGTTTGGATGCCCTGTCCATCCTCCCGCGTTTCTTCTGGCTTCCTTCTCTTTTTATCTTAAAGACAGCGTCGTCATGATCGTGGCACAAAAATATTTCTTTCTACACTTAAACGTCATTTTATAATTTTTAGAATTTTCTAATGCATTTTTAAAAAATCGAGTGTATTCACTGCAAACACAACACTGTATCCTGAACTTTTAAGTACTGCCTCCTGACTAAATCAGACCACGAGGAGGCGCCAGTAAGCTTACTTCAAGCGACCAAATGAACGAAATCTGCCGTTCAGTGCAAGGCCAACTATTGAAATGTGCACAAAGTTGACACGTCGTCCTACAAAAGCGTTTGAACCTTTAGGAAGATGAGAATTAAATGTTTATTACACGCCGAGTGCTGGATCAGTATGATAAAGAAGATGGAGATCTTTGTGATGTAGAATGTGTACAGGTTATAGTAATTAAAAGATACCTGTGGGTCAGTTATAACTTTTGGTGTGGATAAATATGGAAATCCCATGCGTTTAAAAATCCCCTGAATACTCTTTGTTATAACCTCCAAAAACATGATATTAAATGTTACATCTTTCACATCCAGCTAATATGACAGGGTATCTTTCTCACCAAGACAGTTTGTAGGCACACATGTAGGTTTTTTTGTTTGTTTGGGGGGGGGGTGCAACTTTAGGGAAATTCAGTATAAAGACTTCCCAAATAGGCTGATAAGGGTTTACTCTTAAATACAGGAATCTGATATAGGCATCTGGTTTGCACAAAACTGCTTCACCAGCTATATGTTTTTGTTTATCCCTCATATCTGGACACGTGATGGTAGATTACAGTGAAAAACAGGTTTTGTTAACATTTGAGTCACATATTCTGCTTTCACTTCCCAAACGCTGCCTGCGTTGACACCTTATTTAGGTCTCGTAAGGTGTTACTTTCAATTTTGCTAAACATGAGGTGATGTTGATTAGATGTAAAATCTTTCCCTGACCAGTTGTTCACCACATAATCAGGCTGTGACAACTGATATGACACTTCTGTCTTTTGTGGTAACATGTCATTGTGTAGCCACAAGACTTAGAAGTAGTCCTCGTATTTTAGATTGTGAGAGCATCATTTGGGATGGTGCACTCTAAACACTTCTCCACTTGCATACCTTCATACATCAGCAATTTAAAAAAAAAACAAGGGTGGAGGGCTCTGTGTGATTAAGTAAAACTTTCCTATGCTGATTTCAGCTCTTGCAAACCTTTCAGAGTTAAAGCAGCCAACTTATCCTTGAATTCCATTTGTCAATCCCGAAGGTAAAAGGGGAAAAAGGAAAATCCCTTCTCCCACTGCAGAGGTGTGGGTGGTTTTGAATGCAGAAACAGCCTGGAGTCGTCTCTCCGCTTTCCTCCATGGTAAAGAAAAAGACAGCTGTGAAAGTTGAAGGACAAAAGCAGCTGGGATCTGGGGCTGCGCTATATTTGCAGCTGCAGTTTCTGGGTAACACACAAATACTGTTGATAAAACAGGAAGGATTACATCACAACTGTCTTATGTTTTAAGACAACAGTCAGACGTTTCTGTTATATTTTCATCAGCGAGTGTTCAATCAAACCTTATTATCTACACCAAAGATGACAGACTGACTCAATCGTCTCATCGTTTTACTTTAAGGCACCTGTATTAAAGGCTTTAACTCAAGTGTCTCCCTTTCTTCTGCCTAGGCACAATTTTCTCATAAATAACTGTATACAGGAGTGTAACCACTGTTTATTTACATGTTTAGCAATGAATAATAACGCCTCTGGGTTATATACAGACTCATTAAAAAATACATGATTTTTATATAACAAATAGCATTCTGAAGAAAATGAGAGGAACCCCAAACATTTCTTTGTTTTGTTCTGCAGAAATCTTGAAAGACACAAAGCTTATCCAGCTGAGTTAGAGTCACAGTACACTGGTTCTTTTCTCTTCAAGCCTCAGATCGGAAATGACAGTTCAGCCAGGTGCAGAAATATTTACCAGTAGCTCGCAATTGGCACTACGTCTCAACATCCTCACTGGCTTTAAGAGCTGAGTTTTTATAAGCCAGGCCAATACTGTCGTTATTATTCCGCCGTGCTGGTGCCTGCTCAGATATTTGGCTGCTCACTGTCTGTCTTTTTCTCATCAGAACATTCATCATTTTGGAGCGGTAGTGATCCCCAGCCAGGAAATACAATATGGGATCAATGCAACTGTTGATGCTGGCCAGCGGCCTGGTGATCTTGTAAGTAAAGTTTACTATGTTGAGGAATTTACAGTTAAGATCCAGCACACGGGCCGTATAGTAGAGGGTCCGTGTGATGTGAAATGGGACGAAGCTGACAGCAAACACCACAAGCACCACGATGATGAGCTTGATGGATTTCTGACGTGAAGCAGCGCTCTGCTGGCTTGAAGATATTCCCTGTCTGGGCTGGCACAGGGCCCGAGCCATCAGGCAGTAACACACCATAATGACGACGAACGGGATGCCAAACAGCAGCACCATCACAACAGAGCTGTAGTCCACATACTCCTCGAAGGCCTCCTGGCTTGTTGTGTCATGGCACAGGGTGTCATTGCCCCTCCTGGAGGTGGTGACAAACATGATATTGGGCACCAAGCACACGGTCACCACACTCCACACTATGCCGCAGACCAGGTGTGCATGGCGACGCTTCACCAGGCTCATCATCTTAATAGGGTGGCAGATGCCGAGATAGCGATGCACGCTGATGCAGGTGAGGAAGAGAATGCTGCAGTAAAGGTTGGCATAGAAGAGGAAGCGTGCAAGTTTGCAGGCAACCACACCGAATGGCCAGTGACTCCGGTTGGCATAGTAGTATATGAGGGTGGGCAGGGAGAGTACATAGAGGAAGTCTGACAGGGCGAGGTGGAACATGAACACTGTACTGGCGTTCCAAGGACGCATCTTCACAAACAACCATAAAGCTGCAGCATTAAGCACAAAGCCGAACACAAACACCAGACTGTAGGACACTGGCAGCAGAATGTATTTGAACTCTTCATCAAACTGACAGCTCGAGTTGAAGATCGAGATCAGCACAGACCGGTTGTGTCCTCCTGAGCTGCTGGTGACCCTCTCCATAACTATGAATGACCTGTGCGATCAGCTGTTAAAGCTATCAGATGACAAAACCTGCGAGGAAAAAAAGAAACACTGAGATATGACGATTTTTAAATCGTGTAACTGTAAAGTTCACCTTTTTTTTCGGTTGGTAGCTGCATATTTATCCCTCAAGGGACCAAGCTGTTTTAGCAACTGAAATGACAGAGTGAGGTAATTTATGGCACCGTTGTTTTAAACAGGAAGACTTTTTTATTGGCTCTGTATGGGTTTATCTTATATATACAGTTTCTTTTATCTATGATGGATTCCAAAAATTTCTATGGTAACAAATTATGTTTTTTTAAACGTTTAACTCAAATCATCAAAGCTTCTGATGTAGTAAATCTTGTTTAGGTACAAGATTCACTGCAAAACATCAGTGAGTAGTGATTAGAAGTAGAAAACCACAATAAAATCAAAATCAACAAAGTTCAATGTTAAAGAGTACATATATCTCTGGGATCACAACTAACGTTTCCAAACTTTTCCGTATCTTTAGCTAACTTTCCATCATACCGATACTGGAAGTAGATTGACAAAATCATGGTAGGAAACACATTTTTAAGATTTAAAAATATCACAGCAGCACATATAAATATGTCACCGTCTTCAGTTTAAATGTAAAGAATTTGCCCTGTATAAAATTTTGTTTTTAGAATAAGCTACTGGTGGGGATGGTGCTTAGGTGGTACAGCAGTTTGTCCACTAATTGTAGGTTTGGTGGTTCAATCTCCAGTCTAATTTTGTCCTTCTGAGGCAAGAAACAGAACCCCAACTCTGTTCTGTTGCCAGGCCAGCACCTTGCATGGCAGCTCCACTTGCACAAACTTGTGCAGGTGGGTGACAGAGACATTGTAGAACCACCAAAGATGCATTATAAGATAGAAAATAATCTGAGATTAATCAGCAATGAAAATAACAGTTGTGGTAGTACAGTTAGTCTGTGGAGGAGTCACATTTTTTTTCTACTGGAATCATGTCAGAAGCATTTCAGTCCTTCATTTAACTTAAAAATCATAGTCTAAAAACACTGGGGGGGGCTTAAATGGTCACTATGCACAGCAATATCCCTTCAGAAAGTAAAATTCAACTAGTTAACTACTTAAAGGCTAGTGTTTGGAAACAATAAACATTATATTATAAAACTATATTTTTATTATCGATTTATGTATCACCTTAAGGTTAAAGGTGATAAGCGTGGTAACTATATAAACGGGGTAGACCGTATTTCACTGGGAAATCTATCGGGAAAGAAGTGCAAAGTTAGATGTAAGGAGGGTTTAATAAAGTGTATCTAAACAGAACTTCCATCGGTTTCTTCCCATTGCTGTTGGTTGATCATTTAAATCTCCTTAACCTGAATAAGAATCTTAGATGTGATTTTACTAAAGCTCCGCATATCCGGCTCCGCACCTTTCTCTAGAAGCACGACATGGTAACTTCACTGCTACTCACCGCCCAACAGGATCCTCACAGCCGTGTTGTTGTTGCGGATCGCGATCCCGTTGTTGCACTGTGGAGCTACGGAGAGTTAGTTCGCTTAATTGTAAGTTTCACTCTCAGCCGTGATCCAGATGTATGAAAAAAACTCTGCTTCTCTCATTCCGTCACACTGTCCACTGCCTCTGTGATCCAACCCACGCGCGTTAAGCGGTCATTAATGCGCAGCGACGAATACACTTCTCGACATTTTAACTCCAACACAGTTCGCGCGGAATGATAGATGGCAGAGTGTGGTTGAAGTGGGAAGTGCTGAGTGGGCAAGCTGCCACTCGAGATTCCTGTTTTTGCAGCTATCGAATTAAAGAAACACGTGGAACTGCTACTAGAGTTTAATTCGGGGACAAACATGCCCATGCATGTATGGATACAGTGATCAAAAGATAGTTTCCCGTCGCTCCGACTTACGAAGAAATGCAGTGCTGTGCAAAAGTTTTGAACCAACCCTTTATTTATTTATTTATGAGGCGGAGTTTTAGTCTTGTGCAAAATTTGTCCAGTCTTTTCACGTTTTTCTTTGGACATTGGCTGCTTTTTCACTCATTTTCAGTGCTTGTACTTGACGGTTTTCAGAAGAATGTCGTTTTGTTTGTTAAGCTCCTTACTCAGGAAATGTGTTTTGTGTCTAAACATAACACAGCTTAACAAGGAACCAGTTTTTAATCTTATCTTTATCTGCTTCGTTACTAGCAGTCAACAGTCAACTGTTCTATTTGTTCCCCCTTGTTTTATTCGAGTCTACCAAAAAGATAACCCAGTTTGATGCATAGTATTTTTGCACTATTTTGCAAGACCTGAGAGATTTGTCTGGCCCTTTAGTCACTGAAGTTTAATCAGAAATGGTCTCAATTGAATGACGTCTGTCAAGAAGCCGCTCTTAAGGAAGGGAAACAGAGAGAAAAGCTGAAATATGCCAAACTACACAAGAACTGGAGTGAAATTCAGTGACAACAGATCTAAATGATGAATGACGAAAATGAACATTTTTGGTTCAAATTATTGTCAGTTCAAATTAAAGATCAGGAGAGAAGCATGACAGTGAGTGTCTACAGTCATTTGTAAAACACTGTGGGTCCTCTTTCGTGGTTTAGGGCTGCATTTTGGCCTGGGGTGTTGGAAGTCTTGTCAAAATTTATGGAAATATGAACACAGAAAAGTATAATCAGAGTTTGATCCACCTTTTAATGTCATCTGGAAAGTTTCTGATTGGCAATAGCTTCGTTTGTCAGTATGGAAATTATCCAAAATATACTGCCATTGCTGTAAAAGCTGGATATATAAATACACAATGGAGAATTATAAGTAATCAACTTCCCTCAACAGAACCTGAACTTTGACATTACTGAAGCAGTGTGGGATCATCTTGACAGAGAGCAGAACAAAAGGCAGCCAACATGCAAAGGAGACCTTTGAAAGTCCACCAAGAAGCCTGGAGAACTATTCCTGAAGCCTACTTAAAGAAAAAGAAAGAAAGAAAAGAAAGTTTGCCTAAAATCATTCAGGCTGTGTTAAAGAATAAAGGTGGTCAACTTTCAAGCTTGTTTGAATTGTTCCACAACTCCACGTGTTTCCACAAGTATGTGCACATGTGGGTACTATACCTCAGGCAGTAGTGCAGGTTGTTTACTAATCAGAAGGTTGGTGGTTTGATCCCTGACTGCTCCAGTCTGCATGCCAAATAATGCCTGTGCAGGTACTGCTGCTAGTTGTTAATGAATTCAGCCAGGTCAGAGTAGGCCTTGGGATTACTTTGTCCCCTTTCACTAGGAACTCTATTCAGATGTCTTTGACTTTTATTTAAAAAACTGTATCTGCTGCCCAGCAAGGATTTCATGTTTTCTTAGTTTAGGCCAAGCGCAAAATAAAAATCCTCTCCCACAGGTGTGTCTTCCATCGGTCTCAGTACTGACCAGGAAGCCAGCAGACTTAAATTAAAAACATTTCTCGCAAAAGCAACATGGGATCTCGCAAAAGTACTAGGCTAATGCTTAGATACCTTCCACAACACAGAATAGCCTTGCCCTTTAACACTGTAGTTCTTTACATTTTATTTTTTTTGTACATTTTACTTCTAATTTTGAAAACAGACGCTTGTAGGAGTTAACTTTGTAATGTAGTATTTCTCCACTGTCATACTGCCACTTGATCTTTAGTAAAACAGCTCAGTAATTCTTCCACTGCTGGCATTGTATGTCTGAGATGAGACTCATTCCCATGTCAAAACTTTATAGCAGTCAATACTGAAATGTTATAGGAGATAATATTTGAACAGCCCATCTGTCAGAGGAGTCACGACTTTATAGCGGTGTATCTTCCTTGAGTTGTTAGGGATTAAGTTATTCCTCTCCACTGCATTCTGGGCCAAACAAGATTGTTAGGGCGTGTAATGATAGCTGGATCATAAAGAAATAAAAGCAGGTAAGTTGTCCAATAATGCTGTTGGAGACAGGCAATAAAGTAAGATGAAATGAGGCAAAGTTCCTAAACCAAAGTTTGGATGATCCACACACTGAATATCACAAGATAAGATACTGTATTGCAATAACAGAGATAATAGCAAAGATATTTTGCTATTATATTAATCGCCATTTTATGATCTGTTCCCAGATAGTCCAGACAGAGCATGCTCCTTGACTCAGGTGATATGCAGAGAGACGATCTCCTTGCATAGTACAGTTGTCTGATTTTAAAGAGGAGTCAGTTATACTTTGACAAAAGAGCATCAAACTGAATTTTTTTTTAAGCCAGTTAAAGATCTTTTAGGGGAAATGAGAATTAATTTACATGAAAGCAGAACCCTCTCAAATAGAAACTGTTGTTCTTCACCCAAAGGTTAATATGTCAAAGACACAGTAATCATGTTTGATTGTGCGTGTGTGCGCGGGTCAGCTTCCTGGTTAATGTGTCTCCATGCGGGAAGGTCATCTTGTTGGTAGCAGTGCAGAGTTTCTGTGTACAGAAGAGTTTGGGTGATTTAAATGTCTGGAATGTGAGTGGGCCACTAACAGAGCAAGCTCCTTATCGGTCAGTTAAGTGTCAATGGACACGTGAGATGTTAACGCATCAGACTGCAAGAAAATTCTTGAAAAACACAGTCATTTTCTTACTAACAACCAGATGAGAAAAGCGATCATATTTTCATACGTGTACTGCAAAAAAAAAAAATATTTCAGCATAAAGACCAGACAGGACAAAGCAACTAGACTTCCTGTATTCAAAGATAACAAAACCCAGAAGATTTAAAGATCAGTGACGAAGCTTTGTTTGTTTATTCCACGTAGTACTAAAGCGAAGAACTCTCTGACATTATAACACTAGTGGTTTATGTTAGGTTATTTCTTGGCTGAAGTCTTGTTAACACTTCATGAGGCTGGCAGACAACAAACACGCACACACCTTTGTGCTAAACTACGTTAATTGGTGGCAGCCTCATTTTTACTGCATAGTCATGAGAGTAGTTTAGATATCTTATAAATGTAACGTGGGTTTCTTTTTCTTTCTTTACTCTGTTATGCTGCTGTCTGCTAAGTGGCAGTTTTTTGTATGTCAGCTTAAATCATCCATATACAGCAAAGCATGTGACTTTAAAAAAAAACTTGTTTTACAGCTAAAGCCAGCTGTTTCATACTTTGAACTTACCAGCACTCCTCTGGTGATGACATCACTACAATTAGTAGGTCACTGACTTAGTGGTGACTGACACATGCCTGCTGTCAGTACATGTGTTTGGCCGTACTGGAATAAGTAACTACCTCAAATGAATGCAACTGTTAAAACCTGAAAAACATTCACACGCCGGGGATTATTTGTTGCTTCTGAGTCAGCTTCACAGTTGTCTCACCTCTTTCTGCTGTAATGTATCATTTTACCTCATAATGTGTCATTATAGGTGAGCTGGCAAAAGCAACTCTCATATGTTTTGGGCATAATTTCAGTCTGTACGGACGTATCTGATGTGAAGTGCTGTGCTAAAGATCATTTCTTGATCATTTGCTGGGAAAATTGAAAATAGCTGCAGCTATTTACCATAGTGAAACATGTGCAACCTTTCATGGCAATACGATGTGTAAGACAACATCTGAGTTTGTAGGATTCTAACAAGCTTGAAAGGCGATATTTGGTATGACCACCTTTATTCTTCAAAACAGCTTGAACTCTTAGACAAGCTTTCTTGTTATTTCTCTTAAGTAGTCTTCAGGAATAGTTCTCCAGGCTTCTTGAAGGACGTTGTTCCGTTCTGTGTCAAGATAACAAATCTGGTCATATGTGCTGTTCCTCTCTCCTGACCCCTATACTGACAATGATTTGACAGAAAATTTTCACATTTGGATTTATCATTCTGCAAAATCTGCTGCCACATATTTTTGGTTCAGTTCTTGTATAATTTGGCATATGCCAGCCTTTTCTCGCTGTTTCCCTTTCTTAGGAATGGCTTCCTGACAGACATCCTTCCACTGAGACCATTTCTGTTTAGGTTTTGGCAAACATTAGACAGATCCACAAGAAGGTCCAGATGCATATCTTAGGTCCTCTGTCAGGCCTTTTCTTGTTTTTTTTTTCTGTTTCCTAAGGATATGACTTTCAGATATGGTCCATCTGTCAGTTTTCTCAAGTACACACTGAACACTATGTTGCGAAATGCAAAGTTTTCAGCTAACAGCTTTTTGTGAATCACCTTGGTAATGAAACTGTGTTATCTGAAATCAGAACAAATTATGTGTTTTTGAGGCAGGCTGCTAGTAACAATTTCAAATTGTTTCTTTGCTAAAATATTCTGTTTAGGCGCAACAGTGGTTACTTCCTTGAATTAAGTGCCTTTGCTTGAATATTTCACAGGTGAGTGTTAAGTAGCTTAACAAACAAAAAACCAAAAGAAAAAAAAAGGCATTCGTACAATTTGTACAATGTCCCTCAGGATATAAGACGGAATCATCTGTTTGGCTTAGACTTTATCAAAGTCCATTATCATGGCATCACTAAAGAATAAATCTTCCACTGCACACATTAATATAAGGTCATTGTAAAGGAAATTTGGTTGTATATCTGATTTTACATATTCTATACTTGTAGTAGATGATTTTGACTGCAATAACCCCTGTGCACTTCAGTACTAGGCCATTAAGTAGGCTATATCAGACAGCATTCAAGTAAGATAACACACCATGATCTGTGCAATGGACGGCAATGGAAGCAACTGTCTGACGGCATGAAATGACATGCAATTGCTTGGTGATAGTCAAGAGTTGCTTTATCCACTTTATAAAAACTGCATGAACCATGCACAGTGGGCATATTACAGATTAAGCGGCAGGATAATAACAGTATAGGACAGTAAACAAAATGACATATGGCAGGCCTTTTTTGTATCAGCTTTCCAAATGAACTTCCAGTAGATACAGATAGATTTTATGCTTCGTGGGTTTAATAGAGATGCTTTTAAAAGCTCAGGCCCAGGCTCATTAATAGCAGTGTAATGGAAACAGACAGCAGAAGGGATGGAAGTGGAAAATAAAACAATAACTTTTTATGAACACTGGCAATTGAAAGACTATAATATTATAGTCATTTAGAATTCACTGACAGTAAAATCAATGAGACCTTAATACCACAAAGCAATATTTGTATACGCGTCAGTAATGAGAAATGCCTACCAAGGACTTCCATGGATAACATCACGCTCTGGCAACATGGATGGAAGAATCAAGCAGATTGTGCAACGCATGCTTCCTGTGTTCTCTTTGCTGTGTTGACACACACAATCTATTGTTACAGTACTGATGTGATAAATGAAAAGTTGACAGGGCTGTAGTAATGTCCAGCTGGCAGCCTGTCTTACTTTTACTTCTAACAGTTCTTCCAGTTGTAACTGAGTGAATTATGATATTTTGTACCATTAATGTTGCCCGTTTCTCTATTTCAGTTCCAGGTCCTGGGCAGATTCTCGAGAATCCTGCGTCGGTGTGAAGCGTTCATTACTCCTGCAGCGCACAGATCCTCCTCAGTGATGCCACTGTAGAGTTAAAGATACATTTAATATTCCAGCATCGGACACACATCGTCATACTTGCTCACAGTTTTTCCTTCTTTTTAACCAGTAATGAAAAGATCAGGTTCTAATGTGCATCCACTGTTAGTTTGCACTCTATCTGAAGTTACCGCAAAGCTGTTGAGTCATAGATAATATCAAAAAAGTCTCATACAAAAGTTTTATTTAGTTACAAAATCTCCTTCTGGGATAAGATTCCTACAGTGCAACTGAAAGAAGAAACAACTGTGACGCAAACAAGAAATCACATGTTCATAAAAATTAAGTAAGAATGTCATAATGTTTGTATTATGCATTTCGCATGTGCAGATTTCACAGAAACCAAGTTTCATTGTGAAGAAAAAAGACAAGCAAGATCGAAAGTAGTGGGGGAAAAACACGATTCAGTGGTACCAGTGTTGAGATATGACATATGAGTTTACATTAAAGTGGCCTATATGTTTCCAAGAAGCAACTACAATGTTTCAGAAAAGATCCCCTTAGTTCCTCTTCACTGCTCATTGTTGCCTCCCAGAAAAGTGTGTTGAAATGACCTTTCACTCACATGAGCTTTTTTCTACTTCTTCCTATGTTTATAATTGTTTATCAAAGCGTGTTTGGAAAAATTGAAAGTGTTTTGTTTTGAATTTACACATTTCCCCTAAATGTACCACATACAGGCAATCAAGCATTTAAAGTACTGTTCTGGAAACTGGACAGCTATGAGGATAAACTAACAGTATGTTTGTGTGTTGTTGTCCTTTTTCAAACTGTGTCTGTGAAGAACGAGCAGATGGTGAATTTGTGTGTGGCATTCTCAAATGTTTAGGTCTGCGTGATTGTAGTCATTGGCCACAGGAATTAAGAGATTAAGAGACAAAAAATAAATAGAAAAAAGCAAAAACAGAGAATAAAGTTATCCATGGAGTCACTCCAGGACAGATACACTGGTGTTATACTCATAATGATCTTACATAAATATCTAAATTAATGTTACCTGAAATAATCCAGATCATCCCAACCATTGAGGCTAAGTCCCAGGGTGTATTTTTGAAGGCCCAGAGTACTAAGAAGTTCCTGCACAGTCTCTGGTGCGCCTTGCAGGGTCGACACCTGCAATGAGATAAACTATATTGAATTATTTATTTGGTTAACAAAACTCAGAACTTATAGCTTTGTCTTTGAAAACAAGATTACGCCTACCTCTTTCTCCCAGCTGCATCCTCTATCTCCATGCATGGAAGGGCCATTTCTATAATTTGTCCTCTGGTAGGGTATAGATGGGCCTCTCTGCTCTATGGGGAAAAAGTCGACTTCGCTGAGGGACTTGGCAATTTGCAAAGCAGTGAGTGAGTTGTCTCCTGTAGGTCCAGGGGGCTGATGATCCACTATCCAGGAAGCAGTGGCCTGACAGTGTGTGCGAGTGTAGGGGAGAGCTGATGGTGTCTTAGCTGCTTTGATAGGGTTGGTCCTTTCTGGAAGAAGCTGATGTTGATCCCTTCTCACCTTTTCCCTCATGATTGCTGAGTGATTCATATACAAGTTCTTTACACTGACTTCAGGCTGTAGGGAGTCCTGAACAATATTTTTACTTTGATATTTGCCTGTGGGTGGTGAAGTCTGTTCTTGGCAATGTGAAATGGCTTTACGTGATGGTGGAGGAATGGGAGATGGGGTTTTGGCTGGAAAGAGTTGATAAGAAGAGTGGGATTGGGATGCATGAAGGTCACCGGTTGTCAAATACTGGGACAGCATGGCTGGAATTTCAATTTCTGTAAAGTCTGATCTGCGGCCAGGTCTGCTGTCAAAGCTATGCCTCCCTGAGACTTTTGGGAGCTGCAAAGCCTCATTACCAGACCAGATCACCTGAGGATCCCTTCGATGGGGAAGCGCATCTTCCACCCTATGTGGCACGGACACGCCTTCAAAGATGTAGTAAGCGGGATTGGTGTAGCTGCTTGGATTTAGTTTGGCGGGAGCAGCTGAGGACCTGCAATGAATTAAAAAAGCCCTGAATTAAGCAAACTCAACCACATACAAAAGTTACTGTCATCCTCAATTCTCACTCATTAGCCACACAACTTTCTAATATTTCTTAGAGTTTTGTTTCAGTTTCATTTCAATTAGTTCCCAGAATGAGTTAGCTCCTTTCAGTTAAAATAAGCTTTGTTTTTATTATTATAACATCGATAAAAGGTTGGCTGGAGCAAGATTCAAGAAGTTCAGATGAGGTATTACTGTATACTTTGTGAAAGCAACTGAATCATATAAGGATGCCATGCAAACATCAAAGAAGAGGTACTGGTTTAATAAACCAACGCGTCACTATCTTTTCATGCTTAATGTGTAAACAAATCTAACCAAACTGACAAAGAATAAAGCATTTTATATTTTTAATTCATATTAATTACAGTAATTACCCACAATTGTTTTTATAGTTTCCACATCTCCAACAATGTTGGCTCTGTGTTTAAGCCAGGATTGTGCTCACTTACAGGCATGTACGCAGACAGCTGCAGACACTACATTCACATAGTCATTAGTTTTATATTTTCCACCTGGAGTCTACATTAAGGACTAGTGCATTTTTCACAGAATGTAGCATAGGCACAAGATATCATCATTGAGTCATATTCCGGTGGATCACATGTAAAGGGCCGCAGTAACTAAAGCACCAGCATTTGTAGTGCCCGTAAAAGCTTACTTACACACACCTTACTCTACACCACAAACTACACATAATTCATCCAAGCAGACTTCAAACTTGGAAAAAGCACGAGATTAACAATTTGGTCGTGATGTTAGATGGCATCTATGTCTGAAAGCAAGTGTAATCCCAGCCAAAGCCCTGCACAGCAGTTTCTAATAGTTTCTGACAGAGGCAACTAAAGATATATGGCTTCCATATCACAATGCCTTCAACAAGAAAAGCCCATCTGCATGTATTTAACTAACCAGCAAAGTTTCTCAATGATGCTGCACTTTAAAATGCCAAAAATGTATTCTAGTCTTGGGAAATTTGTGCCATCAGATGCCAGAGATTGGGAAACGTAAGTTTTCAGACATTCAGATTAAAGTAATTAAAGTAGTACATTTCAGCATCTATGCCAGTTAGATGGGAAACAAATTTCTCTCATACAATTCTCTAAAATAAGTGTATACAGTGGAATGTGAATCTAAATGTAAGCATGATAGTATGGAAAAATATAGACAAAATGTGCTCACATCCACTAATCATTTGTACAACGTCTGTCCCAGAAAATGTCACCGAGCCCCTTTTCTTGACAAATGACGCTGTCCTCACCTGGTTACAGGGATCCGTGTCACTGCAGGAGACATGTGTCCCCTACCAGAGCCTTTATGATCTTTCTCAATACTGAAGCACTCTGGAAAAGTCAAATCACAGGAAATGAAAATCTCATTTTCTAGTATACAAAATGGACTTACAAAACTAAGTCTGTTTGGGGTGATTAGGCCAAAGGCTGTTGTTGTTGTGTGTGTTGTGCCTGACCTGATGGCATAATACCCATCTGTCCTGTCTCAGGATGCATCTGGTCAGTCAATCGGGAGCCAAAAGAGGAAGCAGCCGATAGATACCAGCAAGTGTAAAGCCAAGCCAGGGATCATTGAGGAACCAAATAGAGGAAGCAATGTGAAACTCACAGGAGTCAAAGAAAGTGACAGAGGATGGAGATGAAGGTTTAGTGGGAAGTGATAGTGCAAGCAAGGCAGAGGTTAAAAGAAGACCAGTTTCATGTGACCCACCATAGATCTTCTCCCGCGTTGCTTGCTTGTCCTTGGGCACATGAACTCTGACACGTCCGCGTATGGAGCCCATTTCCTCACCTCGGTGACTCAGAAAAGTCTCAAACTGGTCAGATGCACCGGTGACGGAGCGCAAAGCCACACAGCATTCACCTATGGCAAAGATATTTTTTATAAAAATGCTCGTTAGATCAAGTAAAACTTTGTTTATGTATGAGATTTGACACGAGATGTTTGCAAAGCCAAATAAAGGAAGTATTAGTATGGATAAGAATATAGTAAATTTAATAAAAAACACTATTGCATTGTGTTTTAACATAGTTGGGTCTTTGAAGGCACTGGTTAGCAATGCTACAGTCATGAAGGGACAAACTTGCTCAGCGACCAACCGTATGATTCAAACCCATCACATGACTTCACAGACAGCAGCATGTGTTGATCTTGAAGATGATCCATCTCAGACATAATTGGAAGGAGCTATAATAGGACACAGAAGTGAAACACAAGTTAAAAAAATAATAAATAGATGAGTTATATTTTAGCCACTTCTCTGTATGAATGCCTGACCTTTGGTAGTTGTTTGAAGGACCAGGCGAGTTTGAGAAACCCAGGAACGTCACAGCTCTGTGAGTCATTCTCACTTGAACGTCGCGTCTCTGCAAAGAGAAATACTAAAGATAAACGACTCTGGTGCATAATGCTTCACAAAAAATTCACTTACTGATATGAAACCATACCTTCAAGGCACAAAGAATGAAATTCAATGAAGAACTTTGCCTTGCTCGCCGTCTTCACAATCGCCTCAATACCTTCGAGAATAATCCAGGCCCTCTCCGTGCTGGAATTTGAATCTGTTTGAATTGAAAATACTGTACTGTTAATTTCACGAAGACATTCTGTCAAAGTGCTTATGTCCAAAGGGACAACAACCATGACAGCACCTGTTTTGGAGGTGGACTGTGATGTCACTCCCACTTGATATGTGGCAAAAACAGGTGAATGATCACTTGTGAAGATGTCATCTGTGCAACCTAGTAAGAGATAATATATTACACAATTTAAAAAGCCGCACTAAATATCTCTGTGTGCTGTTGCTACAGCAACATGACTTTGTGGTAAAGCACATGAGCTGTTAATCATATTTGAAGGAGTGTGTCAAAATAATATCCAGTATCTGTTTTGTTTCAACAGTTTGCTTGAGTTTGTCAAAATAGAAGTGTGGCTTAAAGAGAGGAAATGACCGTTGCTTTCATAATGGCCCACAACCGAGTAAGATCATTTTATTGGGCGATAGGTGACTGGTCATTACCGCATCAGTCTGCACGGCTTACCGTATGCAGTGCAGGTGATGTGCGTCTCTGGGTAGGACTTGAACAGAATCCTGTCACACCATGATGGTACATTGACTCGCACCTACAGGAATGCATTTAGCCATAAAATAATCAACAGTGCATTGTATTGGTCTGCGTAAAAATGAAATTCAAATACGTATTCATAGCGTGTGCTCTGAAGGATTTCTGTTATGCCAAACATTCATGTTCTAGAAATGAGTTTAACGCTTAGCCTCCTATTTTTAGAGAGTGGGTCAGCTAGTGTCAATCACCGAAGCACTTCCGACCCTTTAAAGAGGATTAAGTTACAAAAAAGTAACAAATAACTCGTCTTAATGACTGTATATTTACTGTATATTTACTTGAATGATTTAAATTTGATTTTTGGGGTGATTTGGATCCAGCCCTGAAAAGATTGGTGATTATTGTTTGCACACACTTTTACTACATCTTTTCATTCTCAAAAAAAAAAAAAAATACACAGTGAAACAAAAAGTCAGCTTCATGTGAGGCACATGTGCTAATCCAGTTCCAGAATGAAGTAACAACCACCGGCAACCACAGACAATGAGACTTCTTGCAACATGCCACTTTAAAAGTTACCCCAATTTTTGTGAACTATTCAGGTGTAAATATTGTTTTTATTTTCGGGATGTGTAATCTGTTGTGCATTGTTTTTTTTATACATTTCCTTGTTTTTCAGAAAGAAAGAAAAAAGAAAGCAAGCTCACCCCTGAGGTCTTGTACTTTTGCCATAGGTAGCAATCTCTAGAGCCACGTTCATACCGATAGGTGGGTGGAAATGCTATCTTCTCTTCCTCTTAACCATGATAAATAAAGAAAGTGAGAAGAATAAGAAAAGTCAGTGTGGCACATAATGAGATCATACTGTTGCTATTTAGGAAATTGCATTTCAGCATTTTTCACAATGCGTGCAGATATAATACTGGACTTTCAATATAAAACAAGGCAAAACTGAAACTCACTGAAATAGAGAAAGGCTTTCCTTTTGTGTCTCTCTTGGGTCAGCTGGTCGGCACACATTAGCTCCTCAAATTCCCTTTTGGATACATGCTTCAGGATGTCCTGGAGTTAGTAAGCAGTGACATCAGTGTATAGGATGTCACAAATAATTGTTATTTCACATGTACTATTAGGAAAATCTTCAAGTGTGCTAAGTCACTCAGTATGTTAAGAAACAGGAGAACAAGGAAATAAGCAGTGTCAGTCTGACCTGTACGTCCAGGTCAAGCCTGTAGTTGAGGTCTCCACACCAGAAGAGATGGGTGAACCGCAGGCTTATGTCAAAAGCAAAGAGCTGTTTGTCACCCAGAGACAGCAGCCTGAGGATGTCCACAAAGTTCTGGTTCCTCCTGGACATTAAACAAAAAGAGATACAACAAAATAAAAAGGGTTTTTTTTGAAGAGCAAGAAACGACCAGAGCACACAAAATTTCTAAACACATTTGGAGAATGCACCTCAGGACTTTGTCGCTTCCAGACGTCAGGTGGCAATTGACGAACCCAAAGGACGTTCCATTGAAGTGGAAGGAGACCCCAACAGCTCCCTTGTTACCTGAAACAATAGAAGCAGTCAACCTTAAATCTACAGGTTAATGAAACATCTTGTCCTATCAACAATCATGCACAGAGTTTGGGGGGTCTTGCTGTATATTTACTGAATTTGCTTTGTGTGCACTTGTGATGGTGAGATCATGCAGAGCAGCCTACCCAATGTGTTCCCCAAGCCAGTCTTCACGTTGGCTGTGTTCACATGGCTGATGCGACTCTCATGCTCAGGCTTTACAAACACGGCCAGCCTTATATTCCAGAGGGACTGCACTGCCACCTACAGGACAATACCCCACATTGTAATACTGCATTTTTGTTTCCAACCAGTCAAAACAATTATTTAACGGTTTCCAAAAAGGCAAACTCTGGAATGAAATGCTTTATTTTTAGAGTGTGTTGTTGTTAAAAATGTTCCCGTTTAAACATTTTTACTGCATGAGACAAAATGTGTGTTCCCATGCACTTCGTCATCTAAGGAGCTTAGAAAGAAAAGCTCTGGACTTCAGAACCGAAGAAGCAACTTAAAGAAGTCCAGACGCTTTTCTTTCTAAGCTCCTTAGACTAAAATGACCTGGATGACTGAGAACCTACACAGACATGCACTTAGTCATGCATATATATTAATATTTGGGCTTTCACATAAGTGTTATTGCCCTTTAAAATTCTAAAGTGTTATTGTTTTAATTGTATATGCTATAAGAAGAATAAAGCACTGATTTACATGAGCTTAAAATTAAACTTTAATGACAGAGGTGACCCAATTGTAGAACATGGCAAAAGATTGATATTGATATTCATTTAACCTGTAAAGTAAACTGTAGGACTAATGTTGATCTTTTTTTTAAGGTAAGCCTCATTTTTGAAATACTTCTGGTCAGATCAAAGGTATTATAGCGCATGAACTCACCGTTTGTAAAAAAAAAAAAAGTCAAACAGAATAATATAAAATTAAATATGTGGAGATTTTGGGCTGTGTAAAGATAAATGTTTTAATAGCTGGATGATTCTTTTAGAGGTATGAACGTGGACTGAATGAATTCTGTAAGGAGCATTTGGAAAACTGAAATTCGGTATTAAAAACATTTTTTTAAATTTAGTTTTAATAATGTAATTATATAAATCCAAAGCTGCAGGACATGAACATAATGTGATGTTATGTATGTAAACAATAAATAAAAGACAATTAAAATGCTGTTGTGCAGAACAACTCATGAGCTGACTGTGAAATAAAGCTCCTCACTTTATCCTATTAGTGGACCTTGCCTCTGATTGTTGAAGTAATTATTACATTTCTATGACAATTAACAAACTTTGATGTATAAATTCAATCAACCTCTTATTTAATTCATCTGGATGTAACGTTTTCAGTGGGTGAAACATTTCTTTGATCATCCAAGTGACTTCTCTTAGACTGAAGAAGTCACTGATGAACAGATGAACAAAATCAGCTTTTTGGGATTTGCTTATCTGGATGATTTAACATGCATTTAACAACCCATCTCTCTACATTTACATGTGATGGATTTAGATTAATTTACTCCATATTTAGCCATGGGAATCACAGAATTCAGCTGAGAAGAAAATTGAGAAAAGGACACCTACTTGTTTGAAATCAATGTGAGTATAGCTGCGAAGGGTTGCTTTGATGTGATCTGTCCACTCTCTTTCCCCCTGGGGGTTTTCCTGAGTCCCTAAGGCATAGATGTCATGAGGAAGCAAGGCGGTTGAGTCATCAGGGGTGTGTCCCAGACCGCAGCAGGTCACCCACGACTGTAGACTTCGAGGAGGAGGGGAGCCACCTGCACAATTAAAACAGAAGAAGTCAGAGTTAAAAAGATCACCTAACAATAACTCAGCACAATGTTGTCTGGCTGTGAAAAAAGACTCCCATTGTGTTTTAATGTTTACCCATATTCCAGGTGCCAACAAAAACGGAGATCACATCAGGTTCACTCCGCTGAGAGTGCCTGGTTTTCATCAGCTGGAGGAGCTGGCAGAACGCATCGCATTTCTAAAAGAAATGACAGTGAGTTATGATGAGAGAAACAGCAGATTCCAGTAAATGAAAAACTTCAGTATCGCGCCTTACCCGTGCACTCTCAAACGTCATCTCCCGCGGTGTGCTGTGGTGGCTGTCAACCATCATGCGTACCTTGGCTGGACTGCTCTGAAACTTGACAATCTGAAGGACTGATAAAGAGGGAAAAAACGGAAAATAATAAAGTAATACATACATATAATAATTATTAAACAATATTTTTGCTTTGAAGAGATACGTTTTAGCCACTGTAAATAGCTAGGAAACAAAGCAAAGATTTCCTTACTTCTGTCATGTGAGACTCTTTCTATACCAAATGAGCCAGTCTTCTTGTCAAAAAGCAACACTCCTGCGTCCACATCCACAGAAACAGTTTGTCTGCCATACCTCAACATCTTCACCTGAAAAAAGACATCAGTACATTTAAGGTCAGAGATGAGTTCATTTGTCTTGCTTTCAGTCATCTCTTTAAAAGATGGCATGTAAGTGAAGAACAGACTATAGATTTTTGATTGTAGTAAAACTTGAGGCTTTTTCTCACTCTAGTTTACCTGAAAGGAGTAGACTGGCAGCTGCCGGGCATTGCTCTTTGCGGGGGTTACACAGGTCGGTGATGGTTCAGGAGGGGGTGGGTTGGGCTGCACTGCCAGGTTGTGATTAGTCACAGCATCTTGTAAAGCTTTTAATACCTTTATGGGAAAATGATATCAAATGCATTGTTGCAATGTATAACTTGTGCTGTCTATCAGGGGAAAAAAAGGGGGTTGTTTTAATTTATGTATAATTATTAACACTTTATCATCACTTAACCGAACGCTATGACTAAAGGTAAACTTTGGAAAGGATAAAGACTAACAAAAAGAGCTGCCTGGTAGTTTGTTAAAGACTTTTAATTCTAAGTTATGTAGCTTTATTGCCCATGTAAGAAGTATATGAATGAGTTTTCGAGTGTTAGACCTTTTTCAGCTCCACAGCAGAAGTTTTATTTTCATCGTAAACGTACCTTTTTCTCCAAAGAAGAAAGGAGACTGACCAAAGCTGAGATCTTACACAACAGGTTCTCTATATCCATCTCTGAACCCTTGTTAACAATAAAAAAAAAGCACTCAATTAGTTTGTCTATATGGATGTCTACTACATTTAATGCATAATGTTAAGAAAAAAAACATAATATATAGTTTGTATTGTACCTGTGCCTTGAGGGGTGTTAAGGAGCAGCTAGGATGGTCAAAGACTTTGGCCAGGGTCTCCAGACTTGAGAGAGTCAGATCAATCTCACTGTTGAATAAATAAATGCACAATTTTAATTTACCCATTATTCATCTGTTATTCCTAACTTCTTATCCAATTCAGGGTCATGAGGAAGCTGGAGCCTATCCCGAAAGGTGAGGTAAACCCTGGGAATGTCTATCACAGGGCTAACAGAGAGTAACATCACTCAGTCTCAAAATCACACCTGTAGACAATTTAACATTAGAATAATAATAATATCTATGAACTGCAGGAGAAAGCTGGTTTACCACAAGAGCACCCACACAGGTACAAGAAGAAGATATGAACTCCACAGAAAGACCTCAGTGGACCTGCGATAGATTCAAACCCAGAACCTCCTTGTGAGGCAATAGTGCTAATGACTTTACCATCATGCTTTCCTAATCAGTCTCAAACATACGTAAATTTTAAAGAAGTGAATCAAAAATTAAAAGTCTATTGCAGGTGAACTAGTATATATCCTGCATATAGCAAACAATGACACCTTGTGTGTGGCAATAACAATCCGTACACTGCAGGCTGCTACAACTGGTCAAAAGCTCAGCACTGAAATCAAGTGTGAAATTATGCTAACCTGTTGAGGCCTTGGCAGGCAGCACCCAGAGTGCGTTTGAGGTGGCATAGTGTTGTTGCCCCTTTATGCACATTCTCAATGTCAAGAGGAAGCTCACTGAAGAGGTAGTCATTCAACAGGCCAATCACATCACCTGCAGTACTATTAAATAAACAAGGAAAAAATCAGATTATATTGTATAAAGCATGAAAGCCATCTTTTTTGTACTGAATATGAGAGAAACAGAGTAGGCTAAGAGCAGAGGTTTAACACAGAGCAGACAGTTTATTAATAGGGCAAAAAAGTCAAAAGAGGGAAGTGCTTTGCAAATAGTTGCTATGCTTGATCGCCAACAGGTGCATGAGCTAATAAAAGAGCTGATTAGATGCAATCATATTAACGTGAAAATAGAAATTAATATGCAGCATAAGTTTGTAAGAAACCACATTCATGCATGTGACTTTATGTGATGCAGTAATATCAAATATGGACACTTCTTATTAAAAAAGGCTAATAATTTATAACATATACTGTGCAAGGAATATCTCTGAAATAGGTGTATTTTTGGCAATGGAATTAATTAATAAATATACCTGGATGTGTTTAGCTCTTGCAACTTATCGAGAAACAGGGCACGAGGGGCTGCTTTTGCTGGGGAGCCTATGAAAGGTACTGTGCCGACAGACGCTGGAGCAGAAGTTGGCTTCTCATCATCTGTGCATACGCGAAACACAACATTTGAACATTACAGCACAGAGGGAAGGATCTAGACATCGCTATTAAAGCCACATGTTTTATTATGTGTACAACATGCAGGTTAATAAAGGGTACAGAAAAAACTGATTTATCGTGACATCCAACCTGAGCTCTCGTCACCACTGTCCGTATCACGGGGTACAGGATACAGCAGAGGAGTGACCAGGCCTTTGTGGGGTTGCTGATACCCCAACACCAAGTCCTCCAGTGTCCGGAAACAATTCACCTGCACCCCTTGTGTTGTCTATAAAACACACAAATGCAACAGCAGATGATTCATTTTATGTCTGGTTTAAAATGTCTTGACCTAGCATAAATTCTCATTCTACACAGGAAGAAAACCAAAAAAAAGGAATGCAGAAGGTAAGGGATGCAATAATTCTGTTTAAATCTGTCGAGTAGTTTGAATTAAAAAGAGTATTTCACTTTTAAAAGGTTGTGCATAGAAGTACAGATATGACTGCATAGCTTCAACGTATATGTAAAAGAATGTGCTGCTATATGAAGGCCTTATTTGGATCCACAAACACTGAAATGAGAAGTTCTTAAACTTGTTAAGAATCAACGATGAGATTTCAAGATTGTTAAGAGAAAATCTTCCCCGACTGTGTTATAAAAGAATTAAATTACTAAGTAGATTTTAATTTGTACAACATATCTTTCAATGAATGTTTCACACCAGACCTCCACCCCCTTTCCTCTTCCGAAATCTTGCTTGGTAGAGCAAAGCAGAAGTATTGATTTGCATGACAGAAAAGGGCACATGCAGATGATTTGCTGTGATAAAAGGTGTCCCTGAGAGATTTAGAAAGCTTTCCCTTGTGGCCCAACAGAGAGATGACATCACTTCCAGCTATTTCCTGACTATAGCAGCACTTAGCTCTCTGTTTCACTGTGGTCCTGCATAAAAAAACCCTCTAAAATCCCCTCACCACATAATAACAAATTTCTTTTCAAAATTATCTTTAATACATGACTAGATTCATACAACACACATTAAAACCACAAGCTCAAGTAAGCCTTCTCTAAAGGTTTTCACTAAAATCTGGAAAACTTAAAGTAACTGAAAGCAGCATGATTGGAATTTAAGATAAAGAAAAGATGCTGCCATAGGTACTCACACTCTACAAAATGGCATGGTACATATTAGACCACAAAACCAAGTGTGCCCTTTTCCTGTGCCCTCCTTTAGAAGTTTTTGTTTTCGTTTTGTGGTGAGAAACCAGTTTTTGGCTTGAGCTAAATGTCTGTTTTGCCAGGAACTCTTCAAATAGTATTTTTATACCACAAGGGTCTCTTGAAAAGCAATTAAAAAGAAATGAAAAGGAATAGAAGACAGTGAAAGACAAAATTGGCCCCAAAATACCTCCATGGCCCTCTTGGAAAAACAAAAAGGCAAGCGCACGACTAGTGAGTTAGTGGAGCAAATCCAGTGAGGGAAAATACATACTGAAGGTTTATACACATGGCAGTGGAAAAACAACTGAAATAGCAACAGAGTTTTAGGTCTTTATTGGAAACTGGAGGAATTTTCCAAGTCAGCGGCCTTAAAAAAAACAAACTGCCAGACAATCACTATTAAACTTGTTATTGAACTTTAATAAGCAGACACTGCTATAAAAAAAGAAAGGTCAGAGATGATTTGTGGTTTATGCCCCAAAAATATTTATTCCTCTCACTCACCCACTGAGTGCGTGCTTTTGTTGGTGCAAACTTTGTGCTTGTGTGTGTTCTTTAATAGTCTAATAATCAGGTCATTTGCGAACTAAATACGCCTGCTCGAAGCATCAAAAACAGACACATACCATCTCTGGCTTAAACTCTCCCACATCCAACAGAATCATTACGCTTAACACAAACAGCCCCATACATACACATGACAAATAAGCACACCCATTGGTCAATGACTTAGTGTGTGGGTTGAGTAGGAATCTTTGAGACATTAAAACAATTTCTCCTCTGTGCTGCTGAGCTCATGCTGCAAGCATGCAGCCACATGGCAGAGATGCCATTCAAACAACAAAGTTACTGCAGTTGTAACAGAGTCTTTACAGAGACGAAACTCAAACATGTTCCTGTTCTCCTCACAACAGGCAAAAACAAACCAACGTTTGATCCTTCTAACTTGAGTCGTACTCCCCTCCGTGTGCACAGTTTGTGACAAGGTTTGAGACGCGTATGGTGTGGTGTTTTTACTTGGGTCCTTTTTTCCAGGAAGAGCATCCAGGGCCATGTGACAGTGAGCACTCACCTGAACTGCTAGAAGACCATCTGCGTCAGGAAGAATACGATAGGTGTGAACATGACGTTGGAACCTTTAGAAACCAAAAATTACAGTGGTTATTGGTACTGCAAAATACTACAAGGCAAATGCTCAAAGGCAAAGTGTGCATAAATGTAGGTTTTTTTAAGGATCCCATGTGGATCCCATGTGTGTATTAAAGACAATAATTTTCTCAGTAGTTTTACAGATCACTGACTACAGATCAACAATGTGCCAAAGAAGAACATCATCTCCATCCATCACTTCAAAAGACACATTCAGGCAGCATATAAAGATGAACAGGTTTAAAGTGTTTTGCTACAGTATATTACATGAAGAAAGTGATGGAAGAAAGGGTCAGTACAAAAAGGGGGGAGGGGGGCAATTTCAAAGAGTGAATGAGATACTGAGAAAAGAATGAAGGGAAAGTAGGAGCACTGTGACCAGCCAGGCTCAGCTTTCAGGAATGTATCTGGCTTTGGCTGATGAGCAGTCAGCGTAGTGCGGTCGCTGGAGCTCCTGCCCACTTTCAGGGGCCCCAGGGAAGAAAGAGGGGTAAGTGGGGAAACAGGGAGCAATGAGCTAGGGTTAGACAGCCTGTGATGGACTTTACTTGGACAATACCATCTGACTAGTCTGGAGAGTGTGTATTTGTGAAGTCTGCCCAGCGTGTAGGCACTTTTAGCCACAGATGTTCCTTCACTGCCTTCTGCCAGATGATGGTGAAAGTGATGGATATGACAGGATGAGAAAAGCTGCTGAATCAATTTACAAATGACGACATTCTGTAGAGCTAAATGCTTAATATTTGCCAGGTCTATGTGCCAAAATCGAAATGTCTTACATGGGTAGGTGTACTTATTTCTGGTTTTGTGTAAAAACAGAACAATAAATGAGAAATTTGATATTTTCAGTGAGCTAAAACAAATAAAATGAGACTTTCTTCCAATACATTTCGCAATATTAATACAGAGGGTCACTTATTATTGCATTTTCCCTTCTAAGTTCTGAGGGATACAGCATTACTATCAATGGCTTCACATTTAAAATGTGCTTGTTATTAATATACCGCCTAAAGCAGGGGTGTCAAACTCAAATACACAGTGGGCCAAAATTCAAAACTGGAACAAAGTCGCGGGCTAACATTAATATTTATTGAAATATATTTATTCCTCCAGATATAAGAATGAATCTTTTTTTATGGCCTCAAACACGTTTTGCTGAAAAACTGAATATGGAACAAGCAAAGCTTAATACTAAACAATATATATATTAGCTGTATAATACCAGTAGGCCAGCTCTGATAGTAATTTGGTATGGCTTCGCGGGCCAAATGTAATTAGGCTGCGGGCCAAATTTGGCCCGCGGGCCAGAGTTTGACACCTATGGCCTAAAGAGTATAGTCCATAAGATAATTGTGTTCGATTATGAGAGGCAAACGGCTCACTCTCTAAGTATGTGAAATTGTGTGTGTGTGTGTGTGTGTGTACTCACAGCAGGCATAATGCATAGGCTCCTGGCACAGACTCACTGTCTCTCACTAGGTAGCTGCCATCCCTCCCTGCCCGTGCCAACAAGTCCTCTGCATACACACGGCTGATGTCACGGTGATACCATGCTGCCGTAGCCATGGCAAACAATGTTGAGAGTTATGATCATAAAAATAATCCACATGAGGTGATGACATAGGTTTACTGTCACACTTGCTCTGATAGCACCGCACTGGAGCTCTGTCACCTATGTCATTAGCCACTGAGTGTGCTGAGTGGTCTACTTTAGTGTTTCAGCCTTTCCCATGATCCTCTTCTTCATGACCAAAGTGTCAGAAAGAAGAAAATTCTATCAGCTAGCACTTCCTGGGTTCCTGTTGTTTTCTTCTGGGTCACATATCCTGTTGAATTGAGGTCACAAAGAAGAAATATCCAGCTGAGCGCAAGGTTAGTCCACTCCAGCAACAGCCTTCAGTCCATTTATCTGGTAATATCCTTGTGTAGAGAAAGACCTAGTTACAGTTTTTGGTCGCAAGTTGCTGCACCTAGGTGGGTGTGTTGCTCCAACAAACACAGACCATCATAACAGAGTGAGGGAGGGAGAAAGAGAGAGAAGGAGGTAGAAGAAAAACAGCGAGAAGTGCAGAGTCTGAATGAAACAGCCACCCCTCAGGCAATGACGGAGCCTCTAGCTAAACCACAAACACAAGCCCTCCTCTTGTCCCAAAACAAAAGCCCCACATGCAAACAACAGGAAAAGAAGAACCAAGAATGGCAAAATAAACAAATCAAGCTGCACACACAGCACTTACACACTCCCAGGCAAACACGCAGGCAGCAAAGACAGAAACATACCAGATGGAACTCAGTCAGCACTAAAACCAGACAGGCATGCAACAGAAACCAGACTAATTCAAATGATTTCCCAGCTCTGTTGCCATATAAGGGAATAGGAACACCCTCCAAAAGTTCAGCTGATCACTGCAGTTGCCTTTCCTTCTTCCAAGCTCAGATTCCATTTGGAGTTTGTTTGGTTGGATGTAGGCTACTCTGGGAAATTTACTTTCATGCTGGAAGAGTGTGCTGCTGTGTGTGTCTCGTCAGAAAGGTTCCGTCTGCTCTGGCGTGGTCTCCAGCGGTTCTTCAGAGTGCTGTCAGAGCAGAGGGAGGGAGCACAGAGGCAGAGGACAACCCCATAAGAGCACAGGGCAGACAGAGGAAGTGACTCGACATTCCAGATGGCGGACATAGCCAGGAGAATTCTTGTGAGGCCCTCAGCTTCACCACCGGAGTGTGAAACAGAATGCTGCTTCCTTTTTGTTATTTCCTCCCCATTTATTTTCTTCTTCTTCTTCTTTCCCCTGCCTTTTGTCTTCCCTCAAATTCTAAACAGAAAGCACAGCTCTCCCCTCATCGGTGAGCTCTTTGGCTTAACTTCAATTTCTTCCTCATTTGCCAGCATCCTTATCCTCAGACATTTCAGATTCTGGCCAGCATTTCACCCCTTCTTTCTGTCAGCCAACCCGCTTTCTTGTTCTAACCCTCCCTTCACTTCCCTTCCTCTATTGCTCACTCGTTCACTCCCAGCTAAACGCTGTGTCCATATGGTTATGATCATCCCTAACATTCTTATTTTTGCCCTTCTAAAGCATCACTCATTATTCAGCCCTCCTACGTTCCTCCCACTACATTAGCTGGAGCGAATAACTCTGTGGGAAGCTGTTACTGTTCTGCCTCTTGCTACTCAGCAGAAATGTGCTGACCACCAACCACAGAGCCCATAAAACAAATAGACACAAGTACATCCCAATCTGATGATGCATCTACCTAACTCTCAATCTGTGATCAGTTCTTTTTAGAATAACCATGTGCTTTACACAGCATATTACTGGACCATAAAAGCCAAGCTGAAGCACTATATGCTAACTAGCACACCCAAGGTGACAAGGAAACAATTAATTCACCCGCTAATGTTTACCAGGGATTCATTTGTGATTATCTTAGTTTTGGTAATTATGATTGACAATTACATAACTGTGCCTGAAATGTCATTGCTGGTTTGGCTGGTATTTTAAAAATATGATCTGATGGTTCATCTGATGATGAAAATCCAAAGTGATTACAAATCATACATATGGTAAAATAAATAAATAAATAAATAAAAATAAGGGTAATTTATCAAATACTGTTAAAACACTTCGAACCTTAATAATAATAATAATATCCATCCATCCATTTGCTTCCGCTTATCCTTTCAGGGTCGCGGGGGGCGCTGGAGCCTATCCCAGCTGTCATAGGGCAAGAGCAGCAGCAGAGCAGCTAAAAGCTCTGCTTCCCGTGGTGGGTTGTGCTACAAGAAAAGCCAGACTGGGTGAGTAGAAATCATTCACCCTGATGCAATCTGTTCATTATTTTATGCCAGGCCAACAGATATTAAGATAAACTGACTGGTACTTACATAGCACTTTTCTAATAACAATAAGATGACAATAAGATGAAATAAGATGAAATGTTTAATTCTTGAAACATAATGACTATATATTATATTTCAACAACATTTCAGTTGTTGTTCAGATGTTGTCAATCAAAAACCACTCAAGAGACAGTATCCACCCCAGAGTCAGATCACTAGGTAGGAATCACTACATGATTCTTGGATGTCAGTCAGGATAGCAGATTGTTATTCTTATATTCATGAATTTAAGGATGTCACACCTTGTGGCCTTTACATATGGCTAGAAGAAAGAGTACGTGTGTCATATATGCGGTTTTCCAGTTGAAGGTTAGAGCGGTATATCGGCTAAGCCATCAGCTGGTGTGGGCTAGCAGTGAGCTGCCAGACTGAGCGCAGACTGAGCGCAGCAACTTAAACAAATGCCATGCTCAATTTCTCAAGTTTTAGTTTAGGTTTTTCATAGAGAGAGAGAGTAGGTGGATTCACTGGAAGTTAGTGACCAGAAGAGCTCTTCACCAGAATCAAAGTTATGATAAACACTGACAAGTTCAATATTATTCCTGCTAAAATCTCTTTGTTTAGTCATAGATTTTTGTATATAACATTCTAACAAACCACAATTGTTGTGCAATGGTAATTGGTTTCTGTCACATCTGTTACTCTATCCAGTTCTTTCAAATGTTGTGCTTATGTAAGGCAAGGACTGGGCAGGATACTGAAACAGACAGAGACGGGCAAATGTACTCCAAGAGTCATCTGCTCGCTCTCATTTGCCAATGCTGGCAGTCAAATCAGCTTTTGAAACTGACTTTTATCCTTCTCTTTACCTTGAATCAGAAACCCTGTCTGTCTGTATGGTAAAGATGCTTGATGAGCTTTAGAGTTGCATGGATCAATAATATAACAGTCAAAATACAAAATATTTTGTAAAATAATACGACAAGTAATGGCAAGAGTTGAGCTTGATAAAAAACATACTCAGTATTCCTAAATCATCTCCACTATAGGATGAATTAAACTGCCCTTACAAAAATGTAAACTGCTACCAGTGTAAAGTATAGCTGTTAGGCTGATTGACTTTAAGAATAAACACAATCCCCAATAAGGCACATTATAAATCACAAATCGTTGACAAATAATTGCTCTCCTTTTGGATGATTAGGCATCTTAGCAGCGATCTTTCTAACTGATGCCACAACCACTTCAAGTTACAGCATCTTTTCAGTTAAGTTAATGAGCAGCAGCTGCTAAAAATACCATGGTTAAAGGTCACACAGGAGGCACGGAGTACAAGTGGCATAAGGCCAACAGGTCAGCCTACCTGACATGACGAGTTCACAGTATGTGTAAATAATTAAAATCGGTGATGTTAATTGTAATGATGTGCACCAATAAATTTTTGCTCAAGGTTACACCGACAGCATCTCACACTGTTGGAAATTGATGTAATTGGCTCAGCATCTGAACTAATGGAGTTACTGTTAGCAACAAACACTGCAAGTCTGTCTAAATTTAGCACCATGATGAAGACTGTGTTGCTAAGAGGTAGTTAATACCATGGTGCTGTAATACAATGGGACAAGTCAGCAATCCCTTTGAGAGACAATACTGACTGTCTATATAAAGTGCTTGCCTAAATTGTCACCAGATTAGCTATAAGGGGCTTATGTGGACGTATGTGACATCACACAACCAAAGGTTTAAAAAAATAAAATAAAATAAACAAACCGAGAGAGACTTAAAATGGTGTATGAACATAAACTATTATAAAGCTAGTCACTGTGGTGCCTTTAGAAACACAAGCCCTAAAGAAAAAAATTCTTCCCTCTCAATAAACATGAAGCAGTAATTTTGAGTGAAATGTAATTGAAATATATTATATCAAAGTTTTTTTTATTTGAAATATTAATCATTAAGGAAATGTACTTGCTATAAACTGAAAGTATAGCAATCAAGTAAAGTTCAAATCAACAGATTTCATTACATTTAACACTTAAAATTAGACTTATAATTTAGATGTAGTTAAATTTGTTAAAGTTAGCATTTTGGGTATTTTGGAGAGTGTGTTTGTACCACTTTTGCGTCCATGTTTTCCATCTTTTAAAAAAAAAAAAAAAATTGTCTCATGTTTTAAGTTTTAACTTTCTATTCCACTTTTAATTTTGTCATGAAGGCTCTCAATGATATCAAGGGTCACAATCTAGATTTCTGCTGGACCCCAGAGTATGTTAGGCCCAAGCCAATAGCTACCCAGACTAGAGGCCAGCCAGTCGACTTTTAGCTTGCTTGCTCAGCCTAGACTGCTGTTTGCTAGCCAGTAAAAATGTCAACTTTCACACAGTTAGCTAATTGCCTAACTGATTTCACCTTTTTTGGGAAGGGGACATGCTGGTGTTCTTCACGTATGCCCAGCAGCCTTGGTGATATCTCTTAGCCTCCTGGGTCACTTAAAACCAATTTAGCTCTTGAGTCATCTGGCACCCTTCTTTTTTTCTGAGTGTGCAAGACCTGTCAACACCTCTCCTGCTCTTCTTCTGCTCTTGGGTCGACATTTGATCTATTCATGCCTCAGCTGAAACATCACCTGTTCCTTGGCCGACTACTGTTATTTTTCTGGGTCGACTAACACCTCATCTGTTTCGAAAAGATGGATGATGCCCAAACCTAGGTCCCATCCTCAGACAGCTACATCCCTACATCTCTTTGCCTCATTTTCAATCGACACAAGAACAGTTTCTGAACCCAAGTCCACTCACAATTTACCGATTTCTGAGACAGTTCTTAGTTAGCATAGTATTCCCTTCTTCCTGAGTCAAAGTTTACTGACATCCCCGTATTACTAAGAGTCCTGAGACTTTGAGTCTGTTGATATTTCTTCTATTTCTAAATTGTTACTGAGTTGACAGCTTAAAGCATTTTGGATCCCTTTCTTAACTGCAGGACATCAAAGGAAACACCTGAGCACTGTCAATTCTAGGGTGTTAAAATCACCAGGTTCCACATAAAGATGCTCCTGTATATCCCCTACCTTCCAAAAGTAATTGTTTACTTTCTCACGATAACTTTTTGTGTATTAGAGCAATTGGAAGCTTGCTTTTCAATCCCTTAAGCTGTGCAAGATCTTACTGCTTTATTAGAATCACAGAAAACATTGAAGTGAAGCTGATTGTTTTCTATACTGCACTATAGTGGAATGATCAGGACAGCTTTAACCTATTAAAGAGATTTAACACCTACGTGGTGATCCGGTGCTGTTTTTCACACCAGTGCTGTCTTGCAAGGACAGCTTTAAAGAGATCTCAAACCTTGTACCTGTATAACAGTTGCAGAGAGGCCAACACACACATACACCAATCTCATTCATTATTCTTGACTGCCAAGGTGTGACAATCCATCCAGCTCGCTTATTTATCAATTAACTACTTCAGGCTAAAGAAAAGATGTTTGATCTGCTAAAGGTCACTGCTAATAAATGCTGGTGCTTTGGCAGACATTAAAGGCGGGTCAAACAAATGCCTACAGTTCAAGTAGACCAGTTTCATAGAGCCCAAACTAACAGATCCTCATTAACTTAAAGCCAAATATTCCAAACCACGGAATCATGGCATAGCCACAAATTCTGCTTCAGTTTTCATACTTCAAATAGGATCCAAAATTGGCATGACATCACAATATACTCGTGCTTATCATTAAGTTGCTCAATCAACCATGCTCATAGCTAAACAGTAGAACTGCCAGGATGATTTTGTAATCAGACTGATGCTAGCTGTAAGGCCGTGTTCCTTGTGCAACATTAAGTCACTTGGATTTATGTAAACCTCCTATGTGCACAGATTGGGCAAGGCTTGGTGGAGGAGCCATCTGTCGACCTGCTACCATAACAACTAAAATCCTACTAATACCACTCTACTCTAGTTTAAGCTATAAGAAAAGGAGTCCTTGAACATTTAGTCCATTCACAAGGCATTCTTTACAGCTTAGCAAGTCTTAATTAGTATTTTAAGACCATCTGAAGCTTGAGAGCAAAGAATTCATGAAAATTTTGTTACTAAACTATATTATTGCACCATACCTGCAAAGTATCAAATTCCCAGTTTTATTCATGCATACATTTACTTCTTAAAAAAGCTCAAATCAATACATAAAATGAAAAGTTTTTCTGCATTACATGCTGTACTAATGCCAAGGCTCCTATCGTTATCTTTTATGTTGAAATTACGTGCACAGTATTATTTTTAAACATGCTGTAGGTTAAAACAGTAGTGGTATAATGAAATAATCAGATTTTCTCCAAAACAGCCTTCTTCAGGACAGTAAGCTTAAGAGGAGAGTTTCAAGGTTGGGAGGTCATAGTATAAAAGCAATAGGGAGTCCGTGATTGGCAGGCACTTACACTATCAACAGTGAAGGATTAGAGAGCACAGCAGAGACGGCTCACTGTCAGAACCGAGGGCACGGTAAGTTAGCGTTTTTCTTGCTGACCTGCAGCATAATAGAATCAGATGAAGAAGGTATATGAAGAAGGTATCGGATCACTGTAACTGCACAGAACAGAGTCAGCATTTGTTGGAAATTTATCACGGTATTATTACATGGGAATATGTAGTTTTTATCAATATTTATATATCCGTTAACAAGGAGCGCATGGTCTGTGTCACGCTAGGTATTAGGAATGTTGTTTATTATGATTATGATCTTAAACTAACCATAAAATCAGAAAGATCCTTTCCTATTAGAAGTTATAGGGAACAACATGACTGTCGTTTGCCATAGTGTCATCAATGAGGAGCTTTCTAGCGTGTACTGTACCGGCATAATAAACTAAAATTGACACAGATAACCAAAGCACCTAATAGTTATAGCTTTTGTTACTATCTCGTGTTTTGAGCTATTTATGACTTTATTGTGTTTTGGGGTTTTTTGCAGAGTGGACCTAAAATTTTGCCATCGACATGTCCAAGTGAGTGTGAAAGGTTTAAGGCTTATTCATCAACAATGTTAATATTGTGACAGTTTTAGAAAGGTTAAAAATCAACCATCAAACTTTCAATATAAAATCCAAAAAGAACTTTAGGCAACCTGTTTAATGCAGTTAAATATGAATGATTTCTAAATAATTAATTAATTTTGATTATTTATTTTATAATCACGAAAAGTTGTTCATGAGGGATGAAAGCGATAATTAATTTAGAAGAAACAAGGATAGTAGATTGGATGTAACATCGTGACAGAAGTAGCTTCTGCAACAACCTTAAAACTTCTTAATTGCCCCTTGGGGATAAATTAAGTCTTTCTGATTCTGATTCTGATTTATTTTATACTTTTTAGACACTTAAGAAAAAATCCTTATTAAGATGGATTTTGTGGATTAGAAAAGCATTAAAAGGATTATGTGGCATTTGAAAGCGACAAACACCACCAAGGATTACCTGTTTGTTTACTACATCCGCCCAGAACAAAAGGATTGCCCTCTTGCACTCTCCATATCTTGGGATAAATCTGGGTGTTAAATTTGCCAATTCTGCCACTACTTTTTGTTTTGTAGCATAAACAGCTATTTCATAAAATAGCCTGCCTAACCCAGTATTGATCCAACTATGTCATTTTCATATTTTATATGATGTTTAACTTTGTTTACTCAGCTTACCCAATCACACGTCTTACGTTCAGATTAGACATTTGTAGCAGCAGGTTCAATTCGACTTTAATCACTAATCCATCCTCACAGGAGAGGAGCAAGGGAGTTGATGGCAAGTGGGAGGTTATCCAGGACAAAAACTAGAAAAGTTGTAAGCGCACAAATATGTTATAGAAGACAACTTAGAAAATAGGGGGAAAGAGCTCATTATTTATAATCAAGCAAAAATAATGAAATTATGGGTCACTGCTCATTTAGACTTAACATCTGTCTGCATGTGTTTTAGGGCCTTTTTTTTAGGACTTTCAGGTTCAAATACTCTTCAGATTCAGATTCTTTTCTTTTTTTTTCATTTCCAGAGTATTTAAGAAGACCAGTGGGAATGGAACTGTAAGTGGCTTCTACAATATAATCATTACAGGGCACCCCTTGAGCACAGGGAGGAGTGCAATTTGTATGTTGCTATTCCAACTTCCCGAAATAGCGTCCACATTTTTTTTAATCTTGTGGAGGAGTAACCGTTTTCCTTTTTCTTCATTTCATATAGATTGCCTTGTACTTGGGGAAAAGGGACTTTGTGGACAATGTGGATTCAGTAGAAATAGTTGGTGCGTGGCAAAACTGCATCCTGATATATGTGAATATATGAACTTATAAGAATCTCTGTGAAAGATCTAAGGCTGTGGATTGACTCTTCTCATATTTGCAGAAGGGGTAGTTAAAGTGGATCCTTCTGGTCTTAACAACAGAAAAGGTATTTTACTTTATAGTCTGCAAATCATAAAAGTTATAAGCGATGATTTACTGACACAGACTGAAACAACACATTTTTCCACTGCAGTGTATGTCTATCTTGCTTGTGCCTTCCGCTATGGAAGTGATGACTTGGATGTCATCGGACTGACCTTCAGAAGGGACATCTGGCTACATCGCGTTCAGGTGTATCCACCTACGGGTGGCAGCGAAGCTAAATCCCCAATGATGGAATCCCTCTTGAAAAAAGTTGGAGAGCAGGGGCACGCCTTTTCCTTCCAGGTCCAAACCCTTAATCTTTCTCTTTGCGTAACAACAAATAAATTATTTTCAATGCAAGGTATTTTGATTAACCTTAGATCATATCCCCGCTTTTATTTTAAAATCATTTTAAAGTGTAACGTTCATGTATGTGACTCATTTCTTCTTTTTCCAGATGCCACCAAATCTTCCATGCTCAGTTTCCTTACAGCCTGGGCTAAATGATTCCGGCAAGGTACAGTTACCATCCAGTGTTATTGTTTGCTTTCTTTAAGTCTTACACATTGTGTTAAATGTTTGGAAAAATTAATTTATCTGGATTTCGCCTTGTTGTAGGCTTGCGGTGTGGACTTTGAGATTAAAGCATACATTGCCAACGCACCTGACAATCCAGATGAAGTCATTCAAAAAAAGTATGTTTGTGCAGCGTCATTTTAAACCTTTCAGTCTTTGAGCTGTGTATGAAGGCCATGCATGGGTTATTCTCTTCCCTTTTATTTCCTTCTAGGGATACTTGTCGTCTGATGATTCGTAAAATACAGTTCGCCCCAGCTAACAACAAGGCCGGAGCCAAGGCTGATCTATCCAAGCAGTTTATGATGAGTGACAAACCAGTGCACTTGGAGGCTTCCCTTGAAAAAGAGGTACTTGAAAATATACCAAATGCATTTTTACCATTATAAATATTACATAATAATTGCTAAACTGTGTTTTAAAATCACTCTTTTCCAGGTTTATTACCATGGAGATCCAATAACCGTTAAAGTGCAAATCAACAATGAAACCAACAAGACTGTGAAGAAAATCAAAATCTCAGGTAAGGACCCAAATATGTCTGATCAGAATCATTTTTGTTTGTATAGTTTGAAGAGATGGGGGAAATATTTTCAAGGCATATAGTTTAATTCATACTTCTAACATGAACTATTTTTGTGTTAAGTTAACCAGCTCACAAGTGTGGTCCTCTACTCATCTGACACTTACGTCAAGGAAGTCTGTGCTCAAGAGTTTGGGTAAGGCGAATAATAACCGGACTCGAGTCATTTCTGGTTCAAATTAATGTATCTAAAAAGTACATTATGTGCTGTAACTATCAGTGAATCTGAGGCTATAAACGACCCCCCCCCCCCCCCCCCCCCCCACACACACACACACACACACACACACACACCAATATTCCAATATGTCTGTATTTTATTGCTACTTAAAATGAAAAAGGCCCTAAGTAGATTAACTGAAAATAATGAATACTAACCTAGTGTGAGTTCTTTTTCCCTCTATTTCACCTCTAAACACAGAGAGACCGTAAATGCCATCTCTACATTTGAGAAGTCCTTCCAAGTAACCCCCCTGCTTGCCAACAACAAAGAAAAGCGAGGTCTTGCAGTCGATGGACGTCTAAAAGATCAGGACACCAACTTAGCATCCACAACGCTGTAAGACTTTTAGGTCTCTTTTAGGTGAAGCTAGGATGGGCCTTCATCCTCTTTTTGAGCAGCAATGTTGTCACTATATATTCTGCCGTCCACTTATAGCACCTTAAACCAAATCCCCAAGGTTTAAATCGTAAACTATTCCCATCTCCTTGCAGGAGTCAAGGAGAGAAGGAGATGCAGGGAATTATTATCTCCTACAAAGTCAAGGTCACTCTTACAGTTTCGAGTGGAGGGTAAGGCTTAATAGAAAACACTAACCCATAACGCTTTCCTGTTTTTGTGCCAAACTGTGCAGACTAAGGGATTCTTTTATCATTTCTCTCTGACCATAGCTTGCTGGGTGGTTTGACAGGACGGTAAATATCAGTTCTCCTTCATTTATTGCCAGTTGTGTAAATGAATGCAAATTATTCACGAGTATATGTTAATCTGTAAAATGTTTAGTGATGTTGTCGTGGAACTTCCTGTGACACTGATGTCCCCAAAGCCTGCAGGTGAGTTCTGTATTTTGTAAACTGCTAGTGCCAGCTAAATTACCATTAAAATACTTCCTGAAATATCACTAAAAGTAGACAGTGGCTTTCTGTAACTGATCTTACTGTCATCTATATGCCATGCTCTCCCCTTTACTGCGTGCCATTACTGTGTACTGAGCAGAAGTGTAAGTATAAAGTATAAAATAGTCTCTATAAAAAGACGTGTATTCGCCTGTGGCAGTGATAATTGTATATGATGTTCATGTTTGTTTCTCATGAACAATTATGTGTTTTATGAACCACAGCAAATTGGATTAAATGCCTCTTTAGTTCAGGTGAGGTCAACTCAGATACAGTGAGTTGTGCAGTGTTGACTTCTTCAAGGGTTACTGCCCCTCCTATAACATCCCTACACACTAAAATATTAGATGATGACATAAAACACATGTTAAAGAACTACCGTATTTGGATAGAAAATTGCATGAATTGCAAAAGCGCAGAAGTGATGGCCCTTGAACGAGTGTCCTGTTTTACCCTTCAATCCTGTGTGAAAAATGAAATTTGAATCCTCTTGCTCCACCCCCAAGATCAATAATTAAAAGATCTCCAGTAGACATTAATAGCAGCATGTATGCAGATATTTGAAAGTTGGGCAATAGCTGAAAGTGTATGAGTCTGAAAAATTGCAGATGTTATAAATAGAAAAGAAGGGGTGGCCTGCAATACTGTATAAAAATTCACAAATCAAAGTAATCCATTACCCAATTTTCAAACCAGACAAACAAACAAACAAAAAAACCCAAGGGACACTACAAAATGTATGTATTGAAAAATGTAACCCTTCTACAAAGACAACTTATCAAATGTTGAAACTCAAAATGTTTTAAGTTAAATGAGATAACTGAGTGGTTGTAGAATGAGTACCCCGTCTGAGGCTGGCACTTTCAGCAAAGCAAAGATGAGCGAGAGGGTTTACAATTCTGTAAAAGACTGTGTGAAGAAAGAGTTCAACAATTAAAGAATAAATTTTTGTTTAACAGAACTACATAATGTTATTGAATGATTTAAAAGCCCAGAAAAATTTCTGTATACAAGAGACAAGGTCAAAAAGCATAATCTGGGCTTAGAAAAGGGACCAACCGGCTTGTTATTAGCACAGAGAAGAAGGGAGGGGTGCACGTATCATGTGTAATTTGCACATCTGTGATGGCATCACTAATGCTGAAATGTATATGTAGGTTTCATAGCAACATATCCATGGCTTCTAGTTCACATAAGGTCTTGCTTATTTCCTAAAACAATACTAAAAATTAAGCACATACTCCAGGTGCTTAACTAGCTCGCAGTCTCGTTCTGTCACCAAATGAAAATATTTGGTGTGTTATGAAATGAAAAAGACCCCAGACTGCAAAGAAGCTGAAGTCCTACATCAAACAAGAACTGGGAAACACTGTGCTCTCAAATTACACCAACTGTTCCCATCAGGCCTCCCAAATATTAACAGTGTCCCTAAACAAAAAAAGATGTGATCTAAAATAATGATGAAAATGCCCCTGCCACTCTCTCTCTACAAACACAAAACGTATCTAATTTTCAACATTTGATATGCTGTTTTTTTTTAAATACAGTATTTAAATAACTTCCAAATCATTGCATTCATGTTGCAGCTTTTTTGGAAACTGGATTGTACAAAATTAGATGAGATATATTCCATAAGTTACCTTGAATAATGTTAGAGTCACAGTCCATTGTCTGTCCATTTTATCCACAGGTCCGATATCACAGTTAACACCACGGATGGTTGAAGCAGCCAGTCAAGGAAAATCATCTCTCATGCAGAGAACACAGAACACAAAGGAACTCATTATCAGCAAAGAAGAGCACAAATGCTCAAATTTCCCCTGTATATATTCAATTCTATTATAAATAACTATGAGAACTCAATTACTGAGGGTCAGAAGTCTGTGTGAAATTTCCGTGCGTGACATCATAGCACTAGAATCCAACAGATGTGTCCCACAATAGAGTAGACCTTTCAATATGTGTCATTGGTAATGAGGATGCAGAGCTTGATTTAACGTAATCTTTATTTTTATGTCATTAGAAATTACATGTTGAAAAATGGTGAATGGATGAAATGAGTGGCTATTTTAAAAACACAAATGTGACACTCTGTTAAGACAATTAAGAGAACTCAATAAATCCATTTTTCTCAAGTACAAACTTCTCTTTGTTCATATTTATGATCTGTTTTGGTGTTGGAAGGGGGTTTTTTTCCCCACACTAACCAAACTGATACATTTTTATGTTTATGTTAGCTATCATTTTTTGCTAGATTAAGTCACAGTTAAAGTTTTTCTGGGTGTAACCAGTTATTATACCACTGCTCCGAAAAGTTGCAGCAAGCCAGCTTTCGGTAACATTTCACATGGCCTACTTGTCTGTAAATAGTGACCCAAAAATATATAACTGTTTCTCTGCTTCTTGTGGTTCTTTCTCCCAATAATAGTGCAGCGGGTTACAGAAACAATCTTTCAAAAAACAATACAATTTTACATTTTTTGTTTTCATCTGGTGCCATGCCATTTATTCCCATGCATTTCAATGAATTAGATGTATCTGATGCATGAAGACTCCTTTGCCTATGGCTCAGCTCTATCATGCTCACACATCCTGTCATAAAGGATTTTTTAGGTAACAAAGAGAAACAGATAACCATTTACCATCAAACCAACAGCCACTTTAGAAACAACGCTTAACCTAACTTCACATTTATGTCTTTCTTTGGAATCTGACCTAGAATCCTCTTGCCGCACGACAGCACTGTCCTTCATTGTTATATTGGCCAACTCGTGTTACGAATATAACTAAGCAATCATAAAAAGACTATTGCAACTTTGGTACCCCTAACCACCTGTGGATGATTTTGCAGCAATGTTCAGTTATCTGCTGCACTATAAAATGTTTTCTGATTGAGATACAATATTCAGGAAGACCTTTTTGTGGTTAATTCTACAACTGGAAGACACTTTATATAATAATAATAATAAATATATAAAATAATAAACTTTTTTATTAGATATTTCAGTTGCTGTTTGCTACAGATCAAATGACTTGTCAGCTTGATGCAGCCTTGTTACCAATGCTGAAAAAGTTGTTTACCTAACTGTTGACCATTAAGTGGAAAACAGTCACCCTCATACTGAATGCTCAATTTCACATAAGATTTCATTTATATTAATTTGAAATCTATTCTGCCCAACTGCCCATCATGCAATTTATTCAGAATTTATTTTTTGGGATTTTATCCTATTTATTATTTTTTCTTTATTTTCAAATATTTGCTTAAATAAACTACACAAATTATTTTATTTAAAATAATTGTTAAAAATGAAAGTAACATGGTTCCACGAGTTAATTTGACTGAATGAATATATTACAGAAAATTTCCTGCAGTTGTAAAATGTCCTGTGTAAACATTTACGCTCCCTGTAAACAAATGCATTTAAATTATGTATTTATTGTTTCTGCAGATTTTTCAACCTGCAAATATTGCAATAGAATGGTAATCATGATTGCAAGGCCTTTCTTAACTTTGCCATTTTTGTTGTCTCTCTGTGTTTGCCACTTGAAGGCGCTATTTCCACTGCTGTATGTTTCAGAAAACAATAGCGCTGGCTAGTGTAGGATAAGGATACACGGCTTGGTCCTCTCTGGTCTAGACATCACATCATTAGCCAAGTCAGCTAGTAAGCTGTTTATTTTTTTTGACAAAATGTCAACCACGACCGGCGGCGGAGAGTTTGGCAACCCCTTACGAAAGTTCAAGCTCGTCTTTCTGGGCGAACAGAGTGGTAAGATGGGCACGAAGTACTTAGAGAAGCGTTAATTTGGTCAGATGAAAGGAAATGTTGGGAAAACTGGCAAGATCAGCTAACTAGCTTTGTGGTGTTAGCTTAAAATTGCACGGTATGGTACAGTCATGTAGTGTATATTAGTGACCAGGAATGATACGGGACAATCTGTTAATTTTGCAAGGTCAACAAAGGATATTAGAGCATGACAAAGATTATTAACCTACCGATTTTTCTCCCCGGTGATGATGTCATTGAATAGCTACCATTAGCTTGAGATAGATCGCTAAACTAGCTTGTTTTGTGCCTTAAAAGAGGGCAAGAATATGACAAATTATTGTGTCGTAGCAGCTGTATTCAAAATTTATCCACATATTAAAAATTAACGAAATGAGTCAATGGGCATTGTCATTGTTCCTCCCATTAGTTTGTGATGGAGGTTCGTTGTTAGCACGTTACTTCTGCTTGTAGCTAGCAGTTAGTTAGCTCTATTGGGCTAAAACGTCAATGTTGACGCTCGCTTGCGCACTTTAAAGACTTACATAGTTGCTCTAAGTCTGTTACAGATCACAGGCTTCAAACAGAAAATCTCAATAATTAATTTAAACCGTCTGTTTGTCGGTGTATAGTTGTTTGGCTGTTAGCTTCCTGCTGCAGCATCTTGAACAAGCCACGTCGACCGGTGGTTTCGCACCAGTCGGCCTTTTTCCTTCATTGCCATTATTTTTGCTCAGGTTCGGAGACTGACCCTGACATTGCAAAACGTGGCTTGTTGTTAGTAATGTTTGTGTCGTGTAATTGATACAGTATGGTATTACGAGCCAGCTGTCAGGGGTCGAATACATTTTAATTTTCCAGATTTTGTGGCTCCACCCATATTGCCAGCTCAGCGTGTGGGTTCAGTCGTCCACACTGCATCAGTGGTAATAGCAGTTTACTCACCGTGTGATGTCACCGACTCATTTTTCTTCTATATCTCTTCATTGAATACAGACTTAATTACACAATTATATAATTTTTAAATTTACCATTTGAGTGGTGGTTTTAGGCTTGAATTCCCTGGAATACCTCTTGTGTTACTAAAGTGACTGTGTTTTTTCTGTACAGTTGGGAAAACCTCACTCATCACCAGGTTTATGTATGACAGTTTTGACAACACTTACCAGGTAAAAAGAAGTTATAACAGGGATTTGTGTAGTCATTTTTGTCTGAAAACTGACATTTTTGCCACAAGCACAGGTGTAATAAAAAACGAGCGAACAGTTTCAATGCGACTGATCATCTAATAACATATGTGACAGTTAAAATAGAATAAAATAGACCAATTTATCATGTCAGTAGCTGATACTTGTAAATATTTAGACAAATTTAAATTGGACAATTAAAAAAAATTAACACAAAACAATACTTTATTAATCCCTGAGGAAATTATGGGATCATTTAGTTTAATTGTATTTGGCATAGGGAATTTGCATTTAGTAATCTGTCTATTCACATTCTTGTAAATATGGTAAATATAGTGTCCATTTTTGCGATCAGCTTGCTAGCTAAGCCCCTGAGGTTTTACCTTCTGTGAAGTGTATAACGAAACATGAATAACGGGTTACTTCAAATTGCCGAAACCATTATGTTTCACCAGTCAACCAGAGTAGAATGTTTGCAACACACAAAGGGCTTGCTACAAAAATCACTTACTCCGGATGTTAGGAAGCATGTGAGTGCATTCCACTGATTAGATTATGAGCGCTACCTGTGTGACAAGTCTAAATGTCAGTAGAAGTAGTAGTAGTTTATCTTTATTTGGCTCATTTAGAGTTTAAATGACAAACTCCTGATATAAGAATCTACATGTAAGGCAAATTAACTAAATCATCAGCCTCAGATTTAAGTACAAAAATCATGACAGAAGGAAAAAGAAAGAACTATCATCTGTTTATGTCAAGTCCAGCTACAGATGAACTCCTATCTAAAGCATCTTCACACAAAACCGCTATCACAATACTTGATAATTTTGTTCTTTCTGGACATTTTTTAGCTATGTTATGAAAAAGGTCAATAAAATATGTTTTTAACATATAATGTAGGTAACGATTCTTTAAATGTATGTAATACATTTAACTTGCTGGTAACACTGTTTAATTGAAGTGTTTGTTTTACAGGCAACAATTGGCATTGACTTTTTGTCAAAAACTATGTATCTGGAAGATCGCACGGTAAGCCCAGTGTGTTACTGTAATTTACATCATTCCAACTGGTCAGGTATTAAAACTGCCATAGAAGCATGCTTCTGCTTATTATCACACCATTCCACATTGTTTATAGATTATCCTAGTTTTTTGTTTTGTTTTTTCACTCATTTTGTTGAACATGTGATCGTGTTTTTAGTTCCCATCATTATTTCAAGATTTTGTTTTCCTTCCATCCCCTGGCTGGATCATGAATTGCCCCCATGTTCCCACATTTGTTTCGTGGCTGGCCACAGATCCGGCTGCAGCTCTGGGATACAGCCGGACAGGAGCGTTTCCGCAGCCTCATCCCCAGTTACATCCGCGACTCAGCCGCCGCTGTGGTGGTTTATGACATAGCCAGTAGGTATTGTGGCTTTGCCTCTCCTCCTTGTCCTTCACTTAGTATGTGGAAGGGCAAAAAACAAAATCAAAAGCACCAATGAGCCTAGCAAACCCGCTGGATAGCATGTTAGGGTATATTTCAGATACTGTTTGTATTAGGTGTAGTGATTCAAAAGCATTTCTCCAGCAGTGTCCAGGGGAGTGTAAATGCTAATAGTTATAAGTCTTACTTGAAGAATAATGAAAAAGATGTCTGCCGATGTCACTTCATGAGCAGAAATCCTGTGAGAGCTGCCTAAATAATGATTCAGCAGGGCCTACTTTCACATTTGCATAACACCCGTCATCTTTGAGCCTTCTGCATTTGAATGATTCTTCGCAATTCCTCCATTTAAAGGTCATTCTCTTCTTTACTGCTTGGCTTGCAATTCTTTTTATGTCTGTCCTGTTCTCCACATTCTCATCCTTCCCTTTGCTGCCCTTTATCTCGACTTTTTTTTTTTTTTGTCAATTTCTTCTTCTGCAATTCCAATCCTCAGGTCCGGCTCCAGCTTTGGGACACTGCTGGACAGGAGCGTTTTCGTAGCCTAATTCCCAGCTACATCCGTGATTCTACCATTGCTGTGGTTGTTTATGACATCACCAGTGAGTCAGGGCTGTCCTCTAACCATTCTGTAGGGCTCTAGAGTAATAGGAAGGAAGCTCTTTATTTCTGCTAGTACACTAATACAAAATACACTTCTTCTCCAAGCTTTTTCTTCTGAATACTCCTGCTCACTAACACATAACTACAGGTTTTTCTTATATAAGATTAGGCTTTTCTCTAGGCTTTTAACTGAATGTATTGTAACAGATGTTTCATGTATTTTGGGGCACATGTGGCTGATGTGTATAATGATTTTGTATTTTGTTGCTTGTTTTCACCCCATTTGCAGATCTTAATTCTTTCCAGCAAACCTCAAAGTGGATTGATGATGTTAGAACAGAGAGAGGAAGTGATGTCATTATCATGCTCGTCGGGAACAAAACAGACTTGGCGGATAAAAGGTACATGGTTGTGAGATAAGCGCGAATGATTGTTTTCTTGTTCTATTTACAAAGATTGATAAATGGATCCTAGTGCATTTACAAAACAGGTATCTTTGTGTAGCATAAACTCTGCCAAAGCCTGGAATCCCACTTCCCTTCAGTGCATCTCATCCAGTTTTTACTTTTATTATTTCCTTGTAATGTTGCATACTTCAGCCTTTCTATGAGTTATTTAAATACTTTTATTTATATTGGGGTTTTTTTTTATTTATACTTTGATCATATTTCTGTTTTGCCTTTTTTTTTCTTTTGCCTTACGTTTTTTCTCTTCATGTCATTTTGAATATTTTTTTGTGTTTTCCCCTAAAAACACCACACTTCCATCCTTCACCCTCACCTTACCCTTCCCGGGACCATGGCAGGCAAGTTTCTGTTGAGGCGGCAGAGAGGAAAGCTCGTGAGCTCAATGTGATGTACATAGAGACCAGTGCCAAGGCTGGCTATAACGTCAAACAGGTTGGTGTTCAGCAGGAGCAGGTGTAATGGTGACAAATTATCCCGTTTCAAGCAAGGCTCATACTGTCTCAGAGGTTAGGGAGGCCCGCCTGTGACATCTGGGGTGTGAAGCTCCTCCATGTCTTCGATCATTTAATGGATTAGAGTGTGGCTGTTGAATGAATCATTGACCTTCGGAGTGGATTTTATGCTGTTTCGTCTTTACTCAGCACAGCAGCCTCTGTCCCTTTGTCTCTGTCCGCCTTATAAACTAACCACTCTCTTCTTCACTCCAAACAAGATTCATTGCTGAGCTCTCTTTGTCCTTCTCTCCATCTCTTCTCTTTTCTTCTGGCCTGTCCTCTTTGCGGTTTCTTTCCATATCTGTCTGTTCGGCCATCTCCATCCTTCTGCTTTTACCGGAGCAGACAGATCACCACGGAGGAGGGCGAGCAGAGAGCTAAGGAACTGAATGTCATGTTCATTGAAACCAGCGCAAAGACTGGCTACAATGTCAAACAGGTAGCGATTCCGTTTTCTCAGGGTAGTTGAGCTAATTCTACTCTGTCCCCCCTCGTGGCTCATCATGACCTGTCGTAGCTTTGTCCACACAGACTTTTCAGTGCAGTTGCTCTGCGCAGGTTTATTGCAACTGCCTTTATTTCCCAGTACTCTGTCTGATTTGCTAAAACATTTCTATGAATATAATAGATTTTCTCAGCAGATGACTGTATCGTTGCTTTGACTACCACTTGTGTTTATTCAATGAAATGCAATATTTAGAGATAACTAGCTATAATTTAATTACATACTGCCCATTGACTACCATCTAGGGTTTGGTAATATGATAAACTGTATTGTTACCAGATTTTCAGTACTTTCCATGATAATCTATCTAACTCTAATGTATGACTGTATTTGGCTGTTTGGAATCAAAAATTTATCATCAAGACTGAAATATCTCACTTCTTTAGGATGCCAGGGGCTTTGTTTCAGTGTGAGTGCCTTAGTGTTGGGGCCTTAAGTAAACATGTAAATAAAAACACATTTCTGGAGATTTGAGTATAAACAGTTTCCTGCTACATCTGTAGAAAATGTACTGTACAGTCCTGTGAAAAAGTAATTTCACTCTTACTGCTTCAATAGGAATAAAGAGGCTGAGTAGCAGCCAGGTGCTGCTTATGAAATGCACTTGATGAAATGATGATCAGCAAATGTGAGAACCTCTGTGAGGTCTGGAACATTGAAATGTGTTAACACAATGCCACAGTCTTCCACTAAAGGGACAGACCGTGCAATGTTTAGATAAACTGAAAAAACTCAAGAGCTACATGTCAGACTCTAGACATTGGTTAGCATGTTCAATGCTGAAAGATATATGATAGGACATTTTGGGGGGGTGACTTATTTTGAAGGTTCCCAGAAGGAGCATAGTTTAGTTTGCAAAGTTGTATAAGAACAAACCGCTAAATCTGTGGAGCAATGTCCTTTGGGCAGATGGGACCAAAGTGTAGAGATTTGGCCGTAAAGCGTTGTGCCACATTATGCGAAAAACAAACGCCCCGTACCAACTGTCAAGCATGGTGGTGGAGGGGTGATGACTTGGACTTGTCTTGTAGCCACAGGACCAGGATACCTTGGAGCCATCAAGTCCACCATGAACTTCTCTGTAAACAAATTATTCTTGAATCAAATATGAGGCCATCTGTCCAAAGACTAAAACTGGGTCATTCAGCAGGACAACGATCCCAAGCACATCAGCAAGTGTACAACAGAAATTAGCTCTTAGTTTTTTACAGGACTGCGTAAAGACCTGTGAGAGTTTTTCTTTTCACAGGACTGTCTTGTGTTTTTTGCTACTTAAACTACTACATTTTATTTACCAAATTGTTCCTTTCAAATGTTTAATTTTTCTTACTGTTTTGCAGCTGTTCCGACGCGTTGCTGCTGCATTGCCTGGGATGGATAGCACACCAGAGAAAAGCAAAGAGGACAGTATCCTTTTTGAGTTGCTTTTGCGCAGAAATTGCTGCCATACCTTTTGTCATGCCACAGTTTTAAAAATATTTGTAACTTAGCACTGACTGCGACTTAGTTGACTGGAAAGAATGCAGAGAATGAAAGGCACTGCAAAAAAAAAAGAAAAAAGAAGTGAAATCTGCAATTCATGTGAAGTGTTACTTAACTAACTTCTTTCAGTGATCGACATCAAATTGGAGAAACAGCCAGAGATGACTGTAACTGAGAGCAGCTGCTCATGCTAGTACACCTCAGCCCCTGCCAGCCTGTCTCCTCCCCACCAACAGCTTGTCTCTCAGTGGCCACTTTCCTCCACCCTTGGCACACGGCCATCGGGATGGAGGACCTGTCTTTTTTTTTTCTTCTTTTTTTTCCCTTTTCAACTCAGTGACTTTTCAGAGTAACCGTGTGGATGTGCATTACTGTATTGAAACAAATTATTTGGGGAAAAAATGGTTCAAAAGTAAACATTTAAAACAAGGAATAAGTTAATTGATATGTTCAGATTTTCATCCAGTTGCATGGCATTATATAGGATTGCAGACTGACATAGCTAACTGCTCTTGAGTTATTGCACAGTTTAGAATCTTAGTGCTGTTACTCTTGTTGTTGTAAAGTAAAACTGCTTGGGATTATTTAAATGACTCTACAAGGTTGAGTTCTCTGCCTATCCTTTTGTTTTTGTTTCAAATGGAGAGTTCTGTCTCCTAAACGGCTTATCATTTGTCGACTTTGTCTTATTTTGAGGAAGTAACGACTGGCTCTCAACCAGTGAACTGTTATCATTGCAAAACATTATATTACCACATTAGGCTCAAGTAAACCCTTTTCATTGTGTCAGTGGAACTACTTATACCTAACACGTCTGCGAGCTTACATTGCCAAATACAAGTGTGTAAGCGGACCGGATTAACACAAATTTGTATTTAACAGTACTGCAGAAGGATGTGTAATAAGGAAATGGATATCCATTGTAAAAGGGAAACCAGCCCAAACAAATTAGAAAGCCTACTAACCTAAAAGTTTATATGTTGTTGAATGAGCTCTGCATTGTACTAACATGTCTGAGGAGGCATTCTGAGTAGATGGTCCCCTAATACTATGAAAATCAGTTTTTCCACGTCGATGGAGAGTTGTCACTTTGGTCACCATCTCATCGACGATTTGTGTTGTGTTGATTACACTATTGCAACAACATGCAGCATGCTCACCCCGCAGGATTTCCATGGATAAGAACACAGATGCCTTGCTTGTTTGTTCACCAACGTTGTGCACTGAATCAAGCCACAATATTGTAAAATATCAGAGAAGCCTGCTGACTGGTTCATGGCTTCACTAGTTGTTTGTAGAGCTGGTAGATAGATGTCCTCAGATACAGCTAAAGCTTACTAACACCCTTGCTGTAAAAAAAGTGCAGACGTTAGTTGCCATATCTTTTGCTGTATTGCTATTGCCTGTGTAGGACTGTTGGTTTATTTATTTTGTAACTTGGACATACAGCTAACATTGTACGCGTGACCAAAAGTACAGATGCCGATACGCATGTTTTAAAGTTTTATTTTATTTATTGTTTGCGTGTTTGCTGAGGCGCCACCTACAGGTGACATTTACGCCTAGTGAGTTTGGGGGGGGGGGGGTGTTTTTTTGCCGGTGTGGTCTGTTGCTTGATTTACAGTCACAGTTAAAGCCTACACCATCTCCCAAACCAACTAACCAGCCATAGCACAACAAAAGACACTGATCGTTTGCTGTAGCTTTTTTTTTTAAATGTCCAGCGTTTTTAAAAAATGGATTTGAAAGTTAAGGTATTTAAATTGCAACGCGAACAACCGTTTTAACATGAGCAGCTCTTCTATTACTAAATACTCAGCTTTGTGCTATTCTGAATTGTGTCTGTCCATTTGAAATATGTCTACTCGTGTTTAGCAATGTTTGTGTGAATACTGTACTATTACTATCTTATGTATAAAAAGGAGAGTTAATGACAACAAGTGTAGGCTTATCACATGGAGTAAAATAAAGATATTTCACCAAAATTTAACCTCTGTGTTCATTTTGTTTTTAAAACTCACTATTTTATGGCAACAGTCATATTAATTCTGTTCATTAACCTCCTAAGACCCGAACTCTTCCACAGCATGCATTTTTGATTTCTCTTTGATATCTGGGCATATTGGGACCCGATGAATGTAAAAACAAAGAATGACCAGATTTTTTTTTTTTACCTGATTTTTGTTTCTAAGAAAAATGAGAGCCACATATGAGGATATTTGTTTAAAATTTCGATAGAACAGTAGCAGTATAATGTCCTCGTAAGTGGATATCAGGCCCCTGTAGAGCAAAATTGAGTATTTTGGTCTAACTAACCCAAAATGTGATGTCCACATATGTGAACGCCAGGTCCTAGGAGGTTAATAAAGTTCTAAATGAGTCACAGCACCTGAGCCGGTTATACATAGGTGTGTCACACGTCACCATTGAAACTATGTAACACATCACAGTTGTAAAATGTTATAACAGTTAGGTGTGGTCAAATGTGAGCATGACACTGCATTGCACAAATCTGCTAATATCTAACTAAAGAATGTAAATGAAATTTTATTTCCAATAATCCTGCTACAGATAGATTATTACTCTCATCCTTGAGTATTATGTGTCCAGAGCAGAAGGTTCTGGAAAAACCTTCACTTATTCCAAGTTGTATGCAGTAGAGAGACATTTCTTAATAATACTTTATGCAATACTTGAACACAGCTTTGGTACAACACTAACAAATCTCAGCTTGCATTTTCAACAGACGTGTTCTAAGGGCTGTTGGGGGCTTAAGACTTGGTGTTAGGATGTTGGTACAGTAAGAAGAACCATCTTTTTCTGCATCCTATATTCATGGTGCACAGTCCTCACTGCTTCAGATGACTGCTTTTCCCAGACGTGGGTTAAGCCTAGTCTTTTACAAAAAACCTTTTTCTCATTGGAGATCTTCACCTAATTGTACTATATAAGATTTGCTCTTTGGGTTGGATACAAGTCTAGGAAACTGGCTGAATAAGAAAAGCCATCCATCCATTACTTTCTGCTAAATAAGTGGATAAAACAAATTCTTCAACAGATTTCAAAACCTGTTTTGCTTGCACGTGGTAGAGTTGGGTGTTTTGTTTTTTCAAGATGAGACAGGCCGTACATCCCTAAATATCCATGTGAAAAGACACTTTCAATTTGCTCAATTTAGTCAGGAATTCAATGTAGACTAGGTCTAATTTGAACCAAAGAAGCCTAAATGGTTCAGACTGTAATGCCACTATCAAATATAAGTGTGAAAATCAGATTTTTTTTTAAACATTCCACTCATAGTTTACTAGAGGTGTGCTTTTGTTTAGTTTTCACAGTCGTGATGATACTCAGAATGGATCGACGCTGAGCAATTCTCACCTACCCACTCCCCTGATCCGCCCACAATGCGCAGAGTACTGTGAGTGCACCCCTGTTTGTATTGTTAATACTTACTCAGAATAACACCCAGTAAGGCTGCTCTTTTCTAAAAATACTTTTTAAGTTTAGTTAAAGTTTCGACCTATAGTAGCTGCACTGACAGCTGAGGGCGGGGCACACCTTTTTTTTCCCTTTACGCACACCTGGTTTCAGGAAGTAACCTCTACGTCAGCGGGAGAGGTGTTTGAAGGAATGGCTCAGGAATTCAACACAAAAATCTTGCTCAACTGGACAGGTGATCAGCAGACATATATCTCTCTCACCGAGGGCACCACGTCGGCAGAAGCTTTAAATCTCGTCCGTGGAAAAGCACAGAGAGACTGAACTTTTCTGGGGGCGATCAGATTGAAGGATATTATTTTTCTTTTTCCTCTTTAAGAAGAAAGGCTTCTTTTAAAACAGACGAATATGTCTCGGGTTTCGAATATTTTACCCGATGAGGCGGTCTTTGTTGACTTCAAAAAACAGTGTTTAGCAACCGACAACTGGCAAAATAAGTATGACAACAATGGGATGCAAGTGTGGATCGAGGTGCGCGCTGTGAATAAAGGAAATCACGTACCTAAAGTCCACAAGATGAAGGTGAGTTTGCTTTAGCACCAAATCTAAAAACTATAATACCGTTTGAAAAATAAATCAGTTTTATTAGGCTGTCGTGCTATGTGGGTGGTGTCCTGTAACCCTCTGTATGTTTTCCCCCAGTGTAAAATGATAGTTAATGATGTGTCAGCTGCTACCATGTTCGACGTCCTTCACGACAGCCGGTACCGCAAGAAGTGGGATGTAACTATGCAGGAGAGTTTTGACATTGCCCGGCTCTCTGCTAATGCTGATGTGGGCTACTACTCATGTGAGTGAGCACTCTTATCACTTGCAATGCTCTGTGTGTGTTTGTGGTTTGGTGTGGGCCTGATTAGATGTGAGATCTTGTGTTTGCTGATACAATAACTACAAGTGTGTGTGTGTGTGTGTGTGTGTGTGTGTGTGTGTGTGTGTGTGTGTGTGTATATACTTGATTCAGCTCTCATCTATGAAGACTCATCTCATCTATGGCCTCTTGTTACACCAGTGTATTTATTGCCATAATAAGGGCAAACTTGTTGAGCCTAAATACTGAACTAACAGAGAAAGCTTGCCAAAGTATAACATTATTTATGTCTTTATTTATTTATTTATTTATTTATTTATTTATTTATTTATTTATTTATTATTTTGGCCTTCTGCAGGGCGTTGTCCAATTCCATTAAAGAACAGAGATGTTGTGACACTGCGCTCGTGGCAGGTCACAGATGACGAGTACATCATGGTTAACTTCTCAGTCAAACACCCGGTACGCCACCTCCTACATCCACTCAAGATACATAGCAACCATTGCCTCTACACATACTGTTTGTACATGTCTTTGACACCTCTTTGTCCTGTTATGTGTGCACTGATTTATTGTTTTTAAAGCTAGCCTTATCCATTGTCACATTGTGCAGAAGTACCATAAAAATGTATAGTGTTCCTTATTATTCTGCAAATGTTTTCCTTGAATTATAGAAATTCCCTCCTCGCAGCAACCTCGTAAGAGCCGTTTCCATCCAGACGGGATATTATATCAAGGCCACGGGACCAAATAGTTGCATTTTTACATATCTTTCACAAGCAGACCCCAAAGGTAAAACTATATGCAACAATTACTTTGTTCCATTCAAACTTAGAGTTCTTGATTCATTTCTGCAGCGTTCTTACGATGAATGTGTGTCTTCTAGGCTCTCTCCCAAAGTGGGTGGTGAACAAAGCATCCCAAGTTCTTGCTCCTAAGGTATGTAATGATTCACAACCTCTTCCACAGACCATTTCCTGCTAAACATTTGTTCACCTGTAGTAAACATCAGAGCTGTAAGTGATATGGTTAAATCCATAAGCACAGTATCGGCATCTGTGACAGTCTAGGTGTGTTTTCACAAGGGTTTTTAAACGTGCAAGAGGGGTGTGTGTGTGTACATGTGCACACTCATAAGGGAGGGGAAAAGTTTCACGTGTCTTAAGTGACAATGGTAACCATAGAAACAATTTAAGGGCCTGTCCTGACAAGGCTGCTGACAAAGTAGAATCTCAGCTTAAGCTGTCAGTCACCCTCCTGGAAGAACCCAAGTTTCATATTTTCCGTAGATTAAAACTATTTAGACCAAAGTGTATCCATATGTGTGTGTGTGTGTGTGTGTGTGTGAGAGAGAGAGAGAAACTATCAATGAGACAAGAACAACAGCAAGAAAAGTATTTCTAAAAGTCTGCGTGAAAGTATTTCATATGGTATCTCCAGGTCACATAAATCTGACTGGAAATGGGTAAAAGAACAACTTAAATTGCTTTACACCATCAAATCTACCGATGTCTAAAAAATGCATACAACCATTATAAAACCAGGCGTTCAAAACACCTTATTTAAAAGACTTTAGAAGTGTATCCATTTAAAAACCTACATAGGCAAACAAAATGTAAACCTTCTCTCTACATACTCAGTTTTGTTTGAAGAACTAGATTACTTGCCATGTAATCTACCACGCAGTGTTTTATGACCATCTTTATCTTCAGCTTTGTTGACTGAGAATGGAGGAGTGCAGCAGTCCTTTAACAATTGCATCATCGCTTCTCTTTTTAGGTAATGAAGAGTGTGCACAAGGCGGGACAGGAATACTCAAACTGGAAAAGTCAGAATTCCCCCGATTTGAAGCCCTGGCTGCACCCAGAGCAGAACACCCTTCCCATGATGGACCCCGCTGAGCTGTCAATTCAGAGAGCAGACTCACTGGAAAATGTGGATGAAAGCTCAAAGCTGGATGCTAACGAAGGGGAGGACAGCAGCTAAATTGAATGATAGTGATGGGAGGAAAGGTGGACAAAGACGGAGAGATTGAGAGGTGGACTGTAGATGGACTTGAGGTCTCCGGCTCTCTGTGATGTAACCAAGATCCTCCAGTTCTAAATCGGTGTGCCTTCGAGGATGAGCAAGAGCATGAAGTGTTTACAACTGTCTGACAAGATGGAAATGAGCACAGATCAAGTTGCCATCACCTCAGTCTGTGTTGAGCTAAGCTAACTTCCACTGTACAGGGTTAGAGGTTTTGGGGTTTGAATGTGACACATTTGCAATACTACATTTACAATTGGACCAAAGACAGTCGATCTTTAGCTGCAGCTACATGAACAAATTTTAAGTGGAAGAAAGGGAAATATACTTGACTTCTAGCAGGTCATTATTAGTGACTGTGAATAGAAATAAGATTAGAAAGTTGGCAAACACCTGTGGAGAATTGTGACACTAACGTCTCTTCAGAATATTGCAAAGGAATCGGGTCTGAAAACAGCTGAAACTGTTTCAGCTCACTTTATCTTCATTTGGGGTTGTAGTCGACACAGAACGATGGTAACGTTGTGATAATTTATACTTAAACACGGTTTTGTTAATATGTTCACAGCATAATGTACAGGTAGCAACTTGTGGGGCAGGTTGTCTTTAGGTTTGTAATTAGGAAGGCTCTTTTTGAAGGTGTGTTGCCTTTACTCAGACGTTGTGCAACCAAGGTGTTTGCATTGTAAATTATTACAAATGGTAGAGTTTCATTGGTCCACAAGGAAGGCACTGAAGTGAACTCCCAGTTAGGTTGTATTGCCAAGTCACAATACACACAGAATTATTGTATTTTGTTAGTTGAATATCAGTTGACCTGAAGGATTGGAATGACCATAAAGGCTTTTTTATTTATTTATTTCAAGTTGATGTAAATTGATGAAGTAATGGCCTGGGATGAAGCCCCTGTAGGTTGACTTTTTTTTCATATTAAACTATTTAATGATAACAATGTTACAAGGCATTCCTTCTTTTCTGTTTTCTTTTTCAAATAAACCTTAAGGTTAACAAGCTTTTGTACTCATTGTAATTGTCAAATAAAAGGAATGCAGTCAATCAGTTTCAAGAGAAACTGACTTCAAGGATGAAACAAGTTTTGCTACTTGCACCAGAACAAACCGGTCCTTCTCTAGCTTTGGTTCCAGTTCTTCAAGTGCACAAAGCCAAACACTAGAAAAGGTCAAGGAGTCGAGCTTGATTTTTGTAATCGTAACCTCTATAAAAAAAAAATGCAAATACTGAACCCATTCAAACAAATTTTTTACATAAAAATGATCAGTGTGCAGAAATAAAGACAATACCTTGATGAAACTGGTAGCTATTAACGTACAGTTTATTGTATGAATGCATAATGCACTAAGATCCAGAGGTATTCAACTGTTTTCTATGAATGTTCCATTGTATGCAGATTTAATTTGCAGCCAGAGGTTGGATCTGCAGATTTTACTGACTATGCACATCTTGAACCATGCAGGCCAAAATTATGAAAGCACCAGACTGTCTTTGGTTTGAATTAAACCTGCAAACATTGGTGCCTCCTCACAGATAACACCCCATTACAAGCTTTACCACTACGCTACGATAAATGTTATGCACTTTAATAGCACGTTACAAGCCATGCTCGTAAACCATTTGGCACCTCAGACACATAGTTTATGCAACAGCATTAAATCAGCTCAGGCGCAGTTTATGTAAAACTCGTGCATGGAACATAGAAGTACCAAAGCCCTCAGTAGCAGTGACTGAAATGTATATTTACATCACTTAGCATTTCGTACACAATTACAAATCTTTACTAAATATGAAAAAACAGCATTGTGCAATATATTCATAAATTCAACAGAGGTCGGGTGACCATAACTCATATCAAGTGATGGTGGTTTAGTCCACACATATGCAAACATCTGCAGAAATATCATAACAGGGCTTGAGGAAACATGGGAAAGGTCATCTTTAAATCCTTTGCTTGACTAGAAAATATTTATTATTTATCTGTTCTATAATTTATAGTGTAAAATCTAGTTTATAGTCTTAAAAAAAGCTCTGCATAGAAACAACTTCCTAACCATATGTTCAATCGAAGTAGAGTTCATCATGTGAAGCATGCAGAAAGGAGTATCTATGAAACTCAGTCTTTAACGTCATGTATATTTTCCTTACATGAAAGACTGAATGAGATTGTTAGTCATGCATTAGTCATCTTTGAGCTGAGACAGAATGGAGGCCAGAGTGTGTGGGAGGATGTTAGTGAAGTGCAGTAAAGTATCCTTCTGTCTTTGTCTCTCTCTCTGCTGCCATCTAGTGTACGGTCCTCTCCTTCTGCCGTTGGTAGTCTGATAAAACAACACACAAAGGACACCATTTGAGTACTGACATGGACACTGTTATACATTTCTGTATCAGTATGACATAGCTCAAAGTTTTTACTGCTTTAAAGTTTTTATTGTCTTTTGTTTTTGCACTCAGATAAGCCAGATGATAATCTTATTATTATGTGGGCACGATGGCACGATGGCATACTGACAATGCTCAAATTCTTGCAAAATTCAGCATGTTTTAAATATATAACTCATGCTGTATTAGCACACTGAGGAATAGTAAAAGGCACAGACTAAAACCTGCTTTCAAAGCCAAAGTGAGCACAACAGTTTCTTCTGAGCATTTCTTTTACTTAACCTAACAGCAAAACAAGACTCAGACATTTAAGGACATTAAGTGTAGATCTGTCTTAAAATAATATCTTACAAGATCTCTACCCATGAACACAAATTCTGCAGGAAAACATTTTTTTTCTTTCTTACTTCATCTCTCTAAAACATCTTAACAGTTGAGATAAAAACACATGTTGACATAAATGGTTTTTTAGGTTGTCAGCATGCTCCTGATACAATCGAGTAAACCAACGCTTACTGTAGGGAAAGAAGCGAACCCTCATCAGGATTTCTCGCGCAGTTTTCAGAATCTCTACAGCCTGAAGAAGACAAACATTATCCATGATCTTAAACAGAAAATATAATGCAATGTTGTGATGAACAAGATATGGAACAAAAAGAAAACTGCAACATTTGGCTCCACCTAATCTTGCGTTTTTTTAGTATGAGATCTGCTGTTTCACTGGAAGAGCAGATAGATCAGGAGGACAAGCAAAAACCTGTCCTCCTGACAAGTTTCCAAATACAGAAATCATCTGTGAGTAGATGCTTTCTGTATTTGCACATTAATGCTACAACATGCATTTGCATGTCAAATTTTTTTTTTTTTTTAAAAGCTAATATTTACACATTATGTCCAAATATTTACATGCTGCAACAGGAACTGAATTTTTCAAAATAAAAGCAAAATGTACATCTCCTCAAGCATTGCTGATTTTAAACAAACAAAACAGAACACAAAACAATTATGGTGCATCTAGTGCGTCATCATTCTCACAGCGGTTTGATTATGGCCAGAATGGCTTACACTTTAATTCTCTTCTAGAAAGTCATTCATGCTTGAAAAAAAATATGCAGGAAAAAAAGTTTCAAGCCTCTTTTGTTTTGATTTTGATCATTATGGCTTTACAGCTCATGAAAATCAGAAATCCACCATCTCAAACTACAACAATATTTCAATTTCAGTTTGAACAAATTATGGTTCAAATAGTACAAATAAGGTGCATTTCTTGATCTCGTTCAGTTCATGCAACCACAATCACGGGGAAGTCTGCTGACTGACAGCCTTCCATGACGAGGGCAAACCACAGAAGGCCAGTGCTGAAAAGACTGGCTGGTCGGTGCTGTGTCAAAGCATATCAATGGAAACCTGGCTGGGGAAAAAAAAATATGACATGGTGGGAAAGTATCCACAAGCAGGGATGGCCGCAGCTTTGAGAGGACTGTCAGGATAACTCCATCCCAGAAGGTGGGAGACCTTCACAAGGAGTGGACTGAGGCTGGTGTCAGTGCATCAGGAGCAGCTTTGACATCAGTTCAAAGCTTAGTTCGAAGTTTTTCACATGAAATTTTTTTTGTTTCATTTCGAAATCAAGTTCCTAGACTCTGAAAGAAGACATTTTAGAGCACTTGATGCTTCCAACTGCCGGCAAGATTCATGGAGATGCCAATTTCCTTTTACAGCAGGACTTAACACCTGCCCACGATGCCAAAACTACCAAATGGTTTGCTCACCATGTTATTGCTGTGCTTGAATAACCAGCCGTCTCGCCTGACCTGAATCCCACAGAGAATCAATGGCATACTGTCAAAAGGAAGATAACAAACACCCAACACAAAAACACAGACGAGCTGAAGGACACCATCAGGCCAACCAGGGGCTTCAGTAACACCTCCGCAGTGCCACAAACTGATCACCTCCATGTCACACTGCACTGATGTAGTAAATCATGGAAACAGAGCATTGTCCAAGTACTGAAAGAATAGGTGAACACACTTTTCAGAAACTGGACATAGTAAGATTCCAAATCCTTTTTTGATCTGAAATATTCTACTAATTTGAGATAGTGGACTTCTGATTTTCATGAGTTATAATCCATCATTTTTTGAATGAAGGTACAAAAACAAATGAACTTTTTTTTTGTAATATTCAAATTTTTTGAGATGCACTTGTATATAATGCTCATTGTGAGTATAAATGTCATGGTAATTTTTAATGGTAAAAATGAACTCCAATTCCGCCAAGAACAGTGGTCAAATATCCCGTCAGAATAATTCAAGAACAGGACCACATTCATGACAGGGTTAAGTTTGTTTTACAAGTATAGCCACAATGTGTGAATGAGTGTGTAACTAATAATCCAAGAATAATAAAAAGCATCTGGTTGAGGTGCAACTTGCTAAGAGACATTCAACCAAATAACAATGAGGGTGTAGGGATATTTCTGAAAATAAATTAAAAATGAATAAAATGAATAAAATCTCTAAATGTTGTCTCAAATACTTATATTTTTAAATCTAACTTAGATTTAATTTAATAATTTACCTCATTGCTGATACTCTTGTTGTTGCAGAATAGGGTAAAAATCTCACCCACAGTATATAAAAGGGTATCCAATATCAAGTATTTTCCCGGGTATAGGTATCAGTTTTTTTCAACTCTTGAAATTTTGAAATACAAATAAAACAATATGTCTAGATTATCCTATACCGCACTCCCCCAAATTAAAGTTGACTTACTTTTTGTAATAGTGAGCTTGATATTGACACAAAAAATTATTATCGTGATCACCATTATAGGTTTACTTGAGCAACCCCGCCTTGAATATGTTCTGACTATATTGAAGATTAAAGAGCACAGCATAGTATGTGAAGCTATTTGTTATTCTTGTACATACATGAATAGAAATACACCTAAACTAAATCAGATTTATGAATAGAGTAGATTTCAATATGTAAGTGTGTGCTGGAGACAATGTGTTGAATAAAGCCTGTTTGAAATTCAGCCTCGACTTACTCTTGAGTGCTCTATGTCTTGGAAATCAACATCATTCACTGAAAGAACCTGGTCTCCCTCCTGTAGCCCTGCTCTGTGGGCGTCTGAATCTGGGACCACCTGCCAGCACACAGAAATGATTTAAATTGATTAAAAATAGGCAAACAAATAGTCAGCAGCACAGCAAGAAAAAAAAAACCCCCACATTAATAACCAGGGCTGTGCACGCACCTTGGATATAAAGATCCCTAACTGTGAAGCTTTCCCACCACGGATATTGAAGCCCAGCTGCGCTCCTGGAGGCTTCTTCAACACAATGGTGCGAGGCAGAAACTGTGTGAGCTCATTGTTATAGTCAGGATGATGAACCCGCTAAAAATGAACCAAGAGAAGAAGAACAGCCAGCAATATTTAGCTTCTTTAAGTTTGCTTCTTCTGCCTTAAAAACAATGTGATAAGAGTCAAGCATCATATTCAACATATTCAGCATGACCTGTTTGGAAAATAAGCAGATCAGCAACAACAACAACAAAAAAGGTATTTCCTTTGGGATAATAAAATCTAAATAAAAACATTCACAAAAAATATCCACCCATTTGCTTTCTGTAGCACATTTAATGGTATTGCACAGTCCTGACCTTTGCAGTCAGGCGCCAACACCTCTTTGCTTGTCAGATTTCCAAACGCATATAAGACAGGCTTCATGAACTCACTGAAACCCAAACACTAACTGAAAAAAAGAAGTTAAAGGCGCCAACTACGAAACCATGACAGACAGAAAAGCCTCAAGGAGACACAAGGACTGTGCATGCACCTGCAGGTTACAACCTGTATGTGACCACCTATCACATTACATTGGGCAGCCCCATTCCTTGGCCTGGAAGATGCCATTAAAAGCTACAAAAAGCAGTAGCAAGAAAAAAAACTCCAAGAATCTTTGTGACTCTCAGATAAACTTAATAGTATTCAGTAAAATTACCAGTAGATATTTTAGGTACAGCGCTGTGAAAAAGTATTTGCCACTTCCTGATTTCTTTTTCCCCCCATAATTGTGACACCTTCATATTTTAGAACATGAAACAATTTTTAACATGCAACAGCTACTGAAAGATAACCCAAGCACAAAATGCATATCTGATTATGATGTCATATATCAAAAAGGCCCTGTGTGAAAAAGTAGATACCTCCTAAACCCAATAACTGGTTGTGCCACCCCTGGCAGCAAGAAGTGCAATTAAGTGTTTATGATAACTGGCAATGGGTCTTTCACATTACTGTAAAGGAACTTTGACTCACTCTTGCACTCTTTGTGGACCACTCAGAGTTAGACTTACTGGAGTGTTTCATCATCTTACTAAATAACCCAAGTTTGCTCTAGCAGGTACACAGACTAATGGCTGTTCATTCTCTCAGGGTTCTCTGGTGGAGAGAAGAATTCATGGTTCTATCAATTACAGTACATCGTTTAGCTCCTGAAGCAGCAAAGCAGCCTCAGACATTTACACTACCACCACTATGTTTGACTGTTGGTATGATGTGCTTTTTATGAAATGATTTGCTAGTTTATGACAGATGTAAAGAGACAAACCTTCCAAAAAGTTCCGTTTTTGTCTCATTAGCCCATACAACATTTTCCCAAAAGTCTTGGGGATCATGAAGAATATTTTATGGCAAATGTGAAACAAGCCTTTGTGTTCTTTTTAGTCAGCAGTGGTTTTCTCCTTTCTTATTGTTTAATCGTGACCTTTGACCTTAACTGAGCCAAGTGAGGCCTGCAGTCTTTTAAATGTTGTTCTGGGTTCTTTTGTGACCTCTTGGATGAGCCATCAGTGCACTCTTGGTCAGCCCCTCCTCAGAAGGTTCACCACAGTTGCATGCCTTCTCCCATTTGTCGATAATTCTCACCGTGGTACACTGGAGTACCAGAACCTTAAAATGGCTTTGTACCTCTTTCCAGACTGATCAATGTCAATTATTTTGATTTTCATCTCTTCTTGAGCTTCTTTAGATGATGACTTTTTGACTTTTTGCTTTTTAGTTAAGATCGTTAGGCCCACTTCTCTTTGTCAGATGGCTTCTATTTAAGTGATTTCTTGATTCAACAGGTCTAAAGTCAGAAATCAGTAAGGGGGCAAATACAATTTTCGGCACTGTAAGAGCAGCCAAAAAATAAAGCACAACTTATAAATCGTAACTAAAGTTGAATACATAAATAAAATAAAATAAAAATATACACTATATAATAAGGTACACAATGTTTAGCACATGATTTAAGCACAAAGGTTAGTTGGATTAATATCTGCCATACCTCCTGTGGAGGTATCCATGCAGGTGGGTTCTCATAAGAAGGCAGGAATACCACTGGCAGCTGGTAATCGTCGTAGGGAATTTTCTGGTCCATGGTTGCTAAAATTCCCCACCGAGAAGAGAATAGCAGTTCATTGTTATGAACTACGGATGCACTGGACTGCTTGATACAAATTAAAGGGAAATCCCTGAAATCCAGACCGCTGATTTAAAGGGCTCAGGTGTATCTATTGTGTTGTGGTTTCGGACACGTAACTTCAAGTCAATATGTCAGTCCCTATTCCATGACTGCAATGCCTTCATTCACCGGGGTTTGGCATTAATGTACCCACATTATTACACCCGGTTTTGTATGTATCATTTTTAGATAAGGCATAAAGACCAGAGAAGACCAAAACATCAGCTAAAACACAGCTGCGTTCACAACTCTGTAACAGGTTAGCCACCAAGTCCGAATAGGGACGTTATATGGCTAACACTTAGAAATACCTTTAAAAAAATACGCATGTGGATCACGGGGAAGAAGCGAGATAAAATAAACGTGTGAAATGATCTCACAGTGGACAGTTTCATACAGCAATAACATACAAACGCATCACGAGCTAGCACAACGATTAGCTTACTGTTTAACTGTAAACGAGCTCGCTCCGCTCTATTAAACGGGAAGCGCTTTGACACGCGTTATTATTATCACAGGAACTTTAAAATAACGGTACTGGAATCATTTAGCATTGAAAAACATGAATGACTGCAACAAAACAACAAAAATGTATCTCACCTGCCAGTCAGAGGGCTAGCAGTGTGAACTTGTTGCTGTAAGCAATGGCAGGCAGCTATAGTGCGTTATCGCCACCTCCTGGTGTGGAGTAGTTACTTCAAGAGGTCCGACAGCATTGTGGAGTATTCGCGCGAATACTTTTGAACAGCTACAAAAGTCAAAGCGCGTGAATTCGTGTATTTGAACAGTTTTATTCACTGATTACAGAGGTCCTAATCACAGAGTTGAAGTTGTAAGTAGTTTTAAAAAAGTGAATAATGAGTAAAAATTTACATGACAATTTTTTTGTAATATTTACTGCCATTGCAATTTTTTTTTTAAAACGTGTGTGAAAAAAATTACAAGGTAAAAAAGAAAATCTACATACTCTCACATTTTATCCTACAAGTGCTCACGTTTTGCAGCATATTGACCTCCTGAAAGCTCTTGCAGATGGAGATCTTAATGGCGGCTAGCTGTAAAATCAACCGGGAAGTAAAACACCTCGGTGATATCTTGCAGTCTGACCAAAAAAAAGTTTGCAGTTTCATAATTATCATTGCAGCAAAAACTTCTGTATTCATTGTGGTGTTAAGAGCTTGAAAAAAGAAGTTTCACCTCTCCTCCAAGGTCCTTCTTCAGTTCGAAAAGGTGGAGAGTCTCAGGTATTTTACCCCTAGTGGTGGTTGACCCTGTGGGGGTAGTTGACCTACTAGTGATCATATGCATCATCCTATCAGCCAAATTTTTAAGACTGCCATGACATGGATGACTGAGAACCTACACAGACATATTTATTATGTTTGCTCATCATTTATGTCCCCGTGTCCCGTGTCTGGATAGTCATATTCTTACATATAATCTTATGTGGGGAAAAAATAATCAGAAATTAAGATCACACACATTCTAAATGTGAACTGTGACTACAGTTGCATATGTTTGCATTTCTTTCTAACTTGAGCAGAAAAAAAAACCAAGTGAAAAATGTGTGTTGCGAAATGCACCCACTTTGTGTGAAAGTTTGTGTGAAGCTGCTTTGCAGAAACTTGACGCGTGATATGGGCTCCATTATGCTAAAGCTTTATAGTGCATACTCTGTAACTGCATTTATTATCTTCAGTCAAATAGTGAAGCATGAACAATTTTTTTATTATTGTAGATTAACAATGGTTTCAGCACTCAGACATGACTTTGACGATAGTAAATCATGCACAATGTTTACTGTTCACTGAGACGGTTTAAGAAGGCTTCAGGTCTCTGCAAGTTGGACATTGCAATTAAATGAAATGAAACACGTGTTGACAGATTGGAATGAAAACACAGAAACTTTGCAAGATAGATAAACAAAACTATGGCAAGTTTTTTTTTGTTCTTTTCTTTTTTGTCTTTTAAATATGTCAGCATACCGAAACCGCTTTCAAGAGTTCCATTGCTGCTGGAGCATTGCTTGAGTACTATTATAACCAAAGTAACATTAAATAAAGTCATAGTAAAAAAGAAAAAGAAAAAAGAAACTCCACCTTCTGTCAATTCTAAACTTTTATATATCAGGACATAATCAAAATCATTCCTACCAAGGTCTTCAGATTAGGTAAATACAATGGGAGATGAGCAACAACAAAGGATCTGTTATAGTGTGTCATTGTTTATTTAAGAGAGAACTAAACCAATGTGTAGAAGCAGTGCGTGAAAAACTAAGTACGAGGTCCACACACAAAAGTGGTGCTGAGGATTATAGCTAAGCATCTCTTTGGTCTCATCTCTTCAAAGGACATTGTTCAAGAAGCCATGTGGTTTCATCAAATGCAAATTTGAGAACTTGAGCCCTGCAACCATGTTTTAGGTTTTTGGTTTTTGTAGAATGAAGAGACTTTCTCCTGGAGATCCCCCCCAAAAAATAATCCTTGCTTACCTTGCTTACTGAGGCCTATAGCGTCCAGGTTTTATTACAGTTTCTGAGTACCGCACTGTCTGGATTTCAGGTGGAATTAGTCAGACGTCAAGTCCTGGGACGATTAGCAGCCGTCTAGAATGTTTTTCACCCCTGAATAATCTTTCTCACTATAGAATGATGGGCTTCAAATTATTTGAAAATGACCTCGTAACCGTTCCCAGACTGAGCAGGAATTTCCTTTGCAAGATCGTCACTGATGTCTTTTCATCTTGACATTGTGTTAACACACACCTGGAGGCTCCATACCAGCAAACTGCCAAAACCTCTGTTTTATAGAGATGCTTAGATTTTTACGAAGATCAATAAATCAAGTGCGTTTGATTAGCAGCACCTGGCAGCTATTTTAAGTCTTGATTCTTGTGAAAGCAGTTAGGGCATGCTGAGTTTTTCACACGCTGCTTCTTGCATTTTGACCAAGTTTTTGTTAAATAAGTGATAACACAGAGTAAACGTCACGTTTTGTTGATTATCTGAGGTTATGCTTATCTAATTTTAGGACCAACTAAAGACCACACATTTAAATTTTATGCCCAAATGTGTAAAACCTTACAAGTTACAGTGAGGGGTGTCCTTTCCATTTACCATCAGAGTACATTATGCCTGCGTGACTTCGTTCTAACACTGCTGATCCAGTACAGGTTTTTTCAGTTTGACTAATTCTCAAATGATCGTTGAAGTTGTCAAAACAGTACATCATAGTTGACAGGATTTTGTTACTCTTGCACAACTAAAAGCACATGAATCATTCTTAATGGCACATGTGTCTAAAATTTGATTTTGTCTTTAAAAATATTTAAATAAAATCTTTTTTATAAGATAAATTGTTATATTCTCCAAAATTATATTAGAATTAGTTTGTTGCGTAAGTCGTGAGGTGCAGAATATTCCATCAAATCATAAAAAATTTGCCAAGCTGTACACAAACGACATGGATAAGGAGTGGTCATTGTAATGTTTCCAGTTTCATGCTCATATTAAAGCAGCTTTCTTGTACCAAGGGTATCCATGAAAAGATACAAAAAGAAGCATGATCAGCTGATCGGTAAGGTAGCACAAGAGGTCATGACAGCATATGGCCTCACAGAAACACTGTATCTACACCCAAGTACACAAGGTGCACATATTTTGTATCAGAGCTGGAATGAATACTGTTCATGCTGTGTTGCTCCTTTTCTACAGGCTTTGCTTTCAACCGCGATTTTATCAAAGTCAAAGTCAACTTTATTGTCAATTCTGCCACATGTACAGGACATACAGAGAATAGAAACTACGTTACTCTCAATCCCTAGATAAAATAGCAAATGAACATTTAAATATAAGAGTGATTAAAAAATGCAGGTAAAATAATTAAAAAGTAAAAATTTAAATAAATACAATACAATTTTACATATAACAAGAAAGCTATACAATATACAATATAATGGGTAAATGACATTGGGTGTAAACCAGGCAGAGTAGTGCAAATAGGCAAATAGTGCAAATGGAGATTTAGTAATGTACGGTAAGAGATAGTGTAACAACAGATTATTTTTCCACAACAGGAGTAAAGTCTGCTAAACTCATATGTTTGTGTTCCAGGTAAAACTACCATGAGGAGGGGTGGAATTTCCCACATCACCCACATGCCGTCCAGTTATTTCGCAGGTATAAACATCAGGTAAAACATATTTATTGAGCTTGACACGTACGCGCTCACCCAGTTAAATATTTTACAGGGACAATAAGGAGGAGGAAGGATTAACACATGTAGGAGTGTGGTTGATGAAAGAAAGATATATAGAAAGATGCACATGAATGAAGAGGATGGTTCTTCTTCTGTTAGAACGTAAGTGAGAGCATTATGTATGAGGTGGTGAGAATCTATGGGCAAACTTGCACAGCATGATGCCCTTACTACATACTGAACCCAGTTATGTGTCGTTTCAGCTTTCCCCTTTTTTACTGACAGTTGAACTCGCATATCTTTCTGTTCTGTGTGAGTTTATGCAGTAAAAATGCAAATGTTCTTCTTTTTATTACATTCAAACAATTTTTTTCTTTAAAAAAAGGGGGGGAGGGGGGGGCATGTGTTCTTGAAATCAGCATCTGAACACTATTCAGCTGGACATAGCAGGGAATCCTTAGAAAAAAGAGAATCTGGTACAGCAAGCATTCAAAATGTCACACATGCCATTTTAAGTACAGTCCACTGATTCTGACAAATGGCAATAACTCACTCATTGACTCAGAAACTAGAGCGTGTTGATGAATAGATAAGAAGAATCGAAAATAATCTGGCATCAGATAGCCTCTTTCAGAATCACGCATGGATCTTGTATATCTGCGCATTATACAGAAACTGCTGATGCATCCATGCATAAATAAAGATGATGTTGCAGCTGACCAACTAGATACTTATTTTACCCCTTTATAAGATTTGTCGATTAGGCCCATATAAAAGTAACGACATTATCATAAAAAACAATCTAAAGCCACTTGTCACCTGTATGTGAGGAAGCTCCGGGCTGCTTCAGGTACAGCAGTGAGTTTACTGGAAATAGCCTCGTTTACAATAGGAGCAGATGATGAAACACAAAAGGTAATTCACATATATTCATATATAAATTATCTGAGGACTATTTAAATATATTATGTCGGTTAGTATTATCTTTTTTTTTTTTTTTTTTTTTTTCTGGGTACCTAGAAAAATCATAATCAGAAACTGGATGAGGCGTGGCCACACGCGGCGCGGACGCCAAATCGCTGTGCAGGTATTCTCTCACACTATCTTTCCTCACTTTGACGGTACACCCCTTGCCCGTCCCTATTCGTGAACCCCATTTACATTCAGCCCACAGACTCACGGCAAGTAAAAGGGATGGTGGAAAGAGAGGGTGGCGACAGAGGGTCTTTTCCAAGACCGGTGCGTCTTTGCCAGTTCGCGGCGTGCGAAGATCTCCATGACCTAGATTGACTGGTGAGTCGTTTTTAATTTGTCGGGAAGCTTACCGCATGGGTTTCATTGCGGCAGACAGACAGAGAGACTGGTCTTTATTCCGAACAACGTTTTAAAATTAAATTTGCGCGCACACTTCTCCGATCTGAGAAATATATAAGACATTACCTGCACAGGTTACATGGTATGTATTATGCAAACTTTCTAGTGTTCAGAAGTGTTGTGTACAGAATGCAATAAGCTGCTGGAGTAAAGCGCTGGCAAATGTGAGCAAGCGCTACAGATCCAAGCGAGCACAAGATGCAGTGCAAATGTAACTACAGTGGTTCACACAACTTCTGACTACATACTATCACTACAGATGTGTGAACTTGGATTTATACAAACTGTTTATTCCATCAATCCAGAAGATGTTGAACACGAAATAGGCATGTGTTCAATAGGACGCATGGTCAAGCACTTCCGTCAGCATCCACCCAAACCTTCATGGACAGGTGTATAACTCGTTGATATCTAGGTTAATTTTGGAAGAATATTTACATGGAGACAACAGCAGGGTAATAGGATCAGATCTAATTTTGCATCATTTTAAATTAGTGT